>NC_142087.1:57632513-57967156 GCF_054644295.1 Miniopterus natalensis
GGAAGCTGGTAAATGTGCATAATTGTGTGTTCCTGAGAACAGGTGGTGCAGCTCCCCTCTGCTGACCTGGCAGGTTCCAGCCTCCTTGTCTTTGTTTGCACAGTTTCATAATTTCCAGGGCACAATTGTGACCTGGAAATTATGAAACTGTGCAAATGATTGCAGGGCAGTGCAATCATTTGTGCCTTTACAGGCAACACCTAGGCTGACTGGTCACAATGATGTAAATGCTGTTTCTATAGTGAGAATTACATCTTTCTCACTCTTCGATATGTTCAAACATACTCAGGTAAGTCTTTATAGAGCATACTGTACTTTTCAGCCATTTTAATATGCTGCCCAGTTTCATCTTCATAGCAGTCTTGCCATGTAGGCTGAACAGGGTTTATTGTGCACTTCGTAATGAGCACGGAAAGGTCAGTAGCTGACCAAAGGGGACATAGCGACAGAGGACAATCTTGGAATAGAAACCTGTTTTTCACACCCATTGTCTGATATTCTCACCATTTAAAAATGCTTAGCAACCACTGCCTGTTCCATTTTATGACTATCTGAAGACCTGGACAGTTGTAAAAAATCAGTTTCCAAAAAGAGGGAATTGCTGTTTTACAGATACAGTGCACTGCTGAACAGCCTCCCCTATAAGGACTGCAAAGAACGAGCTTTATTAATAAAGGGTCTAATATAAGAAAATGAAGGAGTGGAACACGAGCCTGGAGGGTGGCAGTCTAGCCTCTCATTTTTACTGTGGGCGCCTGGTGCAGAACCCGACACAGAGCGAATATTTTCCATAGTTTTGTTGAGTTGAGTGAATGCATAAACATATGAATACGTTTTCTAATCTGACAACACATTGGGGTAACCAAGTCTAATCCAAGCCTTGTGGGGTGCATACCTAAGAAAAATAAGGCACTGTTTGAAATAGGGCAAACACGCCTTTCTAGAAAAACAATTGCTTCTCGGGAATAATCCCAACCAGCCCCTCGACACCCTCATACTCTCTTCCTGGTGGCCAGCAACCTGTTGAAAGGCCCCTTCTGTGATCAGTGGTGACCCTTTCCCTCTTTGGGGTCTCTTGCATCTGCCTTCTTCTCTCCAGACCCACTCGCACCGCCTGAGTCCATTCCCGCATTGATACCTCTGAGCTCCTGCTATGGTATGAGGGCCACACAGCCCGCCAGAGCTTGTGAGCTACTGCTCCCCAAAGACGAAGGCTGGACTGAGTATCTGTTCATTGGGAAGGTAGAGTGTTAACAGAGCATTCCTGCCTGCTCTCAACACTTTCGCAAGACACTGTTCAGTCTACAGGTGATGCTCTTCTGCATTTGCTGACCCTCCTCAGGGATCCTGACTCCACCAGAGCAAAGGGGAGGGGGAGAGAGTCAGGGTGCCCAGATGCCAGCTCAATTCCTGTTATTTATTAGACATCGGCCTGTGTGAAGCCAAGGAGCCTCTGGGGCTCACTGAGGAAAATTGAAGGCCAGGTTGGTGGTATAAAAGAAAGTATTTTAGCCATTTAAAAAATAGGAAACTCTATTTAAATGTAAAATAAAAGTTACTTTCTATTGAACATCTATATATGTGGTAGGCAATTTTGGTTTTTAAATCTACAAATCCTTATAAAATCCTAAAGTGAGGCTTCCACTTTACAGATGAGGAAAGAGCTCTCTCCTAGAGGGCTCACCCAGCTCTAGAATAGTTGGTTATCACAGCCATGGCCTTCCTTTTATTGAAAATATGACTCTACTCAGGAGCTTCAGTATCTGCCCATTGAATAGCTGATCCAAGTCAGGCTTCTTGGTTTGACATTTCAGACCCTCACACCAATGGTCAAAATCTCCCGTGCCTGACTTCTGAATGTTTCCTGACTTTTTCCCTGACTTCCTAATATGTACTCTGAGCTCTGGCTACTATAATTTTTTAAATAGTGACTTCCCCCTCCCAGTTAAATTAAAAAAACATTGCAAACTCCTGCCTAAGACTTCCTTACTTCCTTAAACTGTCACAGAATGACATCTAGTCTGATCTCTTACTCATAATGAAAGTGTCAAGGGAACTCACCCAATTCACAGTAATATGCTATTGTTTAAATTGTTTCTTAGCATTGCCCTTTGTTTTATGTGTTTGTTTATATTTCCCAAACTAAACTATAGTCTCTGAAGAGCAAGGGAAATCATTTTTGAAAAAGCTTTCTCAACCCTTTGCAGAAACTTTCCATTTTAGACAGCCTCGCTCAATGAATTATTTATTTGAACATATCTTGAAAGATGGATTTTTCTCAGAAAGTTAGCATCTTTGACTCTTCTGTGGTGATACCTACTTGCTCCCTAAAGTTGTTGATTAGTAACACTCTATACAATATTCCACATTCAAAAGCCTCTTTTTATATAATCGCTTAACTCTAGCTCATAAGACATGCTAGCCTTCTTTGTAGGTGAAAAACTGAAATCTAGCAGCTAAATGGAGTGCTCAGGGTTAAGCAGTTAGCAAGGGAATCAGAACTGTAACAGAGGTCCTCTGATGTCCACTGCAGAGTACCTCCTCCACTCTGTGACACCCTTTTGTCATCTTGTACCCAGTGTGGAGCTCTGTCCACTTGTACCTTGACATCATGGCATTCTGTAAGGATGGCAATACTTGTATGCACATTAACATAATGAAAAAGTGATTTCCAGTGGCTAACCAGATCCCTCAGATTGGAATTTGGAATTTTGATGAGTGAAATCATTCAATTTTGTTGTGTGTACAGGTTACAAGAAATGCTTTCTGACAATCTGGTGGTGTATGATAAGCCAGCAAAACTCATATGTCATCTACCAGTTATGACTTTGAGGCTGAAGCCATCTTTTTCTGCCCTGGCCCTTCATTAAGGTGCAGCTCACCTGCAAGGATGCATTATCATTCCTTCCAGCCCAGCTATCAGCTCACTGAAGTGCAGTCAGAGGCTTTTCATAGTCACGTGTAGCAGATTCATAGGCAATCAATGGAACCACTGGAAAATTACAGGCCTCAATAAAACCCACATATCCGTGAATTCAGCCCATGCACTACAGTTTTCAATTTGCTTCACCCATTATTTCTTACAGGTGTGCTCAGGGTTATGAGATTTGATGACATTATACATTTAACATTTTTCCACTGACCCCATCCTTACCAGATGTGTCTAAGATAAAGTGTTTTCTGGTGCCATTTAATATTAACTGAATCCAAGAAGTAATAAGACAGGTTTATATATATTCATTTGTTTTTTAAATATACTCAAAGATATTTAGGGTTTTCTGGTTTTTTTGGAGGCTGATGATAGATACCACAGTACTCTTCTGGAACATCATTTTATGCCTTGTCTGAGTTAATCAGGTTAAGGATTCTGGAAATTTGATTTCACCATGATTTAGTCACCAATGTAGTTAAGCAAATGATATATATCAATAAAATGTAATATAAAATATGAATATGTTTATCTGTTTTAAAAATATTTCTCTGGATTAGTGCTGTCCAATAGGAATAGGATGTGAGCCATATATGTAATTTTACATTTCCTAGTAACCACATTTTACAAAGGTAAATACCAACTAATTAATTTTAATAACCTATCTTATTAAAGCCAGTATATATAAAATATAATATTAAATGTAATCAATATAGATATTAAGATATTTTACATTTTTTTCACTGTCTTAAAAATATAGTGTGTATTTCAGTTAGAAAGGCATCTCAGTTTGGACTGGCTCTTTGGGTGGTGTGCTGGAGCCAGTGTGCACTGGATTGTCAGAGCCAGTTAAATTTTTAGAATTTCATGCCCTGGTTGATTGGTAGATTAAAATGAGCCACTGTGGGAATATTTATTCCACAGGAATCATCAATTGTTATGGTTTTTTAGGGGAGGGGGGAGTAGAGTAGCTGATATTAAATATTTACTAGCACATGACCTCTAAATAGTTACTGTGGTTAGTAGCTACCATATTGGATAGCACATCCCTAGATAATACAAATAAGTATATATTTGTTAGGTGTTTCTTAAGCATGCTTAGCTCTTTAATTTGTTCTAAGTATGGTGACTGGATGGTGCTTTTCACAATGGACACCACTTGGGAAATATCAGGACAGACAAAGAACAATAAACAGTAACTGAGCACCTATTAGTTTTTAGGCTCCATAGCCAAAGCATAGCGGCCCCACTGTTCCATAGAGTTCCACGTGGGTTTGGGGAAAGGATTTTTTTTTTCTGACTTTAAAAATGTGTCCAGTTATGGATGCTGGCATTGATGAGGACAGGCCTAGGGAAAGAAATTAGCATAAAAACATGAGCAAGATAGGAGATTTCTTACAGATACCATAAGTACCAGTTTTGTTTCGTTTTATAAGAAAATAATTTATATTAAGAGATTAGTTTATATATTTAAATCTTAAGGGTTATTAAATGTTACTTATTAAACACATAATTCATTAGTTTTTTAAGATTACTGAATGTACTTCTAATACATCATTTTTAAATAATTAAATCTAATTTTAGGATCACAAGGTAGGCATTCTGGGATGTTTTATTATAAAAGTCTCTAATGTCTATAACAAATATATACTCTTCCATAAAAACAATAATAGCTTGCTTTTATTGGGTATGTAACTATGTGCCAGGCACTTTAAATATTTATTTCAGTTGATTTACACAATGAGCCTAAGTGGTAGATATTATATAGATTCTAAAGTGTAGAAAACTTAAGCTCAGGAAAGTTAGTGAGTCTAAAGCCAGCCATCTGGTAAATGGTAGACCTGAACAGTGAACTACAGTCTTTCTTACTCAAAGTCTGCAGGCTGTTTTCTGGGTGATATTAGGTCTCTAGAACCTCCAGTTCATTGAATTTTACTGAGTGTTTCTTTCTTTCTTACTGGGGAGATGGGGTTTAAGGAAGGCTGGAATTATCATGACTTTAGAAACAATAAACCCCCTTTTGTTCAAATGGTGAGAGTGGCCCAACCAGTGTGGCTCAGTTGGTTGAGCACTGTCCCATGCACCAAGAGGTCACCGGTTCAGTTCCTGGTCAGGGCACATGTCCTGGTTGTGGGCTTGATCCCCAGTAGGGGACGTGCAAGAGACAGCCAAACAATTGATGTTTCTCTCTCATGGATGTTTCTGTCTCTCCCTCTTCCCTCCTCTCTTTCTAAAATCAATAATTTTTTTAAAAAATGGTGAGAGTGATAGAGAGCTGGAGGAAGTAACAAGCTGAAATATTTCTACCAGAATATAAGCTTTATCTTTTTCACCTTTCTGTTCAAGTAACTACATACCAGTGCTAGTACACTGCGTGTGTACCAAATGCACACACGTGGAAGGAAGGTGTGCTCTGGACAAAACAGAACAAAACACTAAACAGCAAGACCCTTATTCTCCAGGGACAATAATGTAAGCGGGTGTTTCCTGAGCACTGGCCATGAGCCAGGCGCTGTTCTAGGCACTTCCCTTGTTCTGGCTCATTTCCTCTTCACAGCAGTTTTGTGAGATAGGGACAGTTAATATTTATATTTTACAGATATGAAAAGCTTAAGTACACAGAGGGTAAGAAACTTTCCCGTGCTACAAATAAGTAGCAGAATTGGGATTTAAACCCAATCTAGACCCACAATACATACTCTTGGCTACTACCACACATCTGTCTCATTGACTACGTGCCAGACAAGTCACAGATACCTCAAACTTTAAATAATAAATGATAAACATATCTGAAGTGACTATGAAGAAGAGATGTATGTAATACCATAAATCTGTTCAATATAATTTGCTAAATTAGAAATAAAGTATTCTAATAAAAAAAGTAGAGCTCATAGATGGAGAGGACAGGTTGGTGGCTGCCTGAGTTGGGGTTTGGGAGGTGAGTGCCATGGGTGAAGGGGGTCAAAGGTGCAGATTTCCACTTACAAAGTGAATAAGTCATGGGCATGTAATGTACAGAAGAAAAAAAAGAAATGATTGCAGAGGGAAAAATCACTTCTCAAAATTTGGAAGATGGAGGAGTTGGGATTTAAACAGGCCATTAAATGGTAAATGAGATTTGCACAGCCAGAGGAAGTTGAGAGAATATTCTAGCCAGAGAGAACTGTGGTGTGAGCAGCTTCATGCAGAACAAGTCTAAGTCAACATACGGATGGGGATTTTTGGAAATGGGAGAGTGGTCAATTGCAGTGGGTGGGTAGGTAATTGTGAGCAGAACAGGCCCGAGTCTGTGTCCTGTGCACTGGGGAATTCAGTTGCCCACACAGTATAGGCTCCTATTCATGGACCCCCCCCCCACACACACACAAACAGGCACCTCCCCCGAGGCGTTCATAGTCTGTGTACTAGAAGACAGGCGAAAAGAACAGTTGTAGGGGAAGGTAAGTAACCATCGTGAGAAGTGTCATGGAGGTCAAGAAGAATAGGGGGTTAGAGGAGGGGTGTGTGAATTCTCCTGGAGGCTGCAGGGAGGCTTCGCAGGCTGTGCTGTGTTTAGGGAACAGCCCGGTTGTTTACAGCATATATAGTCTGTGATGAGCAACAGTGGGGGGCCGCCGAGCTGCAGCCTAGAGACTGTTGAAAGCCAATGTGGGGGTGAAAAATTTGCATTTCATCAATAGCAATTGTTCAGTGGGCAGCCTGAAGGGTTCTGAGCTTCAGAGCTGGAATTACATTTCCGCCTCAGGAAAATAAATCTGACAGTTATACGCGGGGTCAAGTCTAGTCAGGGGCGGTGACTGCAGCAGGCCGAGCTAGGGACAGTGACTCTGGTGGGATAGTGGCTGTAGATGTGGGAAGAAGAGGAGCGGGTGAAAGTGCTTTGGATGCTAAAAGAAATTAGTGTGGAATATAATGAAAAACCCAAGATTTGAGAGCAGGGAAATGGGAAGATCAAAATTATATGGCTTAGCATTTCTCCTGTTCTCTTCTTCCATGAATAGGTGCTGAAGTTGACAGGAATGGTGAACATTTAAGAGTTCAGGGACAGCTGGTAGTATCTGTAAGATTATCTTTCTTTTGAGTGGGTAGGAAGAAAGTTGATTACTTATAGCTAGAGGTAGGGACGAGGAAAGGCGTTCTCCCAGGTTATAGTGTGGTGATGAATTCAACAAATGTAAAATTATTCTGTCAAGTTGCTGTAACAATTTCTAAACGCCTGTTCTCAATTTCTGAGTTTGTCTCCTACAAGAAACAAGCAGCTCAGCCAGCACCTGTCTGCATTGCCCACGCTTCAAGTAGCACTGGTATGGAGGATCCTTTCTCTCATGTGCTTTCAGAGATTGCAGGAAGGCACAGAAATTCGCTTTTCTCCCTTTCTGATCCTCTAGCGATACTTCGTCTATTTCCTACACATTTAGGGGGACTACTTAGAATTACACTTTTTGTCTTCTATATTTTTTACTTAAGGGTTAAGCAAAAATGCATAGACCTTTGCACTGACAGTCTTTTATGCTACCCTCGTAGATACCTTATGAAGAGTGAAATTAATGACTGGATAGAAAGAAAACAATGTCACTACTCTCCACCACCCCACTACCCAAGCCTGTGCGACAGCAAGCACTGCCTGCTAACGCCTCTCGGCCTTTCCTTCCTATGCCATTTACTTTTAGGGACTTCTTCTTCCCCAGTCACTAGAATTTTATCTTCCTTGAATCAAGCCCTGGATCCTTCGTTACCATATTCCTGCCCGTTGCAGCCCATCCTCATTTCACCCTCCTCTCACACTTTTGGATTGGTTGACAAGACTCTCCCTCGGTATTATTTATGATTTTTGCCCGGTGCTTTTCTTGCATACAGATGGACAGAGAAACAGTATTAAGAATAAATGAAGCACTTTTAGAACAACACTTGGTAAGAAAAAGAACACATTGTGCACATCCCTAATTGCATCCTCCAACCTCTACCCCAGAAGCAACTGCTATCCTCCCCTGTGTGATAATAATTTCCTCTTCTGGACAGCTTTCCCACCTGAGCTTATTCCTAGGTAAATAGATAAACACATGCACTTAAGTATTATGTATATATTTCAAAATATACACAGGTTTTGAACCTCATATCAATGGAATGGTGCTGTATATATTGTCTTTTCCTCAGCATCACGTTTATTACATTCATCCATGTTGATTTCAGGAGCTTCGGTCATTCATTTTCACTACTCCATAGACTCTCTTTGCATGAATACACCACAATTTATTATATATTATAATGTGGATGGACTCTCTTTTTCCCCTCCTCAAATCTTTTGCTGCTGTGACCAAAGAGTCCATAGACTCATCTGCAATTCCTCCTGGTACACACGCACAGGGGGGATTCTACAGCACATACCCAGAGGCCGGGGTGCAGGGTGTGGGTGGGTATTTCATTTTACGAGGCAACATCAAACTTTTATCACATCGGTTGTACCAATTTATACCTCTTCCACCAGTGTATGACACAGTTCCCATCGAGAGATACGCGACCCATCATTTGTTGTGATAGGTATTGCTAGAGCCTATCAATATTTCCAGTTCACCTTTTCGTTCAGGAAAAACAAAGCCGATTACCCTTCCTCACCTCTTTCATGTTAGCCAACAGCGTGTGACTCGGTTTGCCTTTGCTTTGGACAATAGCGTTCATTTTTGGCTGAGTATTTAAGACCCCTTAAGTATGTCTCCATGTTCTTTGCTGCAGCAAGTCCAGATGGCAGTGTCATAAAATGGTGACACTTCTTTCAGCCTAGTCCCCAAGTTATGTGCAGAATCCCCTGTCAGCCTCCTGTGCTGGATTTAGCACATGATGGAGAAACAATCTCTTATTGTTTGAAGCCAGAGGATTTTAAAGAAATGACTGCCTAGCTTAGACCATCCTGGCTTAATACTTGTATTGTCAGACTTTGTAATTTTTGACATCCTAGTAAATGTGTAATGGTGTCTCACTGAGGGTTTAATTTGCATTTCCCTGATTGTTGTGAGTTGATATTTTGTCCATATATTAATATTTATTTGGGATTTTTCCTTCATAAATTCTTTAATAACTATGTTCTTATTTTTTCATTGGTTTGTTTCCCTTTTTATTAATTCATAAGATGTTTTTATAGGGTAGAGATAATATCCTTTGTCAGTTATGTGCTTTAGGGCTTTTTCTGTTTTTAATCCTATGGTATCTTTTGAAATATAGAGAGTCTTAACTTTGATAATGATGAATTAATCTTTGCCTTTATGGTTAGTGCATTTTGTGTCTTGTTTAATAAATCTTCCTCTACCCAAGGATTATGACAATATTCTCCTTTGAAGTTTTTAGAGTTTTGTATTTTAGGCTAAAATCTTAAGGAACTCATAATTGAATTTTACATATTATGGGGCATAAAAATCTATTTTTATTTCACAAGCATAACACTTGTTCAAATGCCATTTATTATATAGTCTACCCTTTCTCCATATATCTGCATTACAGCCTCTGTCATATAGCCTATACATGTCCATATGTTATGTCAGTCTGTCTATGGAATCTCTGCATTATTCCATTGATCTGCTTGTCTATCCATCAGTTCCACATTGCCTTATTTATATTAGCTTTATAATAAGTCTTGATGTCTAATAGAATGAGTCTCCCTTCCTTGTTCTCTTTCTTCAAAATATCTTGGCTATTCATTTTTAAAAATTATTTATTTATTTTTTAATTACAGCTGACATGTAACATTATATTAGTTCCAGGTGTATACAACATAATGGTTTATATAACTTACGAAGTGATAACCCCAATAAGTCTAGTACCCTATACACTAGACAAAGTTATTACACTATACAAAGTTATTACAATATTGACTATATTCCCTATGCTGTACTTTATATTCCTGTGACTATTTGCTATTCTTTTTTTCTATTTATTAATTTACTTTACATACTATTATTATTTGTAAATGCTCAGTGTGAGCTTGGAAATTATGGAATATTCTATTTATTAGTAGGTCCAGTGTATTAATCATATTCTGAAGTATTTTTCTTATCAAAGATATGTCAATTTTATCTACACATAATAAGACATTATTCATTTTTTAATTGTTACTTAAGTTTAAAATATGTAACTGATAAATTTAACCTTTTATTTTTATCAAGTACCTATATCTTGGGAAGCCCTTTGCTTAAACGTATATTTTGTCTAATGTTGACATAACCATATTACACTTCTCTTGGTAGGGGAAAAGTTCCTGTCCTTTTACTTTCAATGTCAATATCAGTAGGTTTTACATTTATTACAAACCACTAGTTTAGCAAATGATCTTAAGGAAAATGCAGATTTCAGTGTTAATTCTTTAATTATTTGAGTGGGGGTTTTTGCCTAAGAACTTCTCTGTGTGAGAAACAGTATGCATTTACATTTATATGTCGAATCAAGGATTTTTCTTGTTTTAGTGGCAGGATCAATTCAAGTCTCTAGCTCATTGTATTATCACTATCTTCCTTTTTCTGCTAAAATGTTTTCTAAATGAGCAGTCTTAGGTTTTTAAACATTCCTCTATAATACCTACTATAATATCTGACATGTAATTGACAATTAATATACTTTTTAAAATAAATAAACTATTTTTATTTCCTCTCCTTATAGTGAGTAAAATATGCCTTCAACAGGAAAATTTAATGACTTTTGGATAACCTATTCTCACCTATGCAAATGCTTAATGACCTCTATACTACATTTATCATGTGATCTTATAGCTCTGCTTCTGTTTGCGATTTACTTCAGTGATTGCAACTCTTTCCCTCTTTTTGGGTCCAGTTTTATTTTTAGTTAGTTCTGTTTGCTGAGAGATTCTACCACGTGTTCAACTGAACAACCCTAATAAGAAAGATAAGATACATACACATGGGTCAACACTTCCAAGCAGCAGGGAAATGTGATTGGCAAGGTAAGAAGTAGATGCTGAGGCCTGAGAAGGTCCAGTCTGGCCGTGATTGTTCAAGAAGGCACAGTGCAAGGGGCATGGAGTTTGCTGCTTAAAGATGAAAAGGCTAATAGGGAGGAGAGGTGCAGAAAGGGAGAGTCCATGAGTAAAAGCAGCAAAGGAAAGAGCATGGTGGTAGGAAAAGTATGGTGGTGCGTTACTTGTGTTTGGAAAATTTTAAGTAGTGTGGAAAATTTGGTGTGAGGTAAATTTGCAAAGGCAGTTGAATCATCTTCATGGAAGTTTCCTTGAAAAAGCTTGAAAGTTTCCAGATTTTTTGTTCTTTTTGCAGTGGATGAGGCTGATCTAGGAATATTAATTACTTTTTTGTATACAAAATAGATTAGGTCATCAAGAGTCTGGAAGCAGGAAAATATATTGGGAAACCATTATAAAAACTGGCCGGAGGGGATTAGGTACTGGATCGAGGCACTTGTAATAAAGATGGAAGTAAAAGGGTGGATTCAGGACATACTGCGATGGAGGACGTGTCTTGAGCCCTGATCAGATGAGAAATGGATACAGAGAGAAAGCAATGAAATTAAGCTGGGATTTTCGATATTGTAACTAGGAAAGTGTTTTAGAACTAAAGAACAGAAACTTGGAAATATTTTAAGGGTGGGGATGATGAATTAAACATTTAGATATGCTGACTGCAAAACACAGAGATGCAAGCGCCCATTTGCTTTGTGGGAATGGATTCCTTGAGAGGTAAGCATAAGGGGATGCTTGAAAATAATCTACGTAGGCATGATGATAGATGCAGTCAGAGGGAGCAATGAGAAGGCCTATGTGGAGTTATGTGACATTAAAATGTGTGTATTTTATTAATGTGCCCACTTGCGTCTGGAAATTCTGATACGCAACTAGCTCCTCCAGGCTTTCTTTGCCTCCCTACTGGTCAGTTGGAAGCCGTTGATGTGGGAAGACGTGCTGATAAGTACTTGGAAGCAAAGGGTGTATTAAGGAGTCCCGAGATAGACTGTCATCTTGCGGACTCTATCAGATCTGTTCAATATAGTCTCCTGCTGGCATTCTTGGTTTTCTGAGGACTTGCTACATCCAAATGCATGCTTCACTTTTCTAGCAAGGTTCTGAATTTCTTTTGGATATCTTGCCTCAAGTATCTGTTGAAAGACCTAAAATCTCAGAAACTTCTACCCTTTTTCTTTCATGCAAAGATCAGAGCCCAAGCGGGGCACCCAGCTGCCATGGTCCTTCCCTGACTTCACGAAGCCTTAACTATAGAAGCCCCTCTCAGAGAGAAAGCAAGTCTAACCCTGTTGCACACTCTGAAGAAAGAGGGGAAAGGCAGAAGAGCAACACGGGGGAAGATGACCCTGAAACTTTTGTTCCCTTCACCACAGGAACATATGTTCTAGGAGAAGAACTTAATTCTATGCCTTTGGTGGCTTTGTTCTTGACAGATAGTAAATTCCTGGTTGTAGAAGATACGTGGAGATAAAGATAGAGAGATAGACATGGGGTTGGGGAGAGGGGTTGTTTGAGGATATATTAGGGAAATAGTAGCGTTGAAGGGGTGCTGGCTAATACAGTAGGTCAGGAATTGACAAAACTGTCTGCCTATCAGAATAATTTGCATTGCTCTTTAATAAGCACGTCACCTATACCTCTGGGGAGTCTAACACAATAGGTCTATGTATGTGTAAAATATATACAGAGTAAACCAGTCACCCTAATGAACAAGAGCTTACCAAGTGATTCTGAGGGGCAGGGCCCTTGCTAACTTATATCGCATTTTTATAAAATTAGGGAGAGGTACACCCTTGTTCCTCCCCGGAGTAGATCTAAACTTCTGCCAGGATGCAGGACTAGGTGAGTGCAGTATTAACTAGATTTGAAAACCCACCTGCTTCTTCCTTGACCAGGTACCTTTTTTCAGAGCACACACTGTATAACCAAGGGTGTCAGCCTTGCTCATGGGCAACTAAGAATTGGATCTGCTTATGTACAGTCACTGAATATTAGGAGGTCTCAAATATAAAGATCTCTTGTGTCTTCCCAAATATCAGCCACAGCCTTGTGACTAAATTCCCATTAGCAGTGGGAAATGCCTTTTTCTGTGTCCTTGTGCACTATTTCCCCTAATCTATCTTCATCTTTTCTCGTGGACTATCTCCTCTCATGCAGTTCTCTCACTACTTGGATTGCTAATCTGTACAGCTCACTGTCTCCTCAGATACCACCTGGGAATGCATTCACCTTTGCCAGCCATTTATCCTGAGGTTAACCTCTCTCAAGAGACAAAGAACAGCTCATTGGCCTTATTTAAATGGATTTGCAAAGTTAACTTATCATATTTTGCTTAATTTCTAAGACAGTATCAATGGACCCACAACATTATATTGTCCCATTATATTGTTAAGTGCATACAAGTTCTAGGAATTATGCTCTAAGTGATTTACTAATACTGCCAGGACAAAACAAAAGGACTGTTGGCACTTGTGCCCATTTCAGCAGCGATGCACTGATGTCCCTGAGACAAAGGTGGCCTCTGCACCAACCAGGTAGTTATGTTGCTAAGTCATGGAACATCTTTAGGTAGATATCAGAAAAATAATTACCTTATATTATCAAGTAAATTATGATGCTTACATTTTCTTTTGATCAAGCCTGCCTTCTCTGTGAGAGAATGTGGAGACCTGCATTATGAGTTTTTCCAAGTCTTCTCATATTTTCTTCTATTGAGGTCTGAAATTCTGCCTTGTTTATAATTAAGGAATCAATAATTAATTTTTAGGTCATTTTTCATGTGAAAAACTAAGGTTCAGAGGAGTGATATTGCCCATGGTCACACCGCAATTTGTCCACAACGCTAAGGCAGAATTCTGAGTTCAAGTCTCATGTGCTTTTATTATGTTGCATTTGGGTAAACCAGAGATTTTCAACCTTTCATCTCATGGCACATGTAAACTAATTACTAAAATTCTGCAGCACACCAAAAAGAAGTATGATTTTGATTCATTCACACCAGCCAGCTATTGTGTTGGCTGTTGTCAATTTTTAAATTTGAGAATTTAAGAGAAAAGAGATCAGTGCCCATGACTAGTCAGGTGTGTCATGTTTTAAAAAGTCTTGTGGCCCTGGCCAGTGTGGCTCAGTTGGTTGGGCATTGTCCCATGCACTGAAAGGGTACCGGTTCGATTCCCAGTCGGGGCACATGCCCAGGTTTTGGGTCCAGTTCCTGGTCAGGGTGCATGCAGGAGGAAGCTGATTGATGTTTCTCTGTCACATTGATGTTGCTCTCTCTCTCCCCCTCTCCTTTCCTCTCTCTCTGAAATCAATAAAAATGTATTTTCAAAAAAGCCTTGTGGCACATTGTTAGAAAATCACTGGGGTAAACCATTGGTCTTGCCAATATTCTATTTTACAATCAAATAATTTCAGGTGAGAAAACAGAGTAAGTTCTTAACACTTCAATAGGTGCATTATAAGCTGCAAGATCGAAGAAACCTGGGTAGGATATTGGATCCTAAGAAATGGAAAGAAATGATACACAGTAAAGGAAGGCTGAGGAAAGAGAGGTGAAAAGAGAAGCCTTGCAGTGACAAAGGGAATTTTTCGCCAACCTAATTTTCAATTTTGTCTCGGGCCAGGATGGTTTAGTGACATCTAAAGGGCTGTTCATTTAATTGGTCTCTTCCCAAGACCAGTGTGTTATCACCGTGTTTATTGTCCGTGCAGCTCTGTGTTACTGGTTCATTTTATTTCAATTGTGCTATCATCCAAGTAGGCAATGCCATCTGCGAAATGTTCTGCTCCCGTGAGTAGGGAATTGGTGCTCTTTTAAAAAGACTTTTAAATCAGAGGAGACTGTCACCCATCACAGAGAGGGATTTTTTGTTCCACGAGTCCTCACCACCTGACCTCGCATGGCGCTGCAGCCTCCCTGCGGCGGGACGTCAGGCATGAAACGGTGCTCGGTGCTCGGTGCTCGGTGCTCCACTGAGCCTGATGTTAGCAGGCAGCTTCGCCCCGCGCCGGCGCAGCGGCCGCGTGCTAAGGAGGTGATCGTTTTTAATAAGGTGCGAAACTAGTGAGTGTGTAACACCTTTTTTCTGTTCATTGTAACATATATTGGAGGATGATGCTTCATAATAGTGCTTTTCTAGCTTTGGCTTATACAAAGCAAGCAGTATTCACGGCCGTGTGGAGTTCAAAAGAGAATTTAAATTGCAGAACTCCCTGTAGACTTTGAAAAGACCTTACAGTCTGCTAATCCAAGCCCTCTTATTTGTCAGTTAAGGAAATCAAGCGCAGAAGAGTTGAATGACTCCAGTGACTCACCTTGTTAATGCATAGCTGCTTTTCCCCCTCCCTCCCTCCCTCCCTCTCTCCCTCCGTCTCTCCTTTCCTCCCTCCTTCCTCATTTCTTCCTGTTTTCCTTCCTTTCTTCTGTCCATTTTCCTCTTTCCTTTTTTGTTCCCTTCCTGTGTATCTTCATAGTGTGATGAGAAAATTATTTTTGATATTCTCTCTTGATCCTAAAGTTGTAAAAATAATTTTTATTTAGTATGAACGACTACCTCTCCCCACACCCACACTGTGGGTATTTGCTTGATGGATAAACTCTCCTTTTCCTAGGAGAAAAGAAAAGCGGTGTGTAATACCTTATCGCATCTCACTTTCTTATAATTGTGTTTCGTAGTCCCAGGAACCCTAACCTTCATAGCCCTCAGTGCAACACAGCTCTACTTCAGTGTTTATTAATTTACTAGATGAGGAAATAGTTTTATCTAAAATCATATTAAAATTTCATATTTCATCTCATAGGACAAGAAATTAAAGACTCCAAAAAAGGCCATAGTAATTGTTGATTATTTTAACCAAAATACGAATATCCACATCTTTCAAATTTGGATAATTTTAGTTACTTTCCAGAGTAGTCTTATATTATCATCTCATGTGGGCCTATAACTACCCTCTGTGGTAATATAGAGAGTATGTCTTCATCTTAATTGTATACATGGGAAAACAGATTTCTGTGATTTTACATGACTTGGTCAAAATCACATGGGTCATTAATACTCATGTTATCACTAAACACTAAAATTTCTCCATCCAGTTTTGTGTTCTTTCCACTATATCAAACCACTTCCACTCATGAAAGTAACTACTAGTTGGATGTATATCTAAAGAGGGAGATGTGCCAGGAAAAATGTACTGAGCAAGAACTGTGAGGAGAGAGAGACTTGGGAAAGCGTGCCAGGAAAGAGCAGAAACAGGTAGAATGGGTACATTTTCCTGAAGGTCCGTGAGGGGAAAGTGGTGGAGTGCTAAAGTGGGCAGAGAAGTCCCTTGTCCATGAAAACTAGACTCCTTATTAGGGAACTGAAGACTGGATCAGTCCAGAAGGCCAAGTTCCAGGTGTGAGGTGAGCACCAAGGACAGTTCTAAAACAAGCTAAGCTCTGTCTTGGGTAAATGTCACACAAGATAGAGAGAAACTCATCTGATAGAAAAAAATATGGTAACTGGAACAAATAAAATTATATAGTATGACAAATTGGATCTCTTTACTGTTTGGTCTTAAAGAAATCATATATTTAAACAAATTTTCTTTTTTAAAAACAATGTTTATATTATTTATTTTCTTCTTTGGCATATCCTGAATGCATCACTGATGTGCTCCCAGGGGTGCATGAAAGTCAGTCGCATGATATCTTTGCCTTCTCTGTTATCAGAATCTTCTCATTATAGGCCTTTGAGTCAGGAACTGGTATGTGGAACAAGATCCTCTAGCTTGGGATGTAATAAATAGTTACTTGAGTTTACATTGACATCTTACAGGCTAGCATCTTGTGGATATAAAAATCTCTAAAAACAATGGCATGTCATGAGACTGCTTAAGATGCTGTTGATATTTCCTTTCTCTTATAGGGCCCATTTAACAAGAAGACCTAAAGGATATGGTTCGAGTGTGCACTGTCTAGTGAAATACTGCTATAAGTTTATGCGACTTTTATTGAACATAAAATAACTTATTTTTCCAAAAGGTGCTATCTCTTTTTAAAGTAATTATCATGGAACATTGTAAACAAATCCAAACAATACTCTTATTTGTATAACAATTTGGGGTACTTTTAAAAATGTACCGTAGTCTCTTTTCCTTTGTTGGAATTTTACCAGAGTAAATCTCCCCTACCCATGATTGTTATAACATGTATATGATAGGATTACGATTATGGAAATGGAAAAGAGAAATAACTCCTTCCTGAAAGAACTAGAGAAACTCTACTGATTCCTGCTCATCTGTTTGGTGTAAGTCAGGGTACATAGTTTCTGGTCCAAACTTTTTCATTATTTAACTATTCAGTTTCTTCATCTGAAAGATTGAATTACATGACCTTTCAGCTCCCTGCCAGCTATATCACTCTGTGTTTTTATGATATACATGATGTCCAATCCAGCATCAGGTTCTCTTAGGGAAGGTGTGAGCTATTCTAGAAAAGGTTGTCTAGGCTCATGGATTGGGTGGGACAGTGCCTATGCCCCGGAAACACTGCCTGTCATGGATAGGTCATTTTATAACGTGCAGATACAGAATGAACTCAGTTCTCAAAATATAAAAGAATTTCAAAAAGTACTTTGTTTTCGTTGAATTACAAGCATAAGGGACATTTGCAAACTTAAATTTCAGTGAGCAGAATGAAGTATGCAAAGAAGTGGCTGAATGTATATATTTATCTTCATTTGGGACTTCAGGAAAGAGCTTTGCCAAGTCATACATTTTGGATAAGATTCGTGGCTGAGAAAGGGCAGAAAAGACAAAACAGAATGAATGAGTGAGTAGTTGGATGGTCATTCATACCCCAAAGAACTATTCAGACACAGGCATAATTATAAATAATTATGGATAGATTCCAATAAATATAAGCATAAAAATGAAGGGAAGAACAACTTGTGTGAGCATTTATACATTTTTTTGGCCTAAAACATAATTGGGAATAGACACCACAAATGGATTATAATTTAGGTATCAGCAGAGGTCACCATATCCAAGGAGTATGAAAAACATGCAGCCCAGTTCACCTGCACATTCTGTGAGATGTCTCATGTCTTTTCTAAGACTTTCGTAAGCTCTCAGGGTCTTGTAATTTCCTAAGCATTTCTGGCCTCAGGTCTCCCCTCCATTCAGGTTTAAACTATATTATAGATCCCCTCCCATGGTAATTTCTTTCCTATGCTCTATGTTGACCCAACATTGAACTCAGTATCTTGAAGTGACTGCTTGCCAAAGTCACTCTATGAAGTGTCTGTAAATGTACAAAGTGTCGGGGATAATGTAGGGTGTCTACAGCAACAAAAACAATCTTGGAGGCCCCTGTTATGTGCTTTTGGGCTACTCCACCACTGGGAATTCTTTTCTGATCTCCTTAAGAGTAAATTAAGTTCTCTTTAAGGCAAGACCTCTCCCTACTCTTCTTTCTCTAACTGGCTCCGCTGAGGGTGAGTTCCTAGTGCTATGTTTAGGGAAGTTGATCAATAACAGTATTAGTGGAGTAAACAAAATAATATCCCAGGCTGTAGAGAGTCTGGGAAATGATTCTTGAGTTTACCTCTTGGAATTTCTACAACTGCACATTGTTATGAAGCCATGAAACTAGAACAATTCTTATTGATTGTTACCCCTCCAATCACACACACCTTCTATCTAGAGATGTCTTTAAGCATGGAGATTTCGATCCTGAAATGAAACACTAAACCCAAAGCACACAGATGGTAAACATTAACTATCTGCAGTGATTTACAAACACACATTTCTAGCAAATAAAACTTAGGCTAAAGTGATAAAGTATTTCTGCATCCTTTGAAGGAAGGCTGTATGTCAGGGATGTCACTGACAGCAAAAACAAATACATTAAACTATCTGTACCATTATTACTAAATTATTGTTTGATTCTTTAAAAATAGACTTGCCATATTGTATTATTTCTCAGCACATCATATGATCATAAGAAAATTATTTTGTATCTCAAAGTCCAAATTTGCAAATTTCTGGAGTTGTCAGACTGCTATGCTGATTAAATGAGAAATCTGAGCATTTGCATGCAAAAAAATTTCTAGGGCCATACTGTACTAATAGGAAGAGTTAAGAGAATACCATGACCAAGGACTGTCATTGGGAATTATCACCAAGTAAGTGGAGATGCTGAGGCTAGGAGAGGGAGAAACCTAAAAACCATGCAGGGGAGGCTGGATGTCTAGGAAAGTGAATGGCTTATGTGCTGTGATCCCAGTGTGGAGTCTCAAATTTGGGGCAGGGTGATAATGTAAACAAGGAGGCAGGAAGCAGAGAGAGTGGAGGGTGAAAGGAAGAGGGTAAATATGATTCTGAATGAGATGATGTTTACCATGTAAGTGTTCACAGCACACCCTCCTCACAAAGATATTGACTAGGATATGGCTTTGTATTCTAGCAGCAGCTCTTTAAATTTCTCTATTTCTATGCCATGATTGTTCATTTTCTGTAAAGAAGGTATGCATTTCAAAATTATAATCAAGTTATGGTTTTTGTGCCAATTGTCCTCCAAAATTACTAGACAGATATGATAAAGTCAAAATCATAAGACTTAAACTATCCCAAATCACCCAAAATTGCCATTTTGCAGCAACTATAACTGGAATTTTAGAAGAATCTCATAGGTGAACTACCAATCTTTAAAGGGCAATTGCTTCAAAATGGCACTTAATTTACATTGTGTCAATTGCCACGCCATCTAATAGATACTGCATTTCAATGTATTTTTCTCTTTCTCTGCTTTCTTCTTGTCATCTTTTTTAATAGATACTGCATTTCAATGTATTTTTCTCTTTCTCTGCTTTCTTCTTGTCATCTTTTTTCTTTCACATTGCTACAGAATATATACATAAAACACCACTTTCATGTCACATTTCTTTTGAAAAATATTGCGCTAGTCTCCCTCATTGCCCGTAGGATAAAGACCTGACCCATTACTTTGGTTTATAAAACTCTACATACAGAACAATGTTCCATTAAAATACCATCTTTTCATTGGTTCCATTAATAAGGTTGCTACAAGCCCAGCAAGACAGTTGAGCTGAAGGACCTATTCAAAATAATGTAATCTTTATCCCAAGGAGAAAATATAATTTCATATCCTAATTTTCAAGTTGCCTCATGATTGCCTCCTGTCTCTCTCTGGCCTCATCTGTCAGCCCTGACCCCACTTCCCATTGCTTTGCCTGGTACTTGGATGTTCCCACTTTCTCTCTTACTTCTGGCCATTGCATATGCTGATCCCTCTGCCTGGAACATTTTGCCAAAACTCCCACACGAGCTCTCCTGTTTCAGCGACCTCTTACCCATCTTTTTGTATCCAGTCAACTACCCCCTTCTCTGGGAAGCTTTTATGGGATACTAGAACTTGAATAGATGCCCATAACATGTGTTGCCATATAATCTTGTCCTGTCTTTATCATGCATAGATATGGTCACATTTCATTGCAGTTGTTCCCATTATCTGCCTTCCCATAGACTGTAAAAGCAGGGGTCATAGTCATGTTGTTCATCATTACATTCTAGTGTCCACTATAGTTTCTGTATTGGAGCATATGAAAGAACACAATTTGAAAATCGATGCAATGAAAGATGAAATATTTCTTGAGGGCAGAAAGAAGCAGCAAAAAGCAAAGCGATAAATGCAAACTATAGTATCAAAGCAATTTTGCAAACATCGTGTCTGCGTGGAAAGTGTGGTCATGAACAAGCAGCTGAGACAAAGGAGGCTGGACCAGGAAGTCTACTCTTCCTCTCAAAGCAAAATGGGCCTGTAGTTTGTTTCGACCATGGTCACATATAACTACAGATTCCATTTTCCTCTTACTGTTTTTCTAGTTGTTGATCTTTAGTTTCCTTCATCTATTTGAATCCTGGTTTCAAAACCATTTTAAATTTAAGTTCTTTCTGAAAACCTCTTCTGACACAGTCACCTCTCTTCTCCCAGCTTGAAATGACTGTCCCAGTACTAATTTTATTGTTGGCATTTTATTATTTCCAATTTGATCCTGAACTCCCCCATGAAGGATAGTGTTTTGTTCACTTTGGGGCCCTCTCTGAAATCACCACAGGTGCTGGCTCGGCATATGGTTGCTACTCAGTAAGCAGACAGCCTACTGGACTGGCTGCTTTTCCATATGGCAGGAGCAATAAAGGGTTATTTTCCCAAAAAAATGCATAGATAAAGTAATAATCTCTTAAAATAATTATTCTCATATTATATATTTGTTAATTTATCATCTGCCATATTTCAACAGGGTGTAAGGTAAGAAAGTACGTGGTAAAGTCAAAAGTACCTTGGACTCTAATCAAAAGAGATGGTTTATAGAGTCCAAGCCCTGTGATCAGTAACAAGTCACTTGAGCACTCTGGGCCTCAGTTCTCTCATTTGCAAAATAAGAGGCCTGCACAGAGAATCCTGGTAACTCCTCTAGCTACAACAATTCTGTGAATGTCTCTGTGCCATGCAAAGAAAGAGCTTCACACCTTTTCCAGCATAAGAATGCAAATTTCTACCAAGAATCTTCAGTGTTCATCCATAGATAGTTAAAATCTATCCATAGTAGAATACTCTTGTCCAAAAGTTTCAATGTATTTATAATAATAGGTACTATCTTATAGAGAGCTCATAAATAATGGATTTGGGAAACACTGAGCAATATAAAAATATCACTACCTCTACCACAGAAATTCCCCTCAACGCAATATAAAAAATCAGTCGCCAACACTAATGTTATCATGTGCTTGGAACTTGAATTGAATTTTACTTGGCTGCTCCAGTCAGGTCCACAAAAACATGCCTTGCTTGGCTAACCTCTGGACACACAATTACACATATTTAATGTGGAGGAGTTTGCAAATGCCCCTTTCCAAAGTGGGTTGAGTGAAAAGCTTTCAGGAAAAGTCACAGCTATGTGCATCCTTGAAGATTAATTACCACTCAGATCTTTTCAGCTTTCAAATATACAATTGCATTAAGCATAAATTAACTACCTCAAGGCTGCATTAATGGACAGTGGGTAGAGGACTTTCACCTTTATGTCTTTGGTTTGAATCTATCCCTGATTTAAGATTGACTGAAAGTCATTATCCTTTGTCAACTGTTCGGTGACTTATGAAATGGATTGCTGGTCTTAGCGTAGCCAAAAGAACACCATCACAATTGATGACCATCAGGAGTTGCTGGAACTCTCGAAAGAGAGTTTGAGAAAGAATTGGTCATGGAAATTGAATTAGTGTATCTCTGGTCCACTTTCTAAACATGCACTGAGGCTTAGAGTTCTGCTCTCCTTTAGAAGAGAAAGATTTAAGTCTCTAGAGTTGCTGACTGGATACCTTTCATTAGCATAATATGATGGAGACAATTTATGGCTATGCTTCTAGCTAGGACAGCACAATTATCCCCAATTTCTTTCTTCATATAAAAAAATCCCCAGGAGAGGTATTTTGTTTTGCTTTGTTTTAAATTTCACAAAGTACAGAAAAAGCACTGAGTTTCCATAACCTTTATCATTGTCTCTATGTGGACAAGAACATGTTGGTATCAGATTGCTTTCTGTCTTTCTAGAAATAACATGATTTAGTAGAGAGCATCTTTGTCATAGGAAGGTTTTTGCTGCTTGAGTTTTAGTTCTTGCTCTGCATCTGTCTGTGAAACACTGAATATAGTTTGAGGCCTCACTTTCCCCACATGTAAGGTAAAGGCCATAAGATTGGTTTTCTCAAATCAAACTCTCCCCTGACTTGATTGGATTCTGGGACTGACAAGTATTCTATTTTCAGAATGGTCTTGTGGTGATCCTGGGACTGTCTGAATACCTGAGACTTTTCTCCTGGAAAAGGGGTTAGTATTTTAATTGGTGACTGTTAGATGAGACATAGCTTTAATTGGAGATGACTAGCTGAGGAACATAGGAAATTTCACATGTAATGAAGTGTAGAGATTATTGGCAGTAACAGTAGAAAACAGGTAGATAAAAGTTAGAATTTGGGTTAAGTGGGTAAGAGAAGCCTTGTATAATAAATATCCCCACAGGGTGAGACTGTAATTGGGAGGAACTGGAAGAATCAGAGAAGAGGACAAGTGTAGAGATAAAAGCTGAGTGTGAAAAGGTCAGGGGCTAACAGTTGGTGCCTGGGAGTTCAGGAAACATAGGCGGTGAGAGCTGCCCCCGCTTCTTCCTTGCTCTTCTCTCCCCTCCCTCTTCTTCTCCTCCCTTTCTACCCTCTCCTCACTTGGATTGTCTTTCTAGGTAAGTTCCTTAATCACCATCAGTCTGAAAGTTTTCTTTATTTGGATGACTTCCATAATAATTTTTTCAGCCATTTTCTACTCTGACTTCCAAAATCACCCATAAAACTAATGATACATCTTCTTGGCCTTCTCATCTACAATTAAAATGTAATGTGTCCAAATAGAATTCTAAATCCCTCCTTAACTTCTCCCTTAGCCTTTCTTATCTCAGTCAGCAGCACCATCATAAACTTATTTTTTGAAAACCTAAGAGTCATCCATGATTCTTGTCCTTTCCTTCACTCATCGTATAATTTACTCTCTAGTTCAGTTGGTGTGATTGGATTTTTCTTTTGTTCTTCATCTCTACTGCATCATGTTAGTCTGGACATCTACCATCTCTTACTGAGTTTACAGAAATAACATCTTTTCCCCATGGTTCTAACTAGCCCTCTCTCCCATCTTGAAACCTTTTCCCACATAGTGGTATAGGTAATGTTTTTAAAAATGTAAGTTGGAAAACAACACTTTCCTTCTTAAAAACTTCCATAGCTTCCCATTTTCATTTAAAAAAAAAATCCAAATTACTTACCATGACCTATATTCCCTGAATACTTTGGACTTTCAATCCTTTGTAATATTGATTAATGTAACTGTGGTAGGTAGACTGATAGTCCTCAAAATGTTTATGTTATAATCCCCCCGGAATGTGTAAATGTCACCTTATATGGTAAAGAGAACTTTGCAGATGAAATTAATTTAAGGATCTTGAGATGAGGAAATGAGTCAGGACTATCTAGGTAAACGCGATATAATCACAGGGGTCCTCGTCATAGAGATGCAGGAGGGTCAGAATTAGGGAAGGAGATATGATGATGGAAGGAGAGGTTGGAATGATATGACCACTGGAAGGAGAACACAGGCCAAGGGATACAGGTAGCCGCTAGACACTGGACAAGGCAAGGCAATGGCTTCTGCCCTAGAGCCTCCAAAAGAAATATGGCTCTGATGATAACTTGATTTTAAGCCAGTGAGACCCATTTCAGAATTTTGACCCCCAGAACTGTAACTTACATTTGTTTTAGGCCACAGTCTGTGGTCATTTATGATAGCTGCAGTGGGAAGATAATACAGCCACTTTTCTGTTCATCAACTCTGCCCTATGTGCCTTCTTTCAGTTTTTGCAATACGACCCCTATGCAATTCCTCAGGTCTTTGCACAGGCTTTTTGCCTGGCCTGGTGTATTTTTTGCTCAAAATTGCAGGGCTAGTTCCTTTTGTTATTGGTTTAAAGGACAACTTAGGAACGTCTTCCCCAACCTTCTCTATCAATCTCTTTTTATCTCCTTGGATTTTTGTTGTTGTTTTAGTTTAGTTTGTTTCTTTTAAGTAGAATATCTTAGTCCTGGCAGTTGTTTTATTTATCCATGTACTACTTGGATTTTTATCTTGTACTTCTTTCTATTTGCCTTTTCTTTCCTTTTGCTTGGTCTCTTAATGGAGGATATAAGCCCCACAGCAGGAGAAACTATATCTATCATGTTTAGCACCATATCTTTAGAACGATTTCTGGCACCCAGTAAGTTCTAAATAAATATTCACTGCCTGCCTGACAGATTGAATGAATGATTTAAGGGAATTCAGTGTTCGGAGACTCTAGCTCTAGGAAAAGAAAGCTGCCAAGGATTCCCAGCTCTTGGAAGTTGCTGGGCCTGACTTTAGTGCCTCAGTAGAGAATAGGCCTTAAGGAAGACAACAGGAAAACTCTGGAGTGATTTGAGGTATCAGGGTGAAAGCCCAGTCCAGTGAATTAGATATCAGTGGGGCTGATTGGTAAAGGTGTTTTAGGGGGCTTGATGTTCTGCAGGAATTTGCCCTGAGTCTTAGAGGCAATACAGGAACCCAGCAAGAGGACCGAGGTGAAACTCCCAGGATCAGGCAAGTATGAATATAAGTGGAAAAGGGGGCAGGGGGCATTACTTTTGTCCAACTTGGAATCCCCCAAATTTGGTTTAATGCCAGGCACTTATGAAATGCTTAATAAAAATTGGCAAGACATGGATGAGTGTTGAATGAATGAATGAAAGATTATGTGTGGAAAAGTATTACTATAATGCCTGGCATATTAGACACTTGATTTCCCTCCCCTTTCCCTTTATACAATTTAGCAAATGATAGAGCTGACACTGTCTTCAAACTGGTTATATAGGGCTGTGGGAAGGGGATGGGCTCTTGGAGGACTGACGGATCCTGCTGTGTGGAATTAGGGAAGACAGATGATGGGAAATGAGGCAGGGTCAGCAGCACTGTCTGAAACAGTGAGCAGAATTCCTAAAGAGAATATTAATATCATCACTACTCAAGTGACATTTCTTTAAGACTTTCTCAGTAAAGTGAGTTAGATTAAGTGTTATATAATTAGCCCTAAGAAATTAGCTTTAATCAAGTATTTAATTCTATAATTTCATTGTCCCCTGATCTCTTTATTATTTCTTAATTCTTTTGGTGCTCAATACTATTTTATACTAGATTGATATCTGGTGAATCAATTTCCCTGGCTACCTAAATGACATTTGCTCTAAAAGAGAAATAGCAGGTCTTAATCCCCTTAGTATATTAGTTTCCCGGGCCTGTTACAACAAAGTTTCACAAAATGGGGGCTTGAAACAACCTAAGTTTATTTTCTCCCACTCTGGAGGCTAGAAGTCTGAAATCAAGTTGTTGGCACGGTGATGCGGTGATGCTCCCTCTGAAGAGTCTAGGAAAGAATTCTTCCCTTTCCCTAGCTTCTGGTGTTTGCCAGCAATCCTTGGCATCCCTTGGCTTGTAGATGTTTAACTCTAGTCTCTGCTTCTGTCTTCACATGCCCTTCTCCCCCATATTTCTCTGTTTCCAATTTTTTCTTTTCTTACAAGACCACTCACCCTAATTCAGTATGACCTCATCTTAATATCATTATATCTGCAAGGACCCTATTTCCAATGAAGGCCACATTCCCAGGTTCTGGCTGGATGTGAATTTTGGAGAGACACTATTGAACCCATATCTATAGTGAGAAAAAAGTGTTATTGTGAGATAGGCCCAGGCTGAGGAGCTTTTTGAGGAAGGCCTGGGGAATTTTCCATGGTGAGTAGTTTTGTTTTACAGATAGTTTGCACAGGGGCTATGCTTTAATCAATTTTATATTTTCCAATCTTACAAATGATTTCACACACAGTGAGTACAAATTTGAATAAATGTATTCTACTGCTGACCTTCTTGGACGCCCACCTTTATAGCCTTCCAACACCACTTATGGAGCTTTGTATTGACTCAGGGGCTGTGATGGGAAGTGCTTGGATTCAAATGCCTTGGTCTTCTCTGATTGCAAAACATTTTTTCTGTCCTGTGGTCGATATGTTCAGGTTTCCTTTTGATACTTGAATTTTGAGGTAGTGCTTTGAGAAACAAGCCTGTAGTGTGAGGGATTACCTATTACCTATTCTATGTTACTGAAAGACTGGTCCTTAAGTGAACTTTTTAAAGATGATACTTGTATAGGCAATATACTTAAAATAAGAGATGGCCAACACAAATAGCTGTTCTTCAATTGGCAATCTGCTACATAGTTAAACAACTATATTATTTAAAAAAAAATGTTTAGGTAATGTAAATCAAACTTTAACACAAATGAGCCCGTAGAGAGAGAGAATACTAATACTGTGTTTTATTTGCATGGCGTGTTCTAATGATCTCACTTGATTGCTACAAGGTAGGCAAGACCTAGATAATTTTCTTTACTGACCAAAAAGGAAACTGAGGCTCTGCTAGGTTAAGTCACCACATTAAAGATAACAAGGACATATATTAATTGAGCATAATGGCTTGGCTTGATTTCTGGGTTCTCTGTTCTGTTCCATTTATCAATAGGCCTGTTCTCTTGCCATACTAGGTTGTTTGCCCGTTAGTAGGTGAGTGGTTAAAAAAGCTATGGTACATTTACACAATGGAATACTATGTAGCTGTAAAAAACAAGGATCTCTTACCCTTTGAGACAACGTGGAGGGACCTGGAAAGTATTATGCTAAGCAAAATAAGCCAGTCAGAGAAAGACAAATATCACATCTTACTTACATGTGGAATCTAATGTACAAAATAAACTGACAAAATAGATCCAGAGACATGGAAGCATGGAACAGACTGACAGTTCTCAGAGGGAAGCAGAGGCAGGGAAAGAGATTAACCAAATAACTTATACGTGTATATGTGTAACCCACGGACACAGACAATAGTGTGGTGAAGACCTGAGGAAGGGGTGGGAATGGGAAGGAGGGGGTGAATGTGGGAAAAAAGGGGACATCTGTAATGCTTTCAACAATAAAGATAAAGATAATAGGGACATAATGAGAGTGTGAGGACTACATGTCTTCATATCCAAGTCCCCTACTCTTTCTAGAACACTGCCCTGCTTCTCACTGCTTATAGTATCTGAATGGTTAAATTATACGGTTATTTTGACAACGTCGACTCAGCCTGAAGAAGTTATACCTTATATCTGCATTTAACTTCGCCATTCTATGGATTTTGTTTAGGAACTACTAGATATATTTTCTTCATATTTAATTAGTTTTAACATTATTTTTTTCAAAGTCTTATTTTATCACATCACAAATAAAAGCATAGAGTTTAAGAAGAGGAAAAGCCTGTGTACTTGGAGGAAGAATATCAGATTCATAGACCGACAGCTTGAGTTTAAATCCCATGTGATTTGGGGTGATCCTAAGAAGCTTAAGTGAACTGAGCTAATGTGGGTCTCTGCATTTGTTGACCTTGATCTATTTCAGTATCTGGATGTGAGTGAGGGGGAAAGATCTGGAGGGAAGAATTTGGAAACAAATTGGTCATTCTGGTTGCATTGCCAATTAGACTCTGCTCAGCAAATGGATGGCTTTGGGCCTATTGATATTTGCCGTGACACTTAAATGTTCAGCACAGTATTGATTCTGAATGTCAAGCCCTTTGCTTAGGTGCTGTTTCTGTGTGATGAGCAGATTATCACAGAATACTAATTGAACCCTTTAAAAGCACACACAAACACACTGTATGCACAGCACCAACAAATAGTAATTTAAATGCACATTTAACCACAACTCATTCCCGGAGGCAAAATGGCAGTGTTTTAAGTGTTCCTGAATAGTTTGTACAGAATGAAATATTTTAAAAAATATCTTATTGGTGAATTGCTTTCTACCAAAATATATATACTGCTCTAAAATAATAAGATTACAGGGTCAAAATGTTACCTAAGACAGTTAATAACCAGACTAGGAACAATGATGAAATAGAATACTAATCTGAGAGAGGAAAAGATTTCCATATGCATTCAAGGGAAGAAAAAATGAAGCATAACTGATTTTGGAATTACAGTTGGAAAAAAACAAGGTTTTGAAGACAATTCCTAAGTTTTTCTAAAGCATCTATGGGAAAATTGATAAGAATATTTCATAAACATAATTTTAAATAGTTGAAAGAGTATTTGTTGGTAAATTCCTAGACTTGTTGGTAAATTGCTAGACAAGTCAGTCATGTAAGTTGATTAATGTTAGTCTACATTGTTATAAGATTATTCATAATACTCTATAAATGATTTGGTGTCTTGGAAGCATGGGCCAAACCACCAGCCAAAATTGTTTACATCTGTATCATTCCTGTGTTTTCACAGGTGCACGAAAATCATATCAAACACTTTCACCGTAACATCAACATTTGCTTAATTCCTGCCCAATAGGGGATGTCCCCATCTACCAATTTCTTACCACAAGGGTAATAATGGCTCCCACCCATGCCTTTCCCCCATTCTGTCTTCTGTCCAACTTCGGTGCTGTTTCCTGTCACTCTGCATGGTGTGTTGTGTCGCCGCCTCTTGGGGACTGTAATAACAAACTCTTCTTTCAAAGGTGTTGACCTTGTGTTTTATAGCTCAGTCATACCTGGAAATTAAACTCCAGGTACATTTAAAGCAGTGCTTTGAGAGTTTAATTTGAAATGATTCTGTTATAAGCTTGTTGATATTTTTTGAGATATACATGTATGTAGATGATAGATATGCAAGTGGATTAAATCATTTTACCAGATATTTCTAGAAGTGTAGTTTAAAATTAGCGAGAAAATCTTTAACTCATACCCAATTGCGAAATGCAAGTCTTTATATCAATGAACCGGACATAGCTGATAAAAATTAGACTGATACACTTTATGATGTAATAAATTAGCATAAAGTTCTACCATGTCTAAGTGTCAAATGAAAGGTCTTCCTTAGTTCTAGTCTCCTCTGATTCTAACATGATAATCAGGATCAGAATGGCCTATAGATAAAAAAAAAAAGCTTTTCACTTAGCACCAGCTCTCTCTGTCAGGTAGATTGCCCCCAAGATTTCCTACCCATGGAGTCACAAAAAAAGCCTTAGGCTTCGGGGAAGCAGAACATGCTGGCTTACTATTGTGCAAAATAAAGATATCCACCTAGAAACATACTCTCCAGCAAAAATCACACCATCAGGATTTTTATCTCTGTTGGAGATTTATTTCCATAAACCATGGGTTGAAGTTTGCAGTTCCTCAAAGCTGAGGCAACAGTATCCAAAATGTTCAGTGGATTTGATATTAAAAAACACCAATTCAGACATTTTATGGAAGAAAAATTTCTTGTTACAACCAGAGGAACACCATCTAGTAGAGCGATGTTACAAGTTTCACCCCAAAGGCACAAAATTCACCTCTTGGGGTAATAACACAAAACCATGAGTGGATATTGAGTGTTAAGATGTCCTTTTATGTTTCCTCATGAAGCTGCAGATTAACCTTGACTGGCCAAGCATTTACAGAATAATCTTGTTTTTAATTTCAAAAGGCACCCGAAATGTGATAAAGCCAGATAGCACAGCTCTCTCATTTGCAATGTTATCTCCTGGGGAACATGCATGTAGCTGATGACTTGTGCTGTTGGGGTACTTCAAGAGGTCACACTATCAGGGGAAAAAAGGCGGAGTTTTAAAGGCTGTATTGGGCGCTGCTAAATGTAATCCAATACAGTGGATCTGATCCTGATGAGCGCATGAAGGGCTCCGGAGGCTGTCAGCCGTCTGTGGAGCCCCTGTGAGCTCATGTGCTCCTGGCTCTGTATGATTATAAAGCCCACAAAGCAACAGCATCCAGTCCGGTATCATCAGGAAGGTGCCAACAATAATGTCAATGGAATGACGTGCCTCCTTCAGTTTTAAAGACTGAGATGCTGTTAAATGAACCTCCCAATTAGCTATTTTAAAAACAGTTACTTGTAGGAATAAATTTAATTTTGCTCCTTTAAGAAAAATGTATTTGGATATAGTCCCAGCTATATGTCATTTGGGAAAATATATCATTTGGATGTCATTAATATCTGGATCTTGACTCAGAGAAAATGGAACCTGATCCTCTCAGTTTTTTTAAAATTTATTGAGGTGACAGTGGTCAGCATGTTCCAGGGAGGCCCGTCTGGTCATGGGACTTTATGTCCATACTGGTCATTGTGGAGGTGGCTGTTGGACCGTTAAGATTTGAATCACCATTCTTCCTGTGTCTTGAAAGGGATCTGGCATGTTTTGGGTACTGTCTGGAATTTGCTTTACTCCAAACACCCAGAGACTTCCAAGTCTCTCCTCTTTCCCCAGAAAATTTTCGGAGGTTAGTGAGCAGGAACCAGCTTTGCCAGGTATCTGGGTTTCTTTATCTTCAGTTCTCCACAGAGGTCTCTTCTCAAATCTAATTTTAGCTATCATCAAATGAAATGGCTTTTGAGGCCAAAGAAGTGAATTGGTGAGACCATTAATTTAGAGGGCCAAGAGGCCTCTAAAATAGCCACTGTCCAGGATACTTAGGATAATCTCAGTAAGTGTGCAGGGTGTGTGGGTGTGGGTGTGCGTGTGTGAGATGAAACACTGGAAGGGGAATATCTTTCCAACCAATTCTGCCTCATACCCTATGATAAATCCCCTGGACTACATGTGTTATCGGTGGAAGCAGAGTTATTGGGGTGCCACAAGGAAAAGAATTTCTTGAGGCCTCCTTGAGAAGATGGAGTTTTGTAGAAAGCTTTTGTTGATGATATAAAATTAAGGGGGTTCCTCTCCAAGGTCCTACCTCTGTTGCTCTCACCATGGAAAAGTCCAGTGTCTTTAGCAGGGCTAGAATTAAGGCCACTGCCCATAGTTTTTGCTTCATATTAAAGTGCCATCTAGTCCACCATCTGGTTAGCTTAGCTTGTGTTCTCAGCTGCTTTCCGTTGCAAGTGGGGTCCACACAGCCATGGACCTTGCTGATGCTTAAGGCCACATGGCTATGGAAACAGAACAGGCGAGCTCATGGGCAAGTACAGGTCACAGAGCAAGAGAGAGCAAGCATGGACAGGAGCTCGAGAACTCTTTGTCTCAGGATTTTAACTAGGAGCTTCTCCAAATCAACCAACCAACCTTCCAAGATTTTGTGAGCCTCTGATGGATCTACACCCCAGCCAATCCATTGTTCTCCAGGCTAGATGACAGGAAAGCACCTTCCCTACATCACCCTGACTTTACCGTGCATGCGCCCATCTCTCCCTTTGTTCAAACCTGTCCCCTAGATCTGTAGGGAATGGACCAGTGGTTCCCTGGGGAGCATGAAGCTGTAGCTTCCTGGTGAAGCTGCTCAGATGACCATGCTTATAATGTCTGGCCTCCCCTTTGCTTTCTTCCTATTATTAATATTAATAAGCTAGTTAATTATGATGCTAACCAAGTCTATCCCATGTCCTGCAAGTCAGGGGATGATAGAACCTGAAACTGTTGCGTGGAGGAGTGAATATGGGAAAAAAATGGATAAAAACAACACCAATAGTAGAAATGTACCCTGCCACACTCCATGACAAAACCAGCCCCTCTGATCCAGGAATGCAGCATTTGGGGTTCATGTTACCTCCTAGGTGACCTTCTGCCTGTTTCCAACTAGGGTTCTCCCCACCGCCCCCCTTTTTTTTTTTTTACCATCTTTTCCTCTCCCTCACCCCTATGGTTTTTGCTATTTCAATTCCTTGTTAAATTGAAAGTCTTGGAATTTAAACTCCTTGAAAAGAGAGGTTTGAGTTGTCTACAACCCAAATGCAAGTTTATGGTGGTTGCATTGAGTCAGGAATGTGTTTGTTTCTTTTTACATTTTTGTTTTGTTTTGTTTTGTTTTTTTAAGCCTGTGACTGTACCAAGGCAGGTACTCAGTCCTCACCAAATGAATGAATTCTGCCACTACTCAGGCTGTCATGATTGGGATGTCAGGTTGAGCCAGTGGGAGGTTGTAACTTTATGTGGCATTTTTGACACACCTTTGCAAGGTCCATCTCTTTTAGTTCGTATAAATCCAATTACTTGAGGGCAGTCTCTTTAATGAAAAGCCACATATCCTAAAGTCCAGCTGGGGACATGACTGTCCTCCTGCAGCAGCTGGGCTCTAATTGCTGAACATAAACAAACATCGTCTGGAATAGAGCCATCTTCTTACTCTGGATGCTATTCATTTCTAAGACTGCCATGGCCATTTATTACTAATGACAGGAATCTGTAGCTGGCTGCAGTTGGCAGTCATGTTCCTATGCGATCAGCATTTCAAACTGGCAGTGTGCTTTTGGAAAAACAAACAGCCTAAACTTATGGCTTTGGCTCCTCAATCTAATTTCCATGTCCTACAGGAAGTCTTTCCATGTCACAGTATGATCTATTTGTGGTTCATGTAACAAATTCAAGTAGAGCTGTGCATTATTGTTATATACTGCTATTTAGATTCTTACACGTCTGTGTCATGCACTTTTAAGGGATAAATGAGGTTGTTTAGGAAAGCACCTGTTTCATATTCAAATTGTTCAATGCCCTCAGCACAGAAATTTGACATTGTTGAGTGTCTAGAAATAATCACTGAACTGTATAAGGGGTCATCCAGTCCCAACCTCCAAGTTGATAATGAAAAAAAAACAACAGCATGGAGTAAAGCCCAAAGAGGAGAATAATCTCAGTTTGTTGGCCCCTACATTTTTTTCCTTTTCAGAAATCAGGGACAACTAGCCCCACACATATGCTCAGCCCTGCCATCCACAGTGATATTGTTCCTGTTTCAGACTAGAAGAAATTTAAGGAAAATTACAACACAAAATTCATCAACAGTTCAGCTTTAACTTGGACATATTCTAATCTTATATCTAGATTTTCAGTATTTACAGCCCCGGCTCCCCCCATGCTTCTTGGGCTAGGCCCTCCTGTGTATGCTGAATTTTACAAGCAATTACCAATTTGTTTCCCTTTGTGGCTCTAGATAATATTTTTAGGGGATACTTACTGTGTGCCACATACTGTTTTAAGTTCTTGATGTGTGTTTCTTTATTTGGCATCCCAACTACCCTGTGAGGTAAATACTCTGACCCGGTTGAGAAAAGTGAGGCAGGAAAAAGATGTATGTTTCCCAAGGTCTCACACAGCTGGCGAACAGCCGAGCCAGAACTCAAAGCCACCCGCTGACTCCACAGCCCATGCTCAAAGAAAACCTACCGGTGACTTTCACTTGATTAAAAAAATGGCATTGTCACTTTGAATGGACATGTGGACTTTCTGTAGCTTTGACTGGTGGAGTGAGGGTACAGATGGCAAGGGTGTCATTGATGGAGGACTGGGCCAGGCTAAAATTGCCTAGGCTGGTTTACAATTGAAGAATGTTGCTTTTTTTTTTTTTAATATATCTTTTATTGATTTCAGAGAGAGGAAAGGCGAGGGAGAGAGAGAGAAACATCAATGATGAGAGAGTCATTGATTGAGCCCGCGACCTGGGCATGTGCCCTGACCGGGAATCGAACCTTGATCTCCTGGATCCTAGGTCGATTCTTAACCGCTGAGCCACGCCCGGCAGGGCGTTTGTTGCTTGTTTTCATCTACAAAAGCCAAAAACCAAACAAGGTCTGATGGTAAAGCATAAATCACAGTGCAGGTCAGAGGGTAATGGTCAGGGATACAAGAACTGCTTCCTGCGTTAGATCTGAGGAGCTGCAGCTCTAAAAGGGGGGGTGGAAGTGGACTCACAGCGTGAGGCAGGCCAAACATAGGTAATAAATGTATATTTGGTCTCAGTGTCTGTCCTGGCACAGAGCTCCTAAAATCCTTGGGATTTCCTGTGCCAAGAACAATGAAGTTGTATTTTGTTATGTTAATGAGGGTCTTTTGGACTGTACCTCAGGATGGGTAGCTGGTAGCCAGTGGAGCCAACCAAGTGACTCCAGGGCTAGAACTTTCAGTCGCACCCCCAGATCTCCTGGGAGGCGAGAGGGGCTGGAGATTGAGATCAATCACCAATGGCCAATGATTGAATCAATCATGCCTATGTAATGAAGCCTCCATAAAGACCCTAACGACTAGCTTTAGAGCTTGCAGGTTGGTGAACATGTGGATAGATATTCAGGGAGAGTAGGTTACCTCCTGGAGAGGGTATGGAAGCTCAGTGCCCCTTCCCAGGTAACTTGCCCTGTGCATTACTGTTACTGTATTATATGTAATCTAGCAAATGAAACATTTCTCTGAGTTCTGTGAGCCCCTCTAGCTAATTAAACCCAAGAGAAGGGGTCGTGGGAAGCCGGTTGGTCAGAAGCACAGATAAAAACCTGGACTTGTAATTGGGGTTTGCAGCGGGAGTGGTCTTAGAGGACTGAGCCCGTAACCTGTGGGAGATATCTCTGAGTAAACAGAGTCAGAATTGGGTTGTGTGTAGAACACCCAGCTGGTGTTGGTGAATTTCCTGGTGGTTGGGGGAAAATCCACACATTGGAATTGGGAGCAGAATTTTTAGACACACAAGAAAGTGTAGTCAGGGACATAGCATGTGGGCAGACAGACTGTGAGCAGCAGAGAACTCTGCAGGTAAGAAGCAAACCCTGTACTTACTGCTGGTTTTCAGACCTAATTCCGTCTCTCTTGACCATCAGGTGGGAACCAGCAAAAACCAAGTAGGGAGGGGTAAGATATCAGAACCAGGCAAAAGCCAGGGTTAGGATCTTTACACATCTGCTTTCTTTTTAGAATACTTTCCCTTCTGGCTCTTTCTCATTTTCCAGAGAGGCCTTGTCTGACCCCCAGTTCATAATCGTTATCTCTGTCTCCACTTGTCTCAGGACACCTGCCTCTTTTCCCTTTGTGTATACAAGTATGTATAAACCCATTTATGCCTAGTTATTGCCTATCTTCCCAGCTCAAATACAAACTTTGTGAAATTAGCTTCCCTTTCTGTTTTACTCACAATCGAATATTCAGGGCCTGTTCATAAATATGCATCGCATGAATAAATGAATTAACAGGGATCGGGCACAGGGATAAAAGAGATTAGCCCATTTAATATGATGAATCTGGAGCTGAGGAGGAGACAGACAGTAGAGAGAAGAAAGATCACTGTGTTGAATTACCGCATTACCATTACTTAGCATTGATGAGGTCCCCAAGTTCTCTGGCACTAGGTATCATAGATAGATAATGAAGACAAAAGACAGACAGGTTTGCAAAGTCCCTTTCAAAATGTCATCAGTGCGAGGAGTTTTGTCCCCCGCTAAAAACTACTTGGAAATTCTTTGCCATCAAATAGAATGTTCACCAGAAATGGACATATATTTACTTAGTATTTTCAGTAAAACATCTCTGAAAGCACAGGATTAAAATTTTAATGGGTTAGCTTATTTCACTTACACATATGTGACATGAAGTTTAAGAATATCATTTTCTTTCTATCTCCTCATTAAACATTACACACACACACGCAAACACAGTGCAGCCTCTCCCTCTCCTCCCCTCCTCTCCCCAGTGGCCCCGATCTTTTCATTAAAGAAAAATCACTCTTGCAGGATTCTCCTGAGGATGTGTGATTACAGATGATGCCAAAGAGCACTCTGGGAGCCTCTAATGGGGAAGACACAAGACAAAGCAAATAGCAGGTCATTTTTCCAAGAGATGGGCCCCCTGCCATGCGGAAGCTCTCCAGGCTGCCTCTCCTTTTGTGTTTTTATTTGATTTTTAATAAAGAGTATTAAGACTGTGAGCTGCCTGCCTGCCCCTCCCCCACAAACCACCAAACACAGAATTACATTTGAGAGGCTAGAGGGAGGGAATGATAGTCCCACGGAAAGTGTGGAGCTGAGAAAGCAGTGCTCAGTGAGCTGCTTACCTTTGCTCCCTGTCTTGAGGCACAGTGAACACGAGGTGCCTCTTATTAAAGGGCTGCCTGCTCTATGGGCCTCCTTAGAAGTCTAGAACTGCAGTGCACACGCCTGTGCGGGTCCTGCTTATTTATTATTGATGCCTGCTTTTCCTCTCTTCCCTCCCCAAAAGTTTCTCCTTTTGCTCACCCCAAACGCCAGCCTGTTTTTATTAGAGCACAGTCAGAGCTAAAAAATAAAGGCTGTGTCAAAACAAATAAGCAACTATGCGCCCTTATACTCATTCCATCACTTTTACATCAGAGAAACTAATAACTTAGTTGCATTTGGATAGATCACTTACGACTTTCAGATTTTAACGAGCCATTGTGCGATAACTTCTGAATTTTACTATTTGGACTTCAGTTCAGATCTTACCTTTATGGAACTACACCTAAGAATACGAGAGATGAAGATGGAACGTTTTCATGGTTCTGGAGTGGTGGTCATGTCTCCCTCCCTCCCTCTCCCCCTCTCCCCCATTTCCTTTAAAGGGCACCATCTGGTCCAGGAATGAGTGGCCAAACTTTGTAAGGCACTTTGCCAGGAAGGGGACACTCCTCTCAAACCATTGCCTGGGCTTTGCCCAACCCTATACTCATACGCATGTCACTTGATAATTGATATTTGCAATTTCATTAGTCAAAACTTGCCCATTTTGTTTGTGCACGTTATCCAGGAACAGCCGCCCTTAGATGTCCACGCCTTAGGATGAATGAATTCCTAGTACTTTGCGAAAAGCAGGTTTTACAGTGAAGAGAAAGGATAGGGTTTGTGAACACTGACGACTATCGGGAGGCCCAAGGAAAGCATCAGAGATGAAGATGAGAATGGGGGGGGGGGGGGGTGGATTGGAGAAGCTGTCAGGGCCTACAAGAATGCGTGCTGAATTCACATTTGCCAATGACCTACTCTTCCTTTATTCTAAAATTCAAATTGGCAAATTATTCCCAGAACTGTTTACTCAGTGCTGCTGCTGGGGAAATAAATACAGATATTACTCCATGGCTAGCAGGGCGCAGGAAGAAGACAGTGAGGGATACAGCAGGAGATCCATTACTGGGTGATACATGGTGTGACATTTAGATTTTGTTTTTATTTAGATTTACAATGCCCTGTGTATTTTTCTTTTTTTTTTTCTCACTATTACATTTCCCCCCCAAAATATGCTTGTACATTATTTTCCGGGCTCTGTCTCCCCATTAAGGTGAATGTATAAGAACCAGGCTGTTTTTGTTGTTGCTGTTTTTGTCTTACAGTCCGTGATGAATGAAGTTTAAGAGCAGATACCAGAGAAAAAGTGACCAGATAATCAGGTTTTGAATCAGCCCAGTCTCCCTGCAGTGCCCCAGGGCTGCCTTCACTCTCACACTCAGTGGCTGTAACAACCCCACCTATTTCCTAGTGTCAGCCCTTCCCCATTACAAGACTAGGTCCTGGGAGGCTGGACCAATTAGAAGGGAAATAAAAGTCATTCTCCAGCCAAGAGTTTGTGCAAAGAACTGCTATACAATGACACTGGGGAAATGGCTCTCAAGCCTTTGATCAGTTTTCAAAACAAAAAAGATTTACTATGTGGAGAAGAAAATACCACTTGCTAATGGAAATGTTGAAGACAGAACCCTGGAAGGGGAGCCAGAATCATAAGTGGGCTACGAATTAGCCACCTGCTTGATCTTAGGGGTGTTTTTTTTATTGGGGGGAAGGTCGGAGGTGATCAGGCTCATGTGCTCTCATGAAGGAGAAGATAATTGTCCTCTAACACCTCTCTTTTTTGTATGTGTGACTTAATGAATTTTCACTGCAGAGTAAAATTCATTTCTGTGAATTCTACCAACATCCCAAGACTTGGAACTCAGGTGGGATGAGCATTATGGCTAATGATTTTTTCATCTCGGGAATGAGGAACTCAAATCTCTGCAGGGATCAGGCAGGTCATATAAATGATTCAAGAGCAGAGTGAGAACTAGAGGCTGATTGCCCCATATCAGAATATGGGCCCAGTAGGGAGGGAGCCCTCCATTAGCCAAGAGAATTTTGAAAGCTGCCTTTTATCTGTGTGTGTTGTACTTTCTCAATTTTAAATTGACCAAGTAGTTATGTGTTTTTAAGTCTTGTGGTGCCAACTGAAGGCATCTGCTGCATGGATCTTTTCTCAACTCTACCAGTTTGTCTCTGCCTCTTCATGAAAGTATTAAGATTATATTGACAGACTTAACAGTCTTTTAAAGAGATCTTTTAAGAATAGAGAAGGGGGATGAGCAACTCCAAGAGGAGGTACAAATTAGGATAATGCTACTGGAATCTGTTTATACAATGATAAACAAAAGGACAGAAAGGAAAACCCTGAGGATAGAGAGTTCCAGTGAAGATACATCTTGCATCTCTTGTGTCTATTATTTCCATAGTCTACAATGATTAGCTTTGAGACTTGGAGGTAGAAAACAGAAACAATAAGAAGACTGTTTGGTTATGTTAAAGAGTGTTTGCTCCCTTTGCTTTTTTAAATTTTTAAAAATATATCTTTATTGATTTCAGAGAGAGGAAAGGAGAGGGAGACAGAGAGATAGAAACATCAATGATGAGAGAGTCATTGATCGGCTGCCTCCTGCATGTCCCCGACTGGGGATCGAGCTCCCAACCTGGGCATGTGCCCTGACTGGGAATTGAACCCCAATGGCCTGGATCCTAGGTCGACTCTCAACCACTGAGCCACGCCCGGCTGGGCTCCCTTTGCTTTTTAAAAAGTACCAAATAATTTTACGGTATCAATAACTCTTGTTTATGCATTTCAGAACAGTGACCTCTTGGGAAAAGTAATATTTATTTGAGTGAAGTTGTAAAATGCACAATTTGTCTCTGAAAACCAGAAGTTGACAGCAAGTTGTATCATTTTTTAAAAATCAAACATGTCTGAAGAAAAAAAAATTCTCATTTTTATAGCTAGAAACAAGGTATTGCATAACAAGGATAGAGCTTTTCAATTGTGAAAAATGATGCCAGGAATGGCTGCAGAAGATAAATTCACACACATTCACAAAATGTTGCAACTTTCATGCTATGTATATCTATTCTTCTAAGATGGCCTTAAGCTACAAGAAAATAAATATTTTCCCACAGAGGATAGGGTCCAGACTGCTTGAGTTAAATATCAGATATTGCTTTCTACAAGGTCCCATGGTTATGAGTATTCACCGTAATGCCATGAAATGACATCATAAATCTGTGTAACTACTTTCTTTTATAATCATCATTTGGGAGCAGAGGCAATGCTCAGAATTAGAAGTAGCATCTACCTGGCCTGTTAGGAAAGAAAGGCTATAATATATATTTTTTAAACATACTCAATTTGGCACATTATACAATGAGAATGTATTAACCCAGTTATAGCACCCATAATTTGAACATTTTTTTATATGACAGAAAGTTATTTGACCAATAACTGATTTATCTATGCATTTACATGGCATAATTGTTATTGCAATAATGTCAAACAAATTTAGCTGTATTCATTTTGTCAGCTAAAAATTAAAATCTGAGATACTGTGGAGGTACAAAATAAAAATGTACAAACTTCCAGGATCAGCTTCCCAGCACAATCACATTCAAGTAAAGTTCCCCTTGACCAAAACCTTATTTAAGTAAAGCTCCCCATGACCACCCAGGTTCTCATTCAGGCTCCTTTTTATCTGTCTTTGGGCCAGACTCTGGTGCATTCCACCCTTTTCTGATTCTCTTCAGATGAGAACCTGCCTTACTATCCCTTATCTTTCTCCCCTATTAAAATTGCTGTCCAAATAGGCTTTCAACTCCCCTTTTAAAGTATATTTCTAACTGTGTAATGAAAAACTTTGGTTTATGGAATTGCAATCTCAGATATTTAAATAAAAAAGGAGAAGAAAATATTTGGGGTAAAAAGAATACTTTTCTACATTCCCTAAAAACAGTCAAAGAATGTAGCTACCCTATTATATTGCTATCATGGCACCCCAATCGTTTTCCAGGAGCATATGATCTAGAGATATGATTGATGCAGGGAAATAATTGTCAAACCAATTAACACAGAATTGTGTTGATTCTGTGGTTGCAGACTGCCATGTGGAAGGAGGCAGAGAAAGGGAGTTCGTCAAGGTGTGCTAGAGAGAGCCCAATGCCATTTTGAAGGAAATTAAGAAATGGCTTATGGCCAATTACATGATCGCTCTTTCCACCCAATGGTGTACCAAGTCCTGTAGGGTGCCTCAGTTTTCTCTGAGATACCAGTATTTTTTTTTTATTTTTTATCTTTTGGTATTTAGAAGCTGTTAGAATCAGATCTAGGGATCCATGGACATCTCCCACTTAGGCTATTGTAAATGAATTCTATTAGCTCATCAGTGCATCTTTATACACTTCACTAGTAGAGCTCTGGTTCACTTGAGAATGTTCTTCCAGAAAAAAAATTCAGACACTAAAATAGACATCAGGTAGTTATCAGAGTTAACTCTATTTTACTGTGGTAAGTGACTTCATATGTCTTATACGCTATTGTTTTAATGTTGGATTGAAAAATGAAATCCCTCAAATAGAAAGTGTACCTATCATGTTAGGTGTCATCAGTGGAGTTAGGACAGCCACTACAATTTCTTTTAAGAACATATATGTAGATGGCTGAATTGCTTTGTCCCAGAAGTGACTGTGCTGTGTCTCAAGAATGTTTTGTTCTTGCTGTGCACTACGTGTGTGCAAAGATGGATATGTAAGGTCTCTCTAATTCTTCAACCCATCTCATCTCTTTCTGTTTCTCTTAGTTAAAGAAAACTCCTATGTTAATGAACAAAACAGTTCTTATCTAATTCCTAAACACATAGTGTTTAATGTGATAATAATTAAAACTATACACCTTTAAATATATTTACCCAAAAATGACAGGAAAATCTTACATTTTTGTTAAAACTTAGATTTTTGAAAATTTGACAAAAAAAATAGGTGAGATGAAAAGAACAAATAAAGTAATTCAGCATAAGAAAATGTATCTAATATAGAATTAAATCTTCATTGTAAAAAACAATCATGAGTATTTAACCATAGTTGAACTGATTTTTTAAAAAATAAAAGTAAATTATTGAAAACAGTTTGCTATAGAAAACTAATTAGAGAATTAAATTGAATTCATAGACTTCAGTCTGGAAAATACTCAGGAAAATGCCATCAATATTAGTATAATTCAAGTTAAAATAGCTTTACAGTGCTTTTATGGTCAACAAATGACCACCAATAGGGTAGATCACAACAATCCTCAAATTTAGTTTAAGACGGCTTGCAGATTTAAAAATGAAAGGTAAAACAATAAAACTTTTAGAAGAAAACATATGAAAAATACTATTATGACTTTATAGGTGACAAACTTTCTTAAATAGAATACAAAAAATGCTAATTATAGAAATTAAAAAATTCAGCCAATTGAAAGGTATCAGGAGTGAAGCAGGAATCCAGTAGGAGGGGAAAGATGGTGGCAAAGCATATGTTCAAAGGATTCATAGTCAGAATACATATAGAATTTCTAACAATAAATTTAAAATACCAACTCAATGTAGAAATAGGCCAAAGACTTGAACAAGCACATAATAAAAGAGAACATCCAAATGGCCAATAAACATACAAAGATTAATCACAGGGAAATGCAGGTTAAAACCATACGCAGTATACTACAATTTAACACAGTAACTAAAATGAAAGAAACAGTATCAAACCACTAACATGAATGTGAAGTGACTGGGTCTGTCATGCATTGCTGGTAGGAATGTAAATAGGTACATCTACTTTGGAAAGCAGTTTATGATATCTACTCAAGTTGAACGTATGCATACCCTACAAACCAGCAAGTCTACCTGTGTGCCCCAAATAAATGAGTGCTTATATTTGCCAAAAGATATACACATGAGAGAATCATTCACAGCAGCACTGTTGCTAATTGCCTCAAAATGGAAGCTACCCAAGAGACTATCAAGAGTAGAATGAAAAAAATACTTGTTATATTTTTATATTATTATATTTTTACACAATGTAACAACTATAAAGCAACTAAAATGAATGTACTCTAAATACATGCAATAGTGTAGATAAATCTCATAGATATCTATGTATCTATCTATATCTATCATCTATCATCTATCTATATATACATATATACTGAGTAAAAGGCAGAATTATAGGATTAGAAGGTAGGGTAGTGATTTTCCTTAGTTTGGGTAGGAGATGGCTAGTGATCAGAAGGGTACAAGAAGGGGGAGGTGCATTCTACACTCTATTAATGTTCTTATCCTTGATCTGGATGCTAATTATATGAGTGTCTCCCTTTTTTGAAAATTATGTGAGTATGATTTGTTTACTTTTCTTGGAAATTGAGGATAATTTGAGTAACTTTTTTGTATGCATGCTATATCTTCAAAGTAGAACCCCCTGCCATAAAACTTACTGCAGTTAGTGTGTTCTAAACATTTCTCCACTAATACATGTCACTAATATTTGTCCTAGGAGAAAGTAAGAATAAAAGCCCGTGGTTACTGAGAAAGGGACATTCTATAGCACTTCCCTTTCTCATTTGGGTAGATGCCTGGAATCTGCTAGGGGAAGTGCATTGGATTGAACCTGTTTTTCCACTGAAAATGGAATAAGTTAGTGAGAAACCTGGGAAATATTTTCTGATATCTCCCTCTGCCCTGGAGAATGTGTCTCTTGCAAGAGGACCTGTTTTATTGTCATGGCGAAGAGAATGGGGTGAGTGAGGAACTCCAGAAAGAGAGTTGCTCTACTCCCTACAACCAAAACTTAATGTACCATTGCAAGACCAGGAAAGGGGCACGAGGAAGGGGGAGTATGAAGAGAACTCCTCTGTGGCAAATTTTGAATTATGTGTGGTAAAAAGAAGTCTAATATTCTTGCATAGGAAACTCAGCTGTTAAACTAATGGGGAAGACTGCAGTAAACCACTCCTAACTGTCCACCCAAGCCAGTTTCCATTGGCCATAAACTCAAGCTGCATATTCTAAAATGTTTACATCAGCAAATAAGAATTTATAAATTACCTGAAGGATACACATGAGTATTCGATCAAATTCTTAAATTATGGCTTTTCCATTTGTTTGCAGAACAACTTGGTTTCCAAGATTTGCTTTTTACAGTGGTTGGCACGGGTAAGCCATTGCTTACCATCCTGAGAATCTAGGGGTTTGGCCACAAAGGAATCTTAGCATGATGCATTACATATTAGGAAAAAATGAAACAAAAAACAGTCAGGACAAGAGAGTTCTTGATAAAGAGTGTTCCACAGGAACTTAATCATGAGGGGTTTTGTTTTGTTTTGTTTTGTTTCTGATTAGCAGGATGCAAAAATAATATTAAAACACTTGATTTTGTCAGTTTCATTGCCTGGCTACATCTCCTTCTCCTCTAACCTCCTCCCTCCCTTTTGCTACCTCACTGGTCTAAATTCTAATATCTACTAATAGAGAATCGAAGCAATTATTCAGATAATTCAGGTTCAAAAATTTTCATACAACACTGTTGACTGATTTTATTATTTTTCACAGTATTGATTTTCTTGGCCTGAATAACCTTAATAAGTGTCCACTTGGCCTTGAAATTCACATACAAAGACAGCTTCCAGTGATTAGCAAGCAAAAGATGAAATTTTAAAGCCTTTTGGAGCACTCATTTTTTTCTTGTCCTACCGCACGAGAGCCAGGCTTTATTTTCATGACCACGTCAGTTGCTGTGTCTCAGATAATACAATTTGGAAAATGCAGAAGGATGAAATTATTCTTGAAGCTCTTACCTTTGTAGACCATGAAGAATTTTAAAATAATTTATATTAAAGTATAGTTGGCATACAATATTATATTAGTTGCAGGTGTACGACAGCGATTCAACATTTATATACCTTACAATGTGATCACACTAAGTCTAGTAACCATCTCTCATGGTGCTAAGTTATCACAATATTTTTGATTATATTCCCCTTCACCTTTTTCACCCATTTTCCTCCACACCTCCCCTCTGGCAACCATCAGAGTGATGTCCGTGTCTGAGTCTGGTTTTGTTTTGTTTGTTTTTTTAAATTCCACATATAAGTGAAATCAGATGGTATTTGTCATTCTTTATCTGACTTCCTTCACTTAGGATAATACCCTGTAGATCCATCCATGCTGTCATGAATGGCAAGATTTCATTCTTTTTATTGGTAGTAATATATATATTTCATATATATATAGTAGTATATACATATTGGTAGTAATATATATATATATATATATATATATATATATATATATATATATATATATATATATTTCATAATGAAATATATATATTTATCTTCTTTATCCATTCATCTATCAGTGGACACCTAGGTAACTTTCTTATCTTGGTTATTGTAAATAATGCTGCAATAAACAGGGGGAAAACATACAGTTTTTCAAGTTAGTGTTTTTGTTTTCTTTGAATAAGTACCCAGAAGTGGAATGGCTTAGTCATGTGGTAATTCTGTTTTTAGTTTTTTGAGACACCTCCATACTATTTTCCATAGTGGCCACTCCAATTTACAATCCCACCAGCAAAGAATGAGGGTTCATGAAGAATTTCTTGATGTGAGCCTGGTCAGTGTTATTATCAGAAGAGACATTTGTGAAAACTAATGATAACATCAGGTGTGCTTCAATATTTACATTTCCCATTAAGACAGAAAATTAATACTTCTCTTCCTGAAAATGCTGGATATGTGCATATTTAGATAACTTTTATTAGCTAATGATTTAGAGTACAGTGAAAGTCAGCATCTTCCTAGTCAGTTTCCATACTTAATTAAAACTCTATTAACTTTATTTACTATGCAAAATAATGATTTGGGGATTAGAGGACTTTTGCTAGGGAGCTGGAATGTGCTGATATCATGGGCTTTCTTCATAGATTTTGTCAATCACACACACGGAAAATGTTGTTCCATGTGTCATAAAGGTTTGAGGCAGAGAGAGAGGGGCTCATTGTTTGGGGAAAGTAAATTTTTTTATCTTCCCATGTATGCATACACAGTTAATTTTAGTCTCCAAGGGGAAAGTAAACATGTTAAAATGAGATCCTCTCTCCTTAATTGGAAGTTCTCCAAGTGTCGTAGATGGGGACCCCAGCTGTCAGAGAACACTTCATAACATAGGGACAGACTGGGGCACCATGCTCCCCTGTGTTTTGCAAGATCATGTTTAGGGAGGAATGTGTCTCCACTTGTTCAATTATTTCTTGGCATTATTTAATGGTTTAGACTATTTTCAATATATTTAAACACACATGTTTTTAATTTTCTCATTGCTGGTCCATAAGTTAGGCAGGATAGTTTAGAAACTCCATTTTTAAGTGGGAATACTGAGTTCCAAAGATCCCGAAGGTTCAAGGCTCTGTGGCCAAACTCACACAGCCAGAGCAGAAATGGTCACTCATACCTGGGTACTGTCCTGAGTCTCTGGGGCCCGGTGTCTGTTGTCTTAGCAAAATGCCTAAGTGTGACTCACTCCATTGGGTCCTATGTGGCATATACAGGAGGGAGAACATGAGTGGGGCTGTGGGCTAGGAGGGCTCTCTGGTTGTACATGGCCATTGTCTTTTCAGAAGTGTCAAGGGGAAGGACAGTGCTAGAACATTCTAGACATGTTCTTTCTGAGCTACAGTTACAGATGCTGAGACGAAGTGTTTTTGTTGTGGTGGTGGTTGTGCTTTTTAAGTCATGTTCCTTTGAAACTCCTATTAAATACGCAAAAATATATTTTAGGTATATGCAGATGGTAATATTATAGTTTACATGTGCTATTTTATTTTTATCCCTTGGATTACTTGCCTGGATGGATTAGTTCAATAGATTGGTTTAAGAACAATTAATCCATCAAAATATATTTATTTAGTACTTATTATGTGCCTGGTTTTAGGTTTTATACTGTACAGGATGCAGAAAAATATAAAACATGGTCCCAATTTTGATACTGACTATATTCTGAGAGGCCAGACATTCATACATAAAACCAAGAACCAATGAAATTCTAAAATATATTACTTTATACAGTAAGGATGAAGTGGTAAATCAGTATGGTAAGAACCACTATCAGGTAGAGACTAAATGCTGGAGCCCTGGGGCCAGGCTGTTCAGGATTAAACCCAGTTCTACCACTCACCAGCTCTGTGGCTCACTCTTGGCTGCTCTTTACCTCAGTTTCTTCATCTGTTAAGTAGAGGTAATAACGTCAATTGTTTGAGCTACTGTGAAGATTAATGCATTGAATCCTATAATATGTGTATAGTACATGCCCAATAATTGTTGGCTGGGATAATAATCCTAGAAGGTTTATGCAGGAGGTAAGACTTGGAAATAAATGGTACACAATAAAAGAATTTGAATAGAGGAGAGAATGGGTTCTGGGTCAGGTTAGCAATGTAGATGAATGACTGCAGTGGAAATGGAAGTTCCTTGCTCATGGATGAGCGGGAAAACCAGGTCACCTGAAGCAAGGGAGGCAGGTAGAGTGTAAATAGTGCTGAATATGTGGGAGAACTGGTGAAGAGGTAATTTTCCGAAGAGCTGGCCTGTCTAGAATGTGAGGTTACTAACCAAACTGCCTGAAAGATGGAGCAGGAAACTTGCTCTGCCCACTGCTTCTTATTCGCTCATTAGATTCAAGCTCATTCATTTACAAAGATAAGGCTGGCTGTATGTTCTCTTATGTAATTATAGACTCAGTAGCATAGTTATTGGAAAGAAAGGATTCACAAGGGACTGTTTTTAATTTAAAATTGAAATAAAAAAAAAATTGTAAGTATTACTGTTTTTGATCTAGAACTGTCTTGGACAATATTTGAATGAATGAATGAATGAATGAATGAATGAATGAATGAATGAATGAATGAATGAAATCACCAGCCCATGGGATGCTATTTCCATGTGCAAAGTTCTGCTAGGACACAGAACCCCAGTGTCATCCATTAAAAATGGACTGTAATATATTTCAGGAGCAGACGAGGCTATATGTGATGCTCTTTTATTTTTGTACATCAGGCCACTGCCTCTTTTTAGGAGCATACATTGTTCCAAACCTTTATAGTATTTGCCATTATTTCTCCTTCCCAGTCACCCTTCTCCCAAATTAAATGTTTCTGACTTGTATCTAATTCCCAAGTCTTTCCTGGGAGACACTAGCTAATCACATATACAGCAAAATATATCTTGAATGTATTTATTTATTGGCGTTATTTTTTATATAATATTAATCTACACATCATATTTGATAAATTTTACAAGGCAGGCTTAGAAGTGGTATATTTCAGTAATTGCCTGTGACAGCAAGAAAGAGCTTGCACCAGAATATAAATTCTAAACACTGCTTCCTTCAGCAAGAAATTTGTGTTATGAAAAAGTCAGTATTTCTGGTTTCAACTGTGACATGTGAAAAGTTTGGAATTCATCACTCCTATCTTTACATAAAGGAAAAGTTTGAACAATCTGAAAATGAACAACTTTTCTTCGGCCTATCAGAGAACCGAGGCTGCAGGACATACGGACACTCCAAAAATCTGGAGGGTCAGGTGAATTTAGAGAGTCACAGCTAAGACCTCCTTACCCCCAGGAAATATCCCTCATGGCTCTGAGTGGGTGGGGATAAGGTGGTGGTGGTATGGGCCCTCCCTGTAGAATATGCCCAGAATGTTCTATATAAGAAAGACTGACTTCCCAAGGGAAAAGACTTTGCCTGAGCCTTAGGACAGCTTGAAGATTGTCTTTCATCACAATCCAGCCCCCTCTAGTCTTCCTGTCTCAGCAAAGTGAAGAAATAAAAGTTATACAACTGGAGAAATACTTATGAAGGTGACAGTTCATATCCACAGGTCTGCGAAAAGATAGGTTTAATCATAATATAATACTGACTGTTCTCCCTCCCCCACTCCACCCTTACCATCCATCCCTCCAACGGGGCTCCAGAAGAATATAGGTGGATTGGAGGTGAAGGGGGTGCAGGACACAGACTGTCCCTGAGGAGGCGTGTTCAGAAAAGCCCAAGTCAGGGAAGGCAAAAGCAAGGACACTAGAAAATTTGAAGCCTCTGTCACTTATGGCTACAAAAAACATTAAACAACAACCCAACTTTTAGCCACCTTCATGCAAGACTCACAGTCAAAAGCCTACTTGCCTCTGTTCTTATCATCTCATGCCTGATGTCTGGCTTTCAACAAAGAATTAGAAGTCCTGCCAAAAGACAAGAAAACAGAATCTGAAGAGAACTGAACTCATAGATTTGTCTGTGCTCCGTGCTTTCAATGGATTCTTATGGGAATTGCAGACAAAAGACTGGATTGGGGGCCAGGAAGGAGGGCAGGAGATCATTTATCAGTTTCTCCCCCTTACCTGACAGACTCATCATTCGCCTCTATGACTGAGTGTCCCCCCCTCTCGAGGGTTTCCCTGACCCCTGGGTACATTCTCCTGTTTTGTACTCTCACACCACCAGGCACCAGGATGGCAATTTCACATTTCTGTGTGTGATGGGATAATGCTCGTCTCCTTCATTGGACTGTGTAAGCTTGATGAGAGCAGAAACTGGATTTGTTTTTGCTATTTTTTTTCTTTTTTTAAAACTTTATTGTTGAAAATATTACAGATGTCCCCTTTTCCCCCATGAACCCCTTCCACCCTGCATCCACTCCCCACCCCAGGCCTTCACCACACCCAATGCCTATATTGAAAAAATATTTGTTACTTGAATGGGCAGAAGTTACTTTAAAATGCTGTATCAGATTGCTAGGCTGCCATACAAAGTACCAGAGTGGGTGGCTTAAACAACAGAAATCTATTTTTTCACAATTCTGGAGGCTAGAAGTCTGAGATGAAGATGTTGTCAGGGTTGGTTTCTTCATAGTCCTGTCTCCTTGGCTAGCAGATGGTGGTGATCTCCTGTGTCTTCACATGGTCTTTCCTGTATGTGCGTCTGTGTCCTAATCTCCTCTTAGAAGGACTCCAGTCATGTTGGATCAGAGCCCACCTAGCTACCTCATTTTGCCTTACCTCAGTGTAGCCCCTATCTCCAAATCCACTCACATTCTGAGATACTGAGTGTTAAGACTTCAACATGAATTTTGAGGGGATATGACTCAGCGCCTAACAAATGTGTTACTAGTATTTAGGCCTAAAAGCAAGCCTAAGATTCAGTGGCTTTTTTATGTCCTTCCTAGATTTAGAAGGTTAAGCATCTCTCCTCCTTTTGTCATTTCTCATTCTGTGATCCTGGTATCCCCTCTACCAATCCATTATTTATCGGTTTCCTTTGGCCTGAGGGGTTGATGTGGGATCTTACACTTCTGTCTTCAATGTTGAGTTTATTACCTTTTCTTTAAGGGATGGTTGTATTTTACATGTGTACTTTTCAGAGGGTGTTTCCTTGATTTCACTTGATAATATATAAATATGATATTTTCCCCATTTTACTAATGAGCAATAGAAACAAGTTTCTCAGAGTCACACAGATTAACAGATTATTAATGGGATGGTTGTCTTCAGACTCTGAAACAAGCTTTTTTTTTTTTTAATTTTTTTTTGTATACTAAAACTTTCACATTTCACACAGCTTTTCCAGAAATCCTATAGTCCATTGCAGGAGGAAACTTATTGGAACTCCAAACTGTTCTCAAACATTGAATGCCTATGGTATTAGTACCTGTGCATCACTTTCTGCTTGAGCTGGAAATCTCAAGATAAAGGACAGTCCTGCATTCACATCCTTCCTTCCCAATATCAATCTGAGTGATTCATACAAAACGGGGAGGAGCTTTTAGACATCTGAGTGCTCAGAATGTTTGAAAGGCTGGATCTGCTGGGGTTTGTCCTTAATGAGACCATAATGTAGCCATGGGATTTCTGTATCTCAGTAATGGTTCCCCAGATTCTACCCTGGAAGCTTTCCCTTCCCCATTCTCGGGAGAGGGTGGTGATTTATGCACCTCTTGTGTGGGTACTATGCTTGAAAGACCCGGGGGGGGGGGGAGCGGAGCTCAGTGAAGTCCAATTCACTGATGGGCAGTTTCATGCGGTTGGGAATTCCATTTAGGTGAACAGCTAAGATGCATGAAATCCCATCTGCCTCACGGATGGGAGTCCCTTTTCTTGTTTCTGATGGTTATGACTACGGAAAAAAAGAGTGGGCGGAGATGATGTTTTCTTTTAGCTTTTCTTTTAGAAGAACATACTAAAAATATTTATCTCCTCTACAGATGGAGTCACTATATGCTTTCTAATGTCTACCCAGATACCAGAAACCTTCTCACCATTGCCTTTCACTTCCAGGCACAGTTCTCACTTAGAAGAGTGTATGTGTGTGTCTAGGGTATATACGTGTATGTGCACCTGTGCGTGACTGAGTGTGTGTGTTAAGGGTATAATGCAGAGCAATGTTGTTTCTTTTTTGCTTAGGAATAATTGGTGTCAGTTTATGGAGAGAGGGCTTTCTGTTAGTGCCATTTTTCAGAAGTAGGTATTTGAAATGATTGTATTCATATTGTGGAGTTCCCCTACCAACCCTCTGGGGGAGGTGTGGGAGGGGACTCAAGCAGGAATGCTCTGCATTTTAATTACTTGTTTTTCCCTCTTGAGGTGTGTTATTTTTAAAGTTGTCAATTTAAAGTAAAATTACTCCTCTAAAGCATTGGATAAAATAGAAAATGGTACTTGGATATAATTTAGGGATAAGCTCTTGGATCCTAATATTGTATCTAAAGTTAGGTCCATGTAACAAATGACTATTTAACAAAGTAAGAGCAAAAAGCCAAACAGCTTAGAATATTAAAGTTCTTCTCCAGGGCACTGGGCATCATGAGGGATTAACAGGAGTCCCTCTCTTGTGAGAGACTGCAAATGAAAGAGACAGAATATGATTCAGTGATCAACAAAAACCGGAGAGAGTGATCAGTACACAAGAAAGAGCTGCGCAGTTACAAGCGGTCACCAGGACAGAGAATTCCCCAATAAAATACAAATTGTTGCAACACAATGTCTGCTTCCTATTAGCATTCTTGTTAGTTTTAAAAATTAATTCATCCATACGCATTGCTTCCCAGCATTTTACATACTAGAGAGAAAGATCCCTTTCTACAAGAGAAAGGCTGTTAGGAAAATGACTAAATTTCAGGATAAGGAATTGATTATGATCAATTTCTGTTTTGAAATCACCAGGTAAAATTCAAATGCCTAATAATGTACTTTAAGAACAAGCCAAGGTTGGCCATTAAGATGTAGCAACATTGCCTGGCCAGCATGGCTCAGCGGTTGAGCATCGCCGTGTGATCCAGGAGATGGCAGTTTGATCCTGGGTCAGGGCACATGCCCGGGTTGCGGGCTCAATCCCCAGTAGGGGGCGTGCAGGAGGCAGCCAATCAGTGACTATCATCATTGGTGTTTCTCTCTCCAAACCCCTCTCCTTTCCTCTCTCTGAAAAATCAATAAAAATATATTAAAAAAAAAAAAAAGACATAGCAACATTGAACTGATATTTATAAGTAGGTCTAACTACGGTTAATTCCCAGGAAAGGATTCTTGTGGTCAGGACAGAGCCCTCCCTGACTCTGTAAACAGGTATTAGCGGTGCCCTCATCAGAGCCCTCTCACATTCTGGGAGAAGAGGAAACGCTCTCACATTCTGGGAGAAGAGGAAACGACCAGGGAAAGTGAAGACCCCAAGGGGATCGTTCCTCAAAATGAAGGGCAGTCGTCCCACTTCCTCTAGGGACATCTCCTCCCTCTTTGGGGGCTTTTACATTCGCTGTTCTGGCTGGCACACATGTTCTCCTTGCACGTACGCCAAATCCCTCTCCTGGGTTTCTGAGAGAGTAGTTAATCTACCTAACAGCGTTTTGATTAGACAAGAAGATCATTTCATCTTATCTGGGGACAGGAAAGTGGCAGGAACAAAGGCTCTGCTTATGTCTCTCTTTCTAAATGATTTCCTAATCTGTAGAAGGGTTCCTGATAGAGGGGCCTCTTCTCAGGCGCTCTCTGCCAGGGCAGCCTGTGCTTCCAGGATAAAGGCACACAGAGCTTTCTGCAATCCCTTGGCAACTGTCCTCTGAATTCATGGAAACACGGTTATCAGGCCCAGGAAAAGTGAATTTTGACTGTACATAGCTAGATGAGCAGGGGTTATAGCAGGAAGAAAAAAGAAAGATTAAAAATAAATTCTGGCTTAGAGGGGCTCTTTGTAAGAGAGGAAATCAGCAGTTACTACAACCCTGAGCAGGAGGCCTAAAAAGCTGCTGCAAAGGATTATAGCTTTTGTCTCTTAGAGGTATTAGTTGCAAACTGGATTAGCTCTCCTTATCAGTTGTGGATTGAAAATACCCTTGTAATGACAGAACTATCTATAATGAAATGCCGCCTTGTTAATACCTATTAGTGGTTGGTCAGAAATAAGTCTTTGAAGAGTGAATAGTGCCCATAGCTATATTTCCCAAACTGAAAATAAAGAGTCAAACTGTGAAAAAATGCTAATTCTTAGTTTCAAATCTATCTATAAATAAATGTGAGATTAATGTATATTAATAATACATTGAATAAATCATACTCATTAAAAATAAAATTTATAAAACTAGAATATTTTGAAAAAAATCCAGGCATATGGTAGCTTTATAGTTAACCTGTTGAACAATTAATGTTCCAGTTTTTATTTTTAATATCCCTTCATCTGGTAGATTGAGTGCAATAATGGCTTCAATTTTTTCAGGCACCTCCCTATGTTCTTCTACATTGACTCTGGGCTTGGCCATATGACTTGCTTTGGCCAATGGCATGGAGGCTGACGTGACTCTTGCAGAGACTTGACAAGCACTTTTCCCTGGGTTTTTCCCTCTTGCTTTCTCTTGGAATCCTACTGCCAACAGAAAGATCTCATGCTCATCCCCTTGAGAATGAGAAGATGCCTGGCCAGCAGTTAGCCAGCCCGCCCCAAACTAACCCAGAAGCTGACAGCTGACTCACAAGTGAACCCCTGATAAGATCAGCCAATACTAATCCAAAACAACAAAACTGTCCAGCTGAGCCCAGCCTGCATTGCTGACCTGCAAAAATGTGGGCAAAATAAGTTGTTATAAATTTTGGGATGTTTTGTTACGTAATGAAAACTAGCTGATACATTGCCATTTAAGAATGTTCCTAAGATATTTGACTTCTTTATCTGTTGACATCCTAAATCTTAGAATGTAACAGTGGGAAATACTTCTCCCCCTTGACTTTCTACATGAGGGAAGTGTCTTTCAGAAATATGAAATGACTTATTTGAAGTCCCACAGCTAGTTAGTGACAGCCCGGACCTAAGACCTGGTCTTCCTGGCTCTCACTGAGTGGTCTTCCTGCTAGATGATTAGTGTCCTTCCTTTTGTTTATGTAAAAGATATTGTCCGTACAGTGTATGTTTTGGAGTTATGTCACTAATAATTACAATGGAGTGTGTTGCACACATTCACCTGTGCCCATGCTTTCTATGATGACTTCTGGCCCTGATCCTGGTTATGGTGAATGGTTTGCATGTGTGCATGGGCACCAGGAATATACTTCCCCTTCTTTCCCCCCAATCTTGAACTCATTAGCTATCTAATCCTGAATCAAGCTGTTTCTAAGCAGCTGTCCACACTTACATAGACTTTGTAAGGAGAGAGTGAGCTCAAATGGATTTAGACAGTGGACAGCAAAACTTCATATTCATTTCTGTTCCCCTTGCTCCCAAGTCCCATGGGGATGATGTGGAGGCAGATCCTGGTGGATACTGTGCATACAAGGGTTTGTGCCACAACTGAGCACCACGGACCTGAGGAAACTCTCAATCTTTTATAGGAGCTACAAGTAAACTTGCTCAAATTTTGTCAGGGAACACATTATCTTGACTATCCTTGTCAGGAACAAATATTCCCTCTGACCTGGAGGGAGACGCTATCTCTTGGCTTCCAGGGCTATCTGTTATGCCAACATGCTTGAACAAAGTTGTCAGTGCCTTTTGCTCAGAAGAGCTGGAGAAACACCAGATCCGTGGAGAATTATCTCCCAGCAACCACACTGGTCTAACTCACCTTCATCTCTTGACTGATTTATTGCAGTAGTCTCTGACCTCTCTCATTGCTTCCATTCTTGTTAGATTCACATCCACTCTCCATAGTTGGGAGAATTAACTTTTTTTAAAGCTTATCCTAGCACTACCTCTTCCTTGTGTAGTGAAAAAACAAAACAAAATCCAACACCTTATACAATTATATGGGATCAACCCCTGCCCTGCTCACCAGCATCATATGTGGCAAAAATGATATTTGTGCTCTGCGATTCCCTCAGCCACTTTGGCATTCTTTCATTTCCTCAAATCCACTGATTTCTTTTTTATTTCAAGGCCATTGCACATGTTATTTCCCTAGAGTGCTCACCCCTTCACTTAATCGCCTACTCTCCCCTCCCCGCCCACCAGCCTCACACGTATTTCTTGTGGCTTCCTACTCCTTAACCAATAGGTTTCATCTCAGAACCCAGAATTAGATTGGCTTCTTTATGTCCACTACTAGTTATCATTAAACTCACTGGTTTTGCTCATTACTTTTTAAAAAAGCTTTATTGAGATATAATTCACATACTATATAATTCACCCATATAAAATAGACAATTCAATGGAGTATAAAACCATTACTACAATCAATTCTAGAACATTTTCATCACTCCAGTGGTTTTATTCTTAACACTTGCATAATTTGTAATGATATACTTTTGTTTGCTTAACTCATTTATCTTCTGACTCCCTCACCAAATTGTAGGCTCCAGGAAGACAGGGAACAGGTCTCTTTTTTTCACTACAGTATATTCAGCACAAAGCATAGAGTCTGGCACATAACAGGCCAATATTTATTGGTTGAATGTGAAGAGGCATCTTGGGAGAAGGAGTTTTTCACATAGAGGGAACAGTACAATTAAAGGTGCCAGATGGAAAATAAGTTTAAAGAACTGAAAGAAACTGGAGTAGCTTGAGGGAAGAGAGCAAAGGAGCCAGTGGTATTAAGATCAGGCTGGTGAGGAAAGCAGGGGCCTTGGAAGGCTTTGATACCAATTTCAGTTTAATTATTGTGTCCATTCCACGTTGTTGTTTGGTGAGATTTACTGAGAAGCCCTTGTCTCAATCAAAGGAATTATATCTGTGCTCTTCTCCAAGTATTTGAGTGTTTGGAGGTTCCCAGCATTCATATAAGCGCTGAGGTGTTACTGGGATGTATCCTCAAATCATACAGGGTGATCTTTGAGCAATGTCTCAGGTATAGGCTTTGCCATGATCTTACTTAAACCGTGGTCCAAAATGTTCTATTGAATCAATCTCAGGCTTATACCCATGTGTGTCCTCTAGCCTGACCACTGCTCCTGACTCCTCACATAATGTCACCATCAATTCTATTCAAGTCATAGCTGGAACAGGTGTCAAGATAGGACTTAGGTGTTCAATCATCTGGACCCCAAACCCTTTCTTTTGTCTTTCCCTGGCCTCTGATCACTTTCCACCTCTATTCTTCCTATAGCGTTCTGCCTCCTCTATTAAAAGACTTCTAATGCAAGGTGCTCCTTCGACTCCTGTGTCCTGTAATAGCACTGATGTCCCATCTGAAAAGGCAAAACAGTTATGAGTCATGTATCTCTTATGGGTCAACTTCTTCCTCACCCACCCACAGGGACAAACAGGGACTCCTCTCACTATAACAGTGGGGAACAAAATTACACAGACAAGGTTCTTTCTCAATCTACTGGACTTTAACCTTTGTTTCTACTGAATTTTTCATCCTAAGGGCAATGACAAAAGAGATCCATGGAGTATATTAAGGCTGATGGGGAAGGGGTGTTGAAGGGAGGTGAATTAAAATTTGGTCTTTTAATTTTAATTTTATTTTAATCCTCACCTCAGAATATTTTGTCCATTGCTTTTCAGAGAGAGTATAAGGGAGAAAGAGAGAAACATCAATGTGAAAGACACATCATTGGTTGGTTGCCTCCCCCACATGCCCCGACCAGGGCCAGGAATTGAGCCTACAACCCAGGTACTTGCCTTTGGTCAGAACTGAACCAGGGACCCTTCTAACCACTGAGCCAAATCTGCTAGGGTAAATTTTGGTCTTTTTTAGAAGATTATTTAGGTTGGATTAGAGGGGAGAGAGACTGAATGTTAAGTAAGTCTTCCAATATGAAAACAAGAGATTGTTGGCAGCTTGGTTTTTGAGACTGGTGCTGAAAATAAGGAAAAAAAACTCAGAAAAATATTTACTAAGTAAAATTGGGCAGAATGGTAGAGAAGGAAGAGTCAGACAATAGCAGGGCCTCTGACTTGCATGAATGAAAGAATGGTCTAAAGTATCACAACACACACACACACACACACACATATTTCAGAGTCACCGGGAAACTAACATTGTAACTCCAAAGAAATGAAGACAATATCCACAAAATTCTCTTTCAAGCAAGTTTCTGAATCTGTTAAAAAATGTTATTCTCAGTAGTGTTATTTGGGTAGTTTAACTGTATCCAGTCCCGTAGGGCCTTAATTACCAATATGCATTTTTGCCACTCGCCAAATTAAAATTTAAAAGGAGAGAAATTTTTATTTTCTTCCCATCTGGAACTGGAATTCCTCTTAAAGGGACTCTCCTTAGTGAAATTCACCAATGAGCCTCTGAGGGAGAACGTGAGACCCTAAGGCAGTTTCCGTGTGTGGCCCATCTGATTGTGGACACTGCATTCCTGAGCCTTACCCCAGTCTACTGAGCCAGAACTGTGGCGGAGGGGTGCTCCCAGGCACACAGTCAATCATGAAACTCTCAAGGTGATCAAGCAGCTGCAGTGGTCACAGCCCCCACCTAGTACTTACCCAACAATAATCATCACATTCTGAAATATTTTCATTAGGAACGTTCTTGGGTTTTTTATTTTTATTTATTTTTTGGTTGTGTGTGTGTGTGTGTCAGTGTCACAAGGACTGAGATAGTGGTTCACACCTGCGTCAGCACCGCAGGGAACAGAGGAAACAGGCTTGGAAGGAAATGCTTGAAGGCCTATGGGAGCCCAAGAATCTGAGCCTCTCCAGAATAGGCAGGAGACTTAAAGAGGGCTTTGTGTGTCCATGGTGCGTGTCAGAGTGTCGCCTCAAGGGTTCTGTATGCCTGGAGGGCAGCTGGGTCACATAATAAGACAACTGAGGGTGGCCTCCTCGGCTTTGTTTTGTGTAGTGCTGGCGCCAAGGCCTCCGGGGGGAGCCAGTGGATTTGTTACATGCCACTTCCCCTACAGGAAAATCTCCAGGGTGTTGAGAGGCAACGTGTCTGCAGCCGGGAAGATCCATGAGCCATTGATCCTCCCTCCATCCTGGTCACAGGCAGTATTGGCTGGTCCTCTAAGCTGACAGCTCCCCTGCCCAGCTCCTCAGGCAGCAATCTCAGAGAAAGGCAGAGCAATTCTTTTGGGAATGGGTTTGTTAAGTCCAGAAATCTCAGCTCCCTCTTTCTGATTCACTAGGAGTGAAAGAGTTCAGTGCAAGGAGCAAGAAAGATGAGAAATCCTTTCATGCGGGCAGAGAGCAGAGTCGTGGGGTATTCTTAAAATATCACTGATATTTTTAAGAAATCACTTTGGCATGCAGGTACTCCAAGAGGTGCTTGGGACTGACTTACTCTGAACATAGGAAGAAATTATTTCTTTGTGGGATGGAAATAACCATGCTATTCATGTAGCAATCTATACAGATAATTTTGTAGAGGAAATCGATTTTAGATACTAGGTTAGTCTGGTCCCCCTTTAAGAAAGACTAAGCTCCAGAGACTTTCCCAAATTCACACAGTTTGATTGTAGCCGAAGTGGGATGAAAATTTTTAAAAAGCCACTCAGGTTATGATTAATTTTTTCCATTACAAGTCCACTTGTGATGAGTCAACAATGTCCCCATCAAAAGAATGCAAACTTTAATTTGAGTGTAAATATACTCAAACTTACGGCAACTCTATGAAAAAGATGTTTGAAGCAATGACCTAGATAATTCCAGCTCCATAACAAGGTGCTCATTCTTCTGCACTTTAAAATCTCAATTTAATAGGTTGTTTCCAATTCTGTTTTGCTTGAGCTTTGTCTAAACACTGTGTTTTAAAATCTGTTTTTTGGTGTGTGTTTTTTGCAATTTCCTTAGAAGTGTTCCTAATTTTCTCTTGTCCCAACCATAACAGTGGCTTCCAAACCAGTGTGCTTGCACAAAAAATTGCCCTGTGCAAAGCCCTTGGTAATTTTACTTTTCTAAAAGGTTAGTATGAAAAAACACATTAAGATTAGTTCAAATCTTAAATAACTTCTGTGTATCACCAGAGAATCTTTGGAGACAACAGTAAATTTAGGTTAATTATATAAACTCCTGGCATGATTTTTTTTGTTCTCTTGTTCCATCACTTAACTCTCCCCATACCTCTTACATACATGTATATGTGGATAATACAGATAATTTTCAAGTCATTTTCCCTGGGTGAATTAGGTTGTGCAGAGCGGAGACCTAAAGCTTCTTGGTGAAAGTTAACTTGAATCTAATGGTTTTCACCAAACATAGTCTGCTTTGTTTGCCAATAAACTCTTACAGAAGTGTATTGTAAAGTAAGATAAACTTGGAGAATCTTTATTTTATTGGACTCCCAGCCTGCTAATTTTCACACAGGGCAGGAGAGCTACTGCTAACATCACTCAAGTCGATTTTCCATTTGCCTAACTCCACATCGCTAATGGTGGAAAGGGTCGTGTGGCCTGCATACTTGATACACTGACCCCTTTTGGGGATTCCCTGCTATGTAGAATTGACTTGAAGACACTTTATTGCTCTTTTTCCTCTTGAAGCAATACATAAACTCCCCCTCCTCTCTCATCAAATGAGGTCCCTGACCCTCTTAAAACAGGAGAAATTTTATTAACTAATTCAGATGTAAATTGTGGTCACTGGATATGGTATCCTTCCTAGAATATGTATTTTAAACTTGATCCAGCATTATTTATAGATGAATGGGATAGATTTTTTTTTGGCCAGGACAATTTCCCAATCATATTTTACAGATTACAATAGTATCTGTGCCTGCTTTGCTACTGAGTAATAGATTTATTGGGTGACACCCACAAAGATCAGTTGTTTGTAGAGGGCTACTCATCAATACACAGATTTATACTGGTTGTGATAATATCTTGGTTATATGGGAGACATGAAATTATTACTTTATATTCCCATGTGATGGCATCTAGAGGAAAATGGGGATTTGTTTTATAAGTTAGGAATATTATTTTCCCACAAATATTTCTCCTCTTGGTATTGGTATGAATTGGGTTGCATTTGGATTATTTTGGATCAGTCACTGGGAAGGGGAAGGAATTATCTTTAGACCAATAAGATACTGTCAAGAGAAAAAAAAAATAGTATCCACTACATAAAATAAAATGCAATGTCCAATTTTTGCATCATAATATAAAATTTACTGAATATTTTTACATGTCTTATTTTATATGATAGTTACACCACTACTGCTGGTATTTGGATTAGTTACTCAATTTATTTTTTTCTCTAACCTTTTGTTTTCAATTCCATTCCTAAAGATAAAACCACCTTTCTCCTTGATGCTTTTCTTTGCCTGTAATGACCTTACTTTATTCTTTATCATGGAACCTTCTGTTGATTCTTTAAGACCTTCACCGTCTAAGTAAAATTTAGATATCTCTAATGTTGGTCCTACTAGTACTTTGTAAAAATCTCTGTGATAGCATTTGTAAGTTTATTTTATAATTAAGTACTTTCACATTTATTTCACTTTCTATAACGTGAAGCTGAAGGTGAGTGGGTGAGGCTGGCAGGGGTCCAGAACTTTATTTTACTCATCTTTGCTTTTCTAGTAGCTAGCAATTCCTGATAGATAAGCACTCAATAATTTCTAAATCAAAAAATTAGATGAGACACGTAGTTCCTTAACTTTGATCATATTCACGTTTGTCATTTTTTCTATTTTCAAATGGTGAAAGTGAGGTTGATATGAAGAATAAATGGTGAGTGTTATCTTCCAAGGTTATAATAATAAAATTGGGTGCATGCAAAACCCTTTTGGAGAATGGAATTTACAAAGATAAAATGTAGCAGTAATAATAATGTTATAATGGTTCATTCATCCAACAAGTATTTGTTTTGCAATGTGCTGCATGAGGCAGAACACATGGGAAATATAGTCACTTTTTCTAAATGTTTGTACCTATTCTTTACTCAGACAAAATAACCATTTTGGAGTGCTTTCAGAGATGCCAGATCTCTCCATTAACAGACATGCTCCTACAATGTGGATTTTCAAGGCCAAAGGCTTTAAGACCAAGTGGACCATGGGGGACCTCTGGCTTTCAGCCAGACGACCAAACCTGTGCATCCTTGCATTTGGATGGATGGTTTCCCATGGGACCTTGGACAGATTGGACCCAGCATTGGCACAAACTTGGCTTGGAGGAATAAGCTCCTGGAAACCTCAATTAGTGTTCGGCTTATGAACATTAAACAATGCTTCGGGCTGGAAACAATACATCACACTGCAGGTCCCAGGAAATAAGCAGACGGCTGGCAGCAGGCCAGGGCAAAGGGCCAGAATTCTTGTCAAGGCCAATTCTTCATGGAGAAATGACAGCAGGTTTGAGGACAGCAGGTATGACCTGAAGAGATAATGATATTAATTACATTTTGAAAATGGGAAGATGACACAAAGAAAGTGGATTTTATTTGCCTATCTAATAACATATTTTAACCTTTGCCCCCTAGATTTCTTGGAAGCCTAAAAGAAATGTAGTGAAAATTAATTTTTAAGCAATGTTAACATATATTAAGCATTTGTGCACATCAGATATTGATACAAATAGAGAATAGTGAAGTGAGGCAACGTGTTCTGGGAAACTCAACTAACAGTGATAGAACTGAACCAGGAAAATCTGGCTCCAGAGTTTACTCTTCTAAGCATAATGCTCTACTTCCTCTCCAGTCTGTTAGATAATTAGGAAAGGGACAATTCACCCAGGGCTTGAGAAATAACCGAGTGAAAAATAAAACAACTCAGAAATAGACTCTGGCTTATCTAGAATCTTGCTATGTGACAGAGTGGAAAAATAGATCAGTTGAAAAGGATGGCCTGTTTAATAAATGGGCAATTGACTTTCCGTTAGGAAAAATACAAATTTGGTGCATACCTTGCACTGTATACAATAATCCAATACAAATAGACTGAGGACTTAAATGTAAAATGCAAACCTTTGAAACTATTAAAATAAAAATTGATTGCCTTAAGATAATTTTTTAAAAGCATAAACTATACAGGAAATTTTTGATAAAGTTAATTAAATATATTTTAATGTTTAATGCAATCAAGATATGCATTTTAAAGTAAAAATACAAGCTACACATTTTACAAAGCTATATACCACATATAAAAGATATCTAGAATATATAAAAATTTATATGAATCAAGTACTTAAATAAATGAGACAAAGATACAAAAAAAGACATGGAAAAAGAAGCATAAATGGTCAGTAAATACAAAATGATCCTTAAGTTCACTGTTCATCAGAATTCCAACTAAAGCCATAAAAGCTTTCATTTCACATTCATCATTTTAGCAAAAGTCAAATGTCTGACCATGCCAAGAGTTGGGAGGATGCAAGACAGTGGGAAATCTTATAGATTGCCTGTGGGGGTTAGAAGGGTGTATTTGTACCACCACTCTATAAAGCAATCTGTCACTACTTGATGAATTTGAACACATCCAAATCCCACACTCAGCAATACCACCCTTAGATATATATACTCTGAAGAAATCTTGGACATGTGCGCCAGGAGACATGCAGGAAGGTTTAGCAATAGTTTTTATATAACCACAAAACTAAAAACAGCCCAATTAAAAATTATAAAATTGATAAATAATAGAATGGATGATATAGCTGTGAGAAGGAATGAGCTACAGCTACACTCGTTAACATATGTAAACTTCACACACTTGACAATGTTGAGGATAAGAAAAAGCAAATCCATAAGAATAGAACTGTTATGATTCCCATTATTTGAAGCTTAAAAAACTATAACAATATGTTTTGAATTATAGTAATTTATTCTAAAACTATGAAGATAAGCATGGGAATGGTAAAAATTCAGGACCAGGACTTCATTTTTGAGGCCATTGGGGCAGGTAGAAAGAACAGCAGATTTAGAAATGAAGGTGCAGACTTCAAGATTTCCTTGATGGTGGGTACATGGATATTTAGCACTTCATAACCTAAATATATGCTATGCATATTTGTATTTCGGCCATGTGTACAGTGTAAGTTCTGCCTTTAAGATGTTCTCTTCATCCATTTTGGGAGACAGACACAGGAACAAATAAGTGCAAATATTGTCAGTCTCTATGGCCTAGAAGTTATGAAAGTCTTATAACAGGATTTCTGAGAAAGTTACTTCTGTCTTAAAAGAAAGCCAGTGGACAAATTAAGCCCAATGCTAGCAGAAGGAAGGAAATAAAGTTTACAGCAAAAATCAATGGAACAGAGAGTAGAAAAACAATAGAAATAAAGCAGTAAAACTAAGGTTTTTGGTTTTTTTGAAAAGATAAACAAAATTGACAACCTTTAGCTAGAGTTACCAAGAAAAAAAGAAATAAAATTATAAATGAAAGAAGAGACAATATAACTGATATTAAGGATCATAAGAAATTGCTATGAACAATTGTACACCAACAAATGGATAACTTAGAAAAATGGATAAATTCCTAGAAACATGTAAAACTGAATCATAAAGAAATAGAAAATATTAACTGGAAATAAATACTAAGAACATTGAAGCAGTAAACAAAAACATTAATGAAAAGTCCAGGATTATATGGTTTTACAGGTGAATTCTACCAATACTACAAAGCTATAGTAATCAAGACAGTATTATACTGGCAAAAAACCAAACACATAGACCAATGGAATTAGACTAGAAAGCTAAGAAATAATCCCATGCATATATGGTAAACCTAATACTTGACAAAGAAGCCAAGAATACTCAGTGGGGAGCAAATAGTCTTTTCCATAAGTGGTTTTAGGACAACAATATTCAAATGAAAAAGAATGAAACAGGACCCCTATCTTACATTGCTCACAAAAATTAACTTGAATTAAAGACCTAAAAATATGACTGAAAACCATAACATTCCCAGAAGAAAACAGGGAAAAAAGTTTTTGATACTGATCTTGGGGATGATTTATTTTTTTTGGATATGACACCAAAAGCACAAGCTACAGAAGCAAAAATAAACAAATGAGATAACATTAAATTAAAAAGCTGCTAACAGCAAAAGAACAGCAGAGTGAAGTGGCAGCCCATGGAATGAGAGAGAAATTTTTCAATCCACATATCAGATAAGGGGTTAATATGCAAAATATATAAGGAACTCATACAACATATAGCAAAAAGAAAAACCGGTCAGGTTAAAAATTGGGCAGAAGAACTGTATAGACATTTTTGCAATGAGACATCCAAATGGTCAACAGGTACATGCAAAGATGCTCAACACTCATGCAAATCAAAACCACAATGAAATATATTACCTCACATTTGTTAGAATGGCTACTATAAAAAAGAAGAGATAACAAGTGTTGGCAAGGATGTGAAGAAAAGGGAATTCTAGTTCACTGTTGGTGCGAAAATGGTGTGTAATTTCTTTAAAAAAAATTAAAAATAGAATTACTGCATGATCCTGCAATCCCACTTCTGGTTATGTATCTGAAAGAAACGAAATCATAATCCTCAGTTGATTTCAGCACCCCCATGTTCATTGAAAAGTCAAGAAATGAAAACAAGCCAAGTGTCCATTAATGGGTGAATGGGTAAAGAAAATGTGGCATATGTATATAAAAATGGAAAAGTATTTAGCCATAAAAAGAAGGAAATCCTGATATTTGCAGTAGTATCAATGGACCTTGAGGGTATTACATTAAGTGAAATAAGTCAAACAGAGAAAGACAAATAATGTATGTATGATCTCACTTATATCTGGGATCTGCAAAAAGAACCTCAAAGAAACAATAGTGGTTGCTGTGGGATGAGGAATGGAGGAATTGGGGAGGTGTTGGTCAGACTTCCAGGTATAGGATGAATAAATTCTGGGAGTGTAATATACATCATGGTGTCTGTAGTTAACACTATTATGTACTTGAAAGTTACTACAAGAGTAGATCTAAATGTTCTTACCACATAGGAAAGATTGTAACTATGTGAAGTGATGGATGTATTAACTAACCTTATTGTGGTAATCGTTTTGTGTTATTTATGTGTTTTAAGTCATTTTGCATTACCTATGTGTATCAAATTATGCATATACAATGTTCTATGTCAATTAGATCTCAAGAAAGGCATTTAAAAAAAGGTGAATGGAAACCAGTCTCTTTATCTTACCAGGCATGAATGAGAAAAGCATGTGACCCTGTTGCCTCCTGTCCTACAAATATGACCACAACCAGCTTTAGATAAAACCAGCAGCGTGGACAGCAATGTAGAAAAAGAAATAGCACCCGCAGCCTTATTGAATCAATGGATTACAATTTTGAAGACCACTGTCTTTTGAACTTCCTCTTATGTGTCTTAAAAAAGAAACCTACCTTGAATTTGCCTGTTGGTTCCAGTCTTGGCAGCATAGAGTACTGATGGGTGAAGTCCACAGACTTAAAAGTCAGGCTTCCTAGGTTGAAATGCTGGCTCCACCATTTACTATCTGAGTGACTTTGGGCAAGTTACTTAACCTCTTCTATATCTCATTTCCCCCCTCTGCAATGTTTCCTAGCTCACAGGGCTAGTGTAAATGTTCAATGAGTTGTACATATAACACGTCAACTTGCTTACCTTGGAGCTTGGCATGAAATCAACACTTTGCCTAGAGATGTGTCTTTTCTGATATCTTTCACACATGTGTGTACATCTTAATTGAAATTTAGTAGCCAGAGTTTTAAAAATATTTTCCTGTATATACTGTTTCTCTGTATCTCTAAATCAGGATTGCCTAATGTCTAATATACAAGATTGGTATCTTCAAGGTCTAGCATACTGTCTTGATAAGGGTAGCCATTCAGAAGAGTTTTTGATCAGCTGAACTTCAAAGTATCTTTTCACTTAAGTTTTTCTGCTTCGTATTCCTGAATTTTGTCACTCTTGATGGTTTTTGTGATAGATGGTCACTAGGTAGCTACTTGAGGTTGAATCATCAAAGAATAGGGGAAGAGCCTTCCAAGAGGAAAAAGGATCCAAGGAGGCAACTGAGTTGAACTTGTTCAAGAAAGGAAAGGGTAGTGTATAAGAAATCATGTGAGATCAATTTGGAGAACAAGAAAGAGATTACGTCACATAGGTTTGTGTTTTAAGGGTGGTGTAAGTTCCCTAAACAATTTTCAGCAAAGATTTATCAAAATATGATTTACATTTTACAATTATTTATGTGCCATTCATAGAGAATGAATTGCAGATGGGCTGTACCAGAAGTCGTGAGGCCAAACAGAACTCTATAATGATAATATAGGCAAGAGATGATAATGGCTTGAACCAACATGGTAGTCGTGGAGTTGGAAAGCAGACAGATGTGGGATATATATTGAAGGCAGTCAATAGAATGTGATGAACGATTGTGGTATGCACGAGAAGAGAAAGGGAGGATGAGAACAGTGCTTTGATTTTTGGTCTGAGCAGTTGGATGTATAGTGGTGCCATCTAATAAAGTGGGAAAGTGTAGGGGACTGGCAGATAAGAGCATAGAATGGATGAAGAAATCAGGATTCCTATTTTGTCATGATAAGTGTGAAATGCAAATTAGACATTCAGTTAGATTTGTCACGAGGGCAGGTAGATACATGAGTCTCAGTATCTAGTGACAGTTAAGGGCTAAAGGTAAAATTGAAGAGCCAAGTGACTTGGGAAACATTTAAGATTTTTGAGCTTATGTCCCAGTTTTCTCATGAGCTAATTTTCAGGGACATTTTTAGAATGATATGAAGTAACATGTGAAATGTGTTTTAGGAATTATACAGTGTAACACTAGGATACTATTATTAGGAAAAAACAATGGACTGGGAGTTGGCAGATAGGCATTTTACACCTGGCTCTTCCACTGGCTATTGCTACCACTATAGACATGTCATATAACTTAAGGATTTGAGTTTCTTTAACTTTGAAATGATGGAATTAGAATCAATAACTTCTTTGGTTCCTTTCTTATCTAATGTTCAAAAAGAAAAATTTCTCTCTATTGATGTTAGTTATTTCTCCTCACTGGCAATAATAGAATTATAATTAGTTAGCTACAAATTAATTAAACATATAAACTTTGTAATCACTTTATCTGAAAAACCTTAAGGTCCCAAATGGAACATTATAAAAACATCTAAACTCTGAACCAGAGAGAGTAGTCAAGAATCAGGCTGACATTATCGGGTTAGCTTGGTGTTCTTAAAACCTACTAGTATGTCTTCTGATAATCATTGATAAATATATTGCGAAGACGAGGCCAAGGAGAGAATTCCTAGCTGCTGGGAGACTTATTTCATTCTCAGATATAGACTATTACTAAACTTAATATTTCTTCCTGGATTGATGCAGACTAATGTCTGGTTGTTAAATTTAAATTCTATCTCTGTCCATCCCTCTCTCTCCCTCCCTTCCTCCCTCCCTTCCTCCATTCCTCTCCTGTTGATGAACATTTCAGTCAAATTCTTTGACTCAGCCCTATCCTTGGTTACCTAGAATCTTTGCTTATGTCCTTAATCCTGTTTTTGGATTACTTAGAGCATAAGTCCCTCAGTTCTACACTACATTTTCTGGTGTCATCATCCCATTGTGCAAATACTTTGTCTGGGTCTCAGAAAATTTATCTGCATGTTCCTGAGGTACCATAGTGTGACATCCATCGTATGGGCTCATTCCTTAATCCTAACCATTACAAGAATGCCTGTCTCTAGACCTTCCCACCTCCACCCCAGTTTCTTTCCCCTGCTGCCAGATGGTAACCTTATGTTCAAAGCCTCCTTCTGCAGTCCGTATGCTTAAGCTCTCCTCTAAAACAGTCCATGTCTAATATTGTGCTTCTCTGCTGATTCATGGAAAATATTGACACATTAAATTATTATTATCAATATTTTATCTCTCAGAGTCCTATTATTAACATAATCTTCACAATAACATGATTACCCTCATCAGCTTGGTAGAAGTTATAGCATCAAAAGGCTTAATTAGAGCTATTAAGTTTGCTGTGGTAATAACATGACAAATGAGTAAAAATCACAAATTCCAAGCCATTATTATCCCATCTTCTTTAATGTCAAATGAGCCTTTCCCCAACCAGACCTGCCATGTCCTCCATTGATTAGCGTCACCTCTAATGATGGTAATTTATTTGAAATTGATCAGCCATTAATTTATCATTTTTAAATGCCAAAATTTAACGTTGAATATTAAAACAGGGCTCCAAAAGCTGTATTCATGTATATTGGCTTCTTAGATAAGATTTAAAGATTACAGAAACTTTCATATCTCAAGACAGTAGACCAAAAGAGGCTCAATAGGCCTCTTTTTTTTTTCCACTAGAGAAAGAGAATTAACATAAAAAAAATGACTTTCATTATTTCAGGCACTTTATCTTTTCTTAATTCTCTTTATAACTTCATTGTTGTCCTCATTTTATAGATGTGGAGACCACAGCTCAGAGAGAGAGAGACATGGAGACCAACACTCAGAGACCAAAGCACAGAGAAACTAAATAAAGGAATCAAGGTATGGACAAATTCACCTGACTTCAAAGTTTATTTTTTTTTATATATTCAACTTCCTTCCAAAGAGGAAAATTTCCTAACACTTACTAGTTATATTACCTTGGGAATTTATTTTATTTTATTAATTTATTTTTTTTAACTTTTCTAAGCTATAGTTTTCCTCATTGATAAATTTGGTATAAGAATAATAACTATTACATAGAATTGTCATGAAGATTAAAAATAAAGTTCTTAGTATATTTTCTAGTATATAGAAGCTTCCATCCATGTTATATGATAATGATGAATATAATGAAGATAATGATTGCTATAGATTAAGCTAAGCAGAAAAATTTTGGAGGAAGTGATGTGATATTTTAGAAAGAAGACTTTATTGGAAATGTACTAAGGAAGAGGAAGGACTGGAAGGTGCTTCTAGGATTTCAAGTCTGGCTGATGGAGAGGATTAGGATCTCATCATATAAGAGGGAAATTATAAGAGTAGTGATTTTGGGAGGGATTCAAAGAAGATGGTCTTTGATGTTGGCATGTGGAGTTCTATTGAGTCTCAGACTGTCATGATGGGAATGTCTAACATGGAGTTGTACATGTGGGGATGGGAGTGCCTAACATGGAGTTATATATGTGGGGATGGGAGTGTCTAACATGGAGTTGTACATGTGGGGATGGGAGTATCTAACATGGAGTTGTATATGGGGGGTTAGTGATCAGGAATGGAGTGAGTGCTGGAGAGCTATGTCTTTGAAGGTTCTGCATACACTTCTGGCTAAAGCTAGTGGAATCACTGAAATAGATCAGAGTGGCAATATAATGTGTCAAAAGGAAGGTAATGGAAACAGGAACTTCATAGCATCAACATTAAATAGAGAAATAGAGAACAAGTTTACTATCACAAAAGACAAAGGCCAAGTGTTCAATTTATTGCCTGCAACCTGTTGACTGCAAAGCAAATGGAGCTCTCTGGGGGAGAATCACTGACTTCCTGCTCATATTTCAGCTCAAGAATCAAAACAACTCCATTCACGTGAAAGAGGGAAAGACACTTTGGCCTACCCAAGTAGCTGCCCATAACACACACCAGGGATATTTAACCTGAGGAAAACGGAGCTGTTTTGTTCTATCTTCTGTTTTTTTATTGGATCATCTTTCTTTTTTTTTCTTTTCCCCCTTCTATTCAGTTTCTGCAGTTATCAAATAACATAAGGGCAGAAAATACAGGATTGTAGGGCTGAGACAGGTAGTAGAGCTTTTCCTCTAGAGGTATTTCCCTTGATTGATGTGAGATTGTAATTTCATCTACCTGACCTCACATCTTGAAGGTAGAGAACATATTTTCATAGAGTCTCACTCAAATATTAAGCAAATCAATGAATAAATAATTAACAAATGAACATATGTGATACAACATGAGCCCTAGTAAAATGCTATACTTAGAATTACAGTTTTTAAAAAATATGTTTTAACCATTTGGAGAATCAGGTAAGCAGTGGAAAGAGAAAAAAATGTTACCTCACACTGGCAAAGCTCACTAGATAAATGGGTACTAGACAATGGAATTTAGGGAGAAGTTTACCAATTCTAGCAGCCCTCTAGCTATGCATCTGTGAAGTAGATTCTTCCATCACTCAAGTAAATGGTGACGGTAGGGAAGGAACATCTGTATGCACTCTTTATGTTGACAAGTTCCTAGAGTGAGTAGATTTGCTTCATTCATGAGTCAGTGACACAATAATATAAAATATACTGTAGAATATGGGAAAGGAAATAAATAGCATAATAAAAATTTGTGAGAAGGAACACACATCTGGAAATGTTCTGCTAAAAAATTTAGAATACTACTTACTATACTCAAAGGAATGCAAGTTTTAATGGTCCATGTCTAAGAGAAAAACAAATTCACAAGGAAAGAAAGAACTAGAATGGAAGGTAATAGGAAGAGGTATGAAAATAAAAAATTTATAAGGAAAATATAACTGGCTGAGAAAAATGATTATGCCATTTAAAATTGTAAGGGTCATACTTGGAAATACAAGTGGCTAGAATTTGGAGTGCAGAAAGTTGAACTAGCTAGGTAGGGTGTAAAATTAGACACAGCTAAATGTAAAGGACTGGAACCACTACATGAAATAGTGAGATGTAAAAAAGTGATGATAATTTAAATTGAGATTTATGGCTATTCTCAAAAATGAAACAAGAAAAGTTGCAAGAGAAGCAATAATCTATGAGGTAAAGGAAAACATTTCCAGAGTTAAAGAGAGGCATCAATATTTGGATTGAAAGACCCAGTGTGTCCCAAGGAGATAGATTAAATAGACCAATGGTTAATAAAGAACATGAGAAAAATCTCATCAAGTATCAATACAAACAGAACAATTTATTGTCAAGTGACCAAACATTATGCTGACACCAGCATTTTGCTTAGCAATACCAAAAGTGAGAAGAAGATGAAACTTTACATGATGAGCATAAATTTTTAAACCAAAATATTGAGGACTAAGGATTGTTCATTAGAAGAAGAAAAAAATAATTTCTCAGTAAGACAAGGTTCAAAAATATGTCCCTCCCATATTTATCTCATGTGTGGCCCTGATCCTTCTACTGTCTACCACATGGATGGATATATGAGAACACATTGAAAATCTTACAGGCCAGTTTATGGCCAGGCCTAAATGTGTCTATTATCCATTCTGTCACATTCCATTGTCAAGTACTTAGTCATGTAGTCTTCATTCAGGGGAAGTTCGGAAATGCACTGTTCCTATGTATTCAGCAAGGTTGAATGGCATTGGTGAACATGTAGCTACAAATGTTGTTTTCCAACCTTTTCCCTTGGAAGTATAAGCTCACTAAGCACATGATCTTCCTCCTCAGTTATAGGAGGTGGTGGTTTTAGCAAATATTTTGCCACTGTATAACAAGAATCTCCAGCCAGTCAGTCCACTGGATCTCTTTCTTCACCAATTGATGCCTAACCATTAAACAGTTGCCAGATGCTTTAGAATTTTGTTTCAATGGCACGTCCAGTTGGGTGCCATGTCTAGATTAATTGAGGCTACTCTGTAGCATCAATCCTATCACCCCAAAATCTCATTGCTTAACTCAATAGAAAAATATCTTTAGCAGATTTCTTAGTATGCTATGGGGAATGAGAAGAATCTCCTAGCTGACACTCTTCCAAGAAAAGATGTAGGACCTTGGCTTCCTTTCTAGAATGGCACCATTACCTCAAGCATGCAGATGAGGGAAATGCATATATAAAAAAATCACAAAAGATAATCTATGACCAGTTTCATTTGGGTTATGGTATAGGCAATAGGCTATAGGAGACAAGGTAGGAGGCTAGTTAGGAGATGATTGTGACAGTGCAGGTGGACAAGAAGTGATGATGGAGAAGATTTCTTGAGGTGGAGGTGAAAAGAGACAGGATATTAAAGAAAAATTTAAATGACAACCAATACAATTTGGTGAATGAATTGAGGAGTCAATATTGACTCCAAGGTTTATGGCATGAGTAACTAGGGCAGAATCAACTGTGAGAGAGAAGAATCTGGGTGGAGCAGATTTTTTAGGGAAAGATCAGAAGATGAATTTTGAGCATGTTAAGTTTGAGATGTTTCACAGGTATGCATTTGAGGTTTTGAGTAACCAGCTGGATAGATGAAGCTGAAGTTGAGGGGATGTCTCTTCTCCATCAAGTTTATAACTTTAAATTCCATATCTAAATAGATGTAAGAGGATATAAAGACTAAGACAAGGCATTAGTAGGAGGCATAGTAAAACATTCACATACTCTTATTAGGTGAGTAAAGGTGTCTGAAGATACCACTGCAGTTTTTATTTTACTAATTAGAAAATACATCGATATAAGAGTGTTTTGAAAAACTTAGAGGTCAATTTTAGTAGAATTAAAACTTATTTTGTACCTTTTAATTCCTCGTGAAGAAAACAAAGGGATTGTTCATATAGTACAAAAGAAATAACATTAAGCAAAGAGTAGAAACGTTTTAAAGTTCATATTTTAAAGAAAAAATCCTAATAGGTGATTGAACTGTAGATATATCAGTTGTCAGTTAATTTAAGCAGATTAAAGCATGAAAGCATGAAGACTTTCAGGAGTTGTTTTTAAAACTTTATTCTGCTTATAAAGCCATCTATTAAGAATAAAGTGACATACAATAGTTACAAATAGAAATGAACTTTGCCTGGGTTGCTCAGTTGGTTGGAGTGTCGTGCTATACGCCCAAAGTTTTTGGGTTCGATCAAAGTTTGGGGCTCATACAGGAGGCAATGGATTGATGTTTCTCTCTCACAACAATGTCTCTGTCTCTCTCCCTCCCTTCTCCCTCTCTAAAAATCAATAAAAAAACATATCCTTGGGTGATAATTAAAAAAGAAAAGAAATGGAAAATATTTAAGAAGACGAAGTTGACAATATTAACTTGAAGAATATTCTAGAATTCAAGGAAAATGAATAAAAGACTATTTTCTAAGGATAAACAGTAGAATCCACAATGAAGATATAAAAACCAAGGACTTCATATACCAACTATAAATGCAGGTGTACATATTAAACAAATATTTCAGAATACATCAGTAATAGAATCCCAAATTTAAGTAAATAGATAATATCGCACTTTGGATCATATAGATTATTCTCCTGGTGTTTAAAGAATGCGTTGTATTCTAAGCCCAGAAAAGAGCAGCTCATCTTCACCAGGACCCTGCTCAGTGCCAGCACCAGTGTTGGATATTTTATGTTCATTATCTCTCTTAAATTTTTAATCTTCATGCAACTAGGTAAGGTTGATGTTACTGTTCCTTTATACACAGAGGCTCTAAGAACATCAGTCCAAGTTAAGGAGCTAGTAAGTGGCAGAACTCAAATTCGAACCCAGATCTGCTTATCCCGCGGTCTGAGCTTGTTGCATCGTTGCATGTGGCATTAAATGTACTCTTCTGCTTATGGGTTGGATAAGCAAATCCTATAGGCTTGGGAGAGAAAAGTCCCCCTGTTCTGATGAGTTCTGGCAAGCAGGTTGACGATCTAGTCATCTGTGGGCATGAGGAAGGGCTGTCACCCGTTGGCACTGCTCATGCTTGTTAACAAATAAGTCCTATCATTGAATTGCTTGGTCAAGGGTTCTCCCCCTTCATTCTGTTGTATCTGGTTGTCTCTTGTTCATGTTTTCATTTCCCAGGAGGCAGGCCAGGCAGTCTGCTGTGCGGACTGTCCTCTAACTGGGCCCAGGATGTGGTGACTAAATTCAACTCCATTGCTGAGACAATGAACAACCTTTGTTCTTTAATTACTCCTGCTGACTTTCACCACATACCGTGGTTCATTTGCTTAAAACCACTGCAATAGTTGCTGCCATAACAAATGCTTTCCTGAGCGTCAGATTAATGTTCCCCTTTGTTTCCAGCTTATCTCCAGCCTGTCTGTAGTAATATACTCAACCCAAACAAGCATATTTTTCACTCACAGCCTGCCTTTTATGAGTCCCACTGACAGTTTCTTAATAAATAATGCATTTCTAAATGTTCCTAAGCTTTTCTCCTTATTAATAATTCCAGTAGCTTTCCCATGGCTGAAGAGTTTTATTTGGTCACTGGCTAGATTTTATTCTTGCCTGTTTCTCTATATTTTACTTCCTTAGACGACTGTCTGGACACGCAGAGTGTTACAGCAGTGCCATGTTCATAGCAGGTGTTCAATAATTCCGAGTCAGTACGCACTGTGCATTCAGACCTATAGCATAGACTTCCTTTGTTTGTTTTTTAGGTCTGTCTCTTTTGTCATGGGAACAAAAGACAGTCCTTGGGTTCCACTAAGAGAAACCTCAGGACTGGTTTTTTTGGAGACGCATTGGACATCATATTTGCAAAATGCATATTGAGGTTCAATTATTACCTTTAGACAGAGAACTTTATTTTTGGTGTTTGCACCAACCTATTTTTTTTTTTCTTTATTTTATCTATAATGATGAGACATTGTAACTAATGCCTGAACACACATCTTTGTCACCAAAAGAGCATTGGCTCAATTAATTCAGAAAATCATTGTTCAATTCAAGGGGGAAAAACAAAAACAGAGTAGGTCCACATAGTTACTCGTTCTTCACAATGTAGTCCTCCGTTCCGATGACACTGATCTGGAAAGTTCTCTCAGTTCTTCCTCCAGGAAGCATTTTCTAGCTTCCGGTTTCATGGCTCCCTCTTCCAGAATCACTGAAATATGTGCTCCCCAGTGTATGAACTGAGTGTGTGCTGTCCTGTAGAATTCACTCATTGTTGCACTGTCGTGGTTTCCTCCAAGCATATTGCAAATTTCAGGGAGGCGAAGGCTTTGGCTCAGTCACATAGCATTTAATATGTGGTTTGGTACAGGAACGACATTCAATAAATATATTCTGATTAATTGATTTGTTTGCATCTATTTACGTCTTACCTTTTGTGTGTTTCGTATCTTTTTTTGTGTGATTGTCAAGATTTTTCTTCTTTGGTGGAAATTCCCCAGCCAGCAATTATGTTTTCAGGTTCTTCTGTATCTGTGCTGACAGCCAGGTTGTTCCACGTGAGGTAGGTATTGACAATGGCGCTGTACATCAAAAAGAGGGGAGATCTCAACATGAAAATGAAGTTGTTGAATTAAACAGATTTTTACTGACTACAACATGTAATCTGCACCGTGTGATTCCTTGTGCTGTCATAAAACTGGTTCGCCTAAACTGACTGCACAGGCTCAGCTTACAAAAGGGAAGGAATGTTGGGAAAACAAAACACCGTGTATTCTAGCAAGTTTTTCCCTGGGAAAAAATTTGATAATTCTATTTCTGATACTTTATGGCACATATAATGCCTAGCATTCAGTCATTGGAGGTTAGATGCTATCAGTTCTCCACCTGGATCCCATAACCCTATCTCCTCAGTGTACACCGATCAACTTCTAACTGCTCACCCCTGGCTGTACTTGACCGCTTTCCCTCATCCTGGGAAGCCCAGCTGTGCTCCCTTTGGTTGGAGTAATTCTGAGGTACGTGTGCTACACTAACTCCTAGAGCAGCAGTGGGGAAAGTCCAGCCCCCCTCAAAGTCATTTGGTCTGGCCCTACCAAGGCAACAGCAGGCAGGACTTGAAATTCAATAAAGTAGGAGCTTTTTCATAGCTAATTTTTAAGTTGATAATTTTGTATGCCCTGAGAATGATATTATAAATATCCAGATGGCCCTTGGCAGAAAAAAAGGTTCCCCACCCCTGTCCTAGAGTTACCTTGTTGGCTTCTCCAGTCTTCTATGGTGCAGGCTGGCTTGAACATTTACCTTTATTGCTTTTCTTCCCTTTATTGTGCTCCTTTCCCTGCTTCAGTTCTCCACTATCATACCAGCATGTCCAAATAAAATACTTAAATACTTACACTTGAGGTTTTGAATCTGTGCTTAATTCTGGGAGAACACTAATCAGGACACTGTCTTATTTACTTCTTATTAACGTACTACTTATTTCAGCAAAAAGTCAACCTTGACAAATTTAGAGTTCGTGAGAGGTTCTTAGGATAGCTTAAAAAAAAGTTACACAAGAACTAGGAATAAGCATCCTCAGGAGGAGGATCTGCTGAACAAGCTCAACTCTCCCTCATTGAGACACACAGCCTCCGTTTTGCAGGACTACTGAAGTCAAAGACTTTGGCAAATACTCTGACTTGGAAAGAAGCACTCACCTTCAGAGACAGGGATAATTTCAGTTTTCATGTTTATCCCAGGGGTGACTAAGGGGATAGAAGCAAAGCAAAGTGCTGATACCATGAACACAACATCACTGAGGCAAAAATGCAAACCTAAGTGATGTGTTCCAAGTCGAAATCTCATGTAATCCTCTCAATTGCCTTCATTTTTCAGGGCTGATCCAAAGACACTCTTTCTTAGGAATCGTTGGAAAAAGTTGGTTTCTAAAGTTGAAATGTGAGGCCCTAACTCAGTAAAATACCCTTATGGCATGAAGTACCCTGGAGCTGATTATCTTTCCTGACTATATGTATCAGAGCCTGGTTTATCATTCAGCTCATTTATAAATAGAATGTGGAGCACCCCTGCCCATTCACTAAGAATGTGAAAAAGATAACATGTTACTCACGATGTGAATTTCAGATTAGAGGCAGTTACATCTTGTCTTGGGGGTCCAATGATGTTAAGTATGACACTGCATGTATATAACATGTATTCATATTTTATATATAATATATATGACATTGTATGGATATATATATATTTATACACACATGCACACGCTCATGTGTGCTCACACACACAAAACACAACACAACACAACACAACAAAACAGCCTGCCTTGTTTCTATAAGCCTTTCTGATGTCTGCGCCTCTCTTTCCTGGCTCTCTCTCCTCTCGGTCCCTAAACGAGCTCTTTCCCTGCTGCCCCTGTCTTTATACATATATCAACCTCTGCAGCTTTGCTCCTCATGTGCTCTCTACCACACATTCTCCTGCTTTTCTGTCTATTGGAATTTATCTACATTGCAGTGTCCAAGGTCAGATGAGGTCAGATTTCTCAGCCCAATGAAGATTTCTATTACCTTCCAAGTTCGTCCTCTATGGGTGCAAGCAAGTCCTTTTCAACTTGACCATAAACAACATGAGAGTCTTGACTTATTTTTACTCTCTTAATGTTATTACTTTCTGCGTACTTAGTTTCTCAATATTTTTTTAAATAAATGAACCACCCTTATGTTAAAGCATCAGCTGGACCCTTGGTATCACTCACTCTTATTTTTACTTTTTCTGACCATCCTCCTCAACTGTGTTATCAAAATATTTTCAATTTCCACAAACCCTTTACTCAACTTCTATACTTTCCCTGTCAGCAGAGGACCTGGTCTTTCATTACATCAAAAATATCGTCACTAAGAGTAATCTTCCTGAAATTCCTGCCCAATATGTGCATCTATTTTCATATGCACTACAGTTCAGAAGTGAGGTTCTTCTTTGGTTTCAGAGAATGAGGTGCTACTTCTCCTGTCCCATGATTGTTTGTCTTATTTTTTCAATCTCTGCACCTCTATTGACTTCCTGCTCAACCCTTGTACATTCTCTATACCCATTATATTTATTTTCTGTCTCCTGTCCTCGCATGACTGGAAACTGTTAATCTTACCTCTGAACATGTTGTAAGAGGGTCTCATTAAAGACACTGATTATCAAATGCAGGAGGCATTTTAGATTCTTAGTTACTGGAATGCTCTGCTACAATGATTTTTCTCATCCCTTTCTACATTTTCAATTTTTTCTATTTTCTCATTGCATAGCACTGTTGTATGTTTGTGATCTTCTGTTTCTGTGATGATCCCTTCTCTTCCATGTTGTGCCCCTTAGGATTCTGCCCTCAGCTCACTCCTTTGTGAGTTCTGCCTCCATGGTTGATCTCATGTCTCCTCATGGTATCAATTAACGTTCATATGCTGAATCCCAACCAGCATCTCTACTACAGAGCTCAACTTTAAGCTTCAGTTTCATGTATCTGATTACCTGTTGGAACATTCAGTAGGTATCTTAAACCCAACAAGTCCAAAATAAATTCACTATTTTTCTCTTTAACTAATTTGCCTTTTTATCAACCACCAAGTGACACAGAGTTTCCCTCCGCAGCATCTCCCTAGCCTACCCTTTCTTCTCCACCTTATTTCACTCTGTCATCTCTCACTTGAACTGCTGTGTTAGACTCTCAAATTGGCTACCTATCTGCAGGACTGATTTTTCAAATCCAATCCCACTCTGTCACTAAAACAATCTTTCTAAATCAGACTATGTTGCTCTGCTGAAAATCATTCAATTGATCCCTTCCATAATAAAGTATAGTTTACTTAATGCAACATGTAATGCTGCCCACAGTCAACTGCCAGCCATCTGTACAGATTTATTTTTCTCTAATTCTTGTTCTAAAATTTCATTTTAGCAACATAGAACTAACCATAGTTCCCTGCATTTTTTTAAAAGCCCTTACTCTGTGTCTCTGCTATTTCTCTGCTCCATCTTCACCTCCCCCTTCTTGGTTGAGCACACTCATTCTTTGAGACAATGCCAGGTTTATGAATAGAACTCTACACTGAAAAGTATTCTCACCTACAGAATTTTAGTTTATATTGAAGGGTACAAGTGAAATCAATAGGTAAAAGATGGATTATGTAATAAGTAGTGTTTAGGGAAACTAGTTGCCATTAAAATAAAATGGTTTCCTATATTTTATATGAAAATAAAGTATTGGTGATTAATTATCAAAACAAATAAAAGTAAAAATGGAGGAAGAAATGCTTCTAATTATCTTGAGTGGGGGAAGTCTTTCCCAGTATAATGCCAAATCAATAACCTATAAAGAAAACTAACAAATAAACCCATGACATATGTGACCACGTTAAAAAAAAAAAAAAAAAATGACTGTATGGCAACACACACAATACAGAAACACACATGCACACACATTCCATATATTCCAGAAAAATGAAGAATACCAGTACAAAGGTATTTGCAGCTGATATAACATCTATATGGCTAATTCTTTAAAATTTTTAGTTCTGTGAATCAGTCAATAGAATGATAAACAATGGCAGTGACCATATAGTTCACATAAAACAAAGTACTAATAATTTATAAGCTTAGTGTAGAACAATGTATAGATCTGAGCTGTTCAATATGTTTTTCATTAGCTACATATAGCTGTAGAGCACTTGAAATGTCAGTAGTGTGAACACATGAATTTTTAGTTGATCAAAATTTAAATATGAATCTTGATTCAGTTCTTGGAAAAATTTTAAGTAAGCTTGGAAAAAATTGCATATGTGAATACTCTTGCAAAATGTCCTTCAACTTATTTATTTTATCATTTTTAAATTTTCAATTATAGTTGACATATTAATTATATTATAGTTATTATATTAATTTCAGGTGTACACTCCAGTGATTAGACATTATATAACTGACTAACTGATCATCCTAATAAATCTCACACCCATCTGACACCATACATAGTAGTTAGAATATTATTGCCTATATTCCCTTATGCTCTACTTTACATCCCCATGACTATAACAACCAATTTGTACTTCTTAATTCCTTTACCTTTTTCACTCATTTCTCCTAGCCACCTCCCATCTGGAAACTGTAAAAGGGTTCCCTGTATCTATGAGTCTGTTTCTGTTCTGCTTGCTTGTTTATTTTGTTTTTTAGATTCAGTTGTTAACAGATATGTATTTATTGCCATTTATTCATAGATTTGATCTTTTTCTTCTTCTTCTTAAGGAAAGCCCTGTAACATTTCATGTAATACCGGTTTATTTGTTTTTCTTATTTGGGAAGCTCTTTATCTGTTTTTTGATTCTAAATGTTAGTTTTTCTAGGAAGAGTAATCTAGGTTGTATCCTTGCTTTTCATCACTTTGAATATTTCTTGCCAATTCCTTCTGGCCTACAAAGTTTCCATTGAGAAGTCAGCTGACAGTCTTATGGGAACTCCCTTATAGGTAACTAATTGCTTTTCTCTTGCTGCTTTTAAGAGTCTCTCTTTGTTTTTAGCTTTTACATTTTAATTATGATGCATCTTGGTATGGGCCTCTTTGGGTTCATCTTGTTTGGGACTGATTTTCTGTGCTTCCTGGACTTGTATGTCTATTTCATTCACCACCTCAGGAAAGTTTTCTGTCATTAGTTTTTCAAATAGATTTTCAATTTCTTCCTCTCTCTCTTCTCTTTCAGGTACCCCCATGATGTAAATGTTGGTATGCTTAAAGTAGTCCCAGAGGCTCCTTACAGTATCCTCTTTTTTGGGGATTCTTTTTTCTTTTTGCTGTTCTGATTGGGTGTTTTTTGCTTCCTACATTCCAAATTGCTGATTTAATTCTACTTTATCTACTCTATTGTTGATTCCCTGTAAATTATTCTTTATTTCAGTTAGTGTATCCTTCATTTCTGACTGGTTCTGTTTTTATGCTCTTGAGGTTCTCACTAAGCTCACTGAGCATCCTTCTAACCAGTTCTTTGAGCTCTACATCTAGCAGATTGCTCATCTCCATTTTGTTTAGTTCTTTTTCTGGAGTTTTGTTCTGTTCTTTCATTTGGAACATTTCTTTATCTCCTTATTTTGGCAGGCCTTCTGTGTTTGTTTCTGTGTATTAGGTAGAGCTGCTAATTTAGTAAGTGTCCTGTAGGGTCCAGAGGCACAGGCTCCCTTTTCACCCAAGCTGGGCATTCCAGGTGCATCCCCCATATGGGCTGTGTGCAACCTCAAGTTGAGCCTTGATTGCTGTTGGCACACCAATGGGAGGGATTTACCCCCCAGGCCATCAGCTGCAAGGACTGGCTGCTACCACTGACCACCTACCTCGGATCACTGTGCAGGATCACCTGTGTTGGGGCCGACCCCACAGAGCAGAACTTACATCAGCAGGACTCTGGTGCCCTCTGATTCTGTCTCTTGAGTGTGTCACTTATGGAGGTGGTTGAATGGTGGTGCTTTGAAGTGGTCTGAAGCTGTCCACTGTGTGTGCTGGCTCTGGGGCTTCCTGGCAGTTGTAGGCCAATGTCAGTCACTAACTGTGTTCTGCCCAGGGCCACCTGGCATGAGCTACACAGCTATCTGTAGATGGCTACTACTTGTTCTGGGTTAGAATGTGCCCATACAAGACCAAGCTGTGTACGATGGCTGGCTGCAGCTAGTCCCAGGCCTGGGGCAACTTAGCAAGAGGTATGGGGCTCCTTGAGGCCAGATGTTACTTGTTTGAATATCTGAAGCATGAGCCAAGACAGGCCGTTTGTATAGAAAAGCATTGGAAACAGCTTGGGTGGGCCTGAAAGTTGTGTAATATGGAGCCTCAGGGAATCACCAAGGAGGGGCAAACAATGTGAGCCAGGTTGATGGAGTCTGAGATATGGCACCTGCCTGCTGGTGTGGCCTCTGCCAGTACTTTTATCTGGGAGACATGAGGCCATGGGTGGGTCTATCTACTCTGCTCTTCTGAGTCCCATGCCCTGGCGGACCCAGATTAAATGCCAGAGAAGGATCATTCCATCCAGCTCCCGGTCAGCTACTTCACTTGTTCTCTTGCCTGTGACTTCTACCCATTTTTCTCAGCTCTATCACTTTTAGCTAAGAAGAACAATCCCATTTCCCTTTCACAAGTTGACCCCTTGTAACTTGAGAAAGTTACGTTAGTTGAAACTCAGGGTTCCTACTTTTCTGGGCAAGTTATTTGGCACAGCATTGGGAATTAGGAATACCCAGCTGTAGCTTACCAGTTTACCTCAGGAATTTAATTTTTGTCATAGGAAAGTTTGCTTTGTCTTTATATCTACTTTATACTATCTTTTAGCAAATAAATGTCTTTTGGCACTCTAGTCTTTAGGCTGTCAGTTCAGCACTTAAATTGATTTGCCTTTTTCTTTTTTTAAAAGAAAAATATCACTGGTAACAAAGGAAGCAATCAATTTCACATCAGTGAAAGAGCTAAGGTTTCACCTTCTAGTTTGATTATTCCAGCACATCATTTCTGAAAAGGTAATTGGAAAATTGTGCACTTAAGTAGTTAAAGACTTTTTCAACCAAAAAGAAATATTTTATACTCTGCTAAGCAAAGCATTTGCTAGGAATTTAGAGAGTCTGTCATTGACCATAGGGATTTAGAAGAAATGGCTTCTAAAGGGACTAGGGGAAAAGATAAATCAATTCTAGGTCAAGGATCTTCTTACTGGGTGTGTGGTTTCTTCTAGAACTAAATTTCTGTAATAAAGTGAAAGCTTTGGGGCTTTATGGATAAAATTTTGTTTTCACCCTGATCCTTCCCTACTGTGAACAATCAAACAGCACAGGGATATTACACTTATTTTTATAGTCACAGCTCCTCCTCTTGTATGAGTGAACTTTCTAATATTTTATTTCAGCACAGTATTCACAGTTTAAAAATCCTTTAATAAAACCAATGTAATTAATCTTGCTAAACATTTAAAAATTGTTTAATATATCCCCATCTCTGATATAAGAGTAAGTAGATATAAAAGAAATATAATATGGTGCTCATAGACTCTCAGGAAAGGAAATGTGTGTAGCTAAGATATCAGTGGACTGTCTTGGCCTAAGAACCCTGGTGGCACCCTGAAATTTGGTTTATTTGGAAATTCTTCACATTCTACTGCTAGAATTTACTTTCATCTGAAGCAATAGTTAAATATATATATTTTATTGAGCAGTTGGTAGGAGAAATGGAAGAACATTTTGCATAACATAATTCTTGAAGAATTTCTATTGGCATATCTCTTATCTCCAGTTATTCTGTCTCTCAAACCATCATCCCTTAGTTGCCTTTTTTTTCCTCTCCTGCCCTTACATTTATTAAACAATGGAGTTGACCCCAAACTTTTATTTTATGCTAAATACTCAAATTTAGAAAACAAACCTCTAGTGACCATTCTTCTTAGGAAGATTACAAAAATTATTAAGAATAAAGTAGGTACTACAGCATGCATTCTCTTACATACAGAGGTAGAATTTATGTAACAGCCAAATATCAAGGTAAGCTTATGTAGAGGAGATCTCACTAGGTCAACTATATCATTGCTCAGATTTGAATTTCAAATAAGACATCTTAGAGTTCCCAATAAAATAATAACCTTGAAGTCTTGCTATTTTTTCTTGGAAATCTAAGACTTGGCCTTTATAGATCAAGAATAATTATTTGGTACACAAAATAGCCAGAAAACTATTAACAAAATGGGATTAGTAAATCCTTATTTATCTGTAATTATTTTAAATATAAATGAATTATATTCTACAATCAAAAAATATAGAATGACTAAATAGATAAAAAACCAAGATATAATGCTGTACTTCCTACAGTATACTCACTTTAGCATTAAAAACACACAGACTAAGAGTAAAGGGATAGAAAAAAAGATTTCAAGCACAGGGTAAGAGAAATAAAGCAGGGATAGCTATACTTACATAAAATAGACTTTAAATTAAAAATGGTAAAAAGAGATGGTCTTAATACAGTAATAAAGGGGTAAATACATCAAGAAGATATAACAATTGTAAGTATTTTTGCACCCAATGTCAGAGCACATAAATATAGAAAGCAAAAACAGATTAAAAGGAGAAATAAACAGCAATACAATAGTATCTGACTTTAATATTCCACTCTCAACAATGGATAGATCATCCAGAGAGAGAATCAATAAGGAAACAGCAGCCTTGAAGAACATAAACCAAATGGACCTAACAGACATATACAGGACATTCTATTTGACAACAGCAGAATATGCATTTTTCACAAGTGCACATGCAACATTTTGTAGGATTGACCATATATATTTTAGGTCACAAAACAAGTCTTAGCATATTTACAAAGATTGAAATCATACCAAATGTTTTGTGTGACCACAGTGGTATGAAACTAGACAACAACAACAGGAGGAAAGCCGGTAAAACTCATAAATGCATTTTCATGTATTTAACAACGCTCTCCTGAATAAGCAATGGATCAAAGATGAAATTAAAGGCAAAATAAAAATGTATCTTGAGACAGACAAAAATGGAAACACAACATGCCAAAACTTATGGGCTGCAGAAAAATAAGTTCTAAGGGGAAAGTTTTTAGCAATAAATACCTACATTAAGAAACAAGAACGACCTCAAATAAACAACAAAACTCTATACCTCAAGGTACTAGAAAAAGAACAAACTGAGTCCAAAGTTAGCAGATAAAAGGAATAATGAAGACTAAAGCAGAAGTAAGTAAAACGGGGGTCGGGAGGGGGAACCAGTATCTTTTTGGAGGATTGACCATATTGTAGCTAATGCATAGGAACTGCAAATGAATAAATAAGTTCATTTCACACACGGAATGGAAAACATTTCTTGTCAGTGGGAAATGGTCCTAGGAGAGAGAGGAAATTATTTGTAAGAGGTCAGAGGCAAGTGTGAGGGGATGTAAGGAATATAAAATGAGGATAGTTTGGAAGATTTAAGAATATCATGTCTGATTTTGAATTTCTTTTCTAAAAAAAAAAAAAATCTTCATTTCAGAGAGAGAGAGAGAGAAACATCAATGATGAGAGAGTCATTTATTGGCTGCCTCCTATACGCCCCTGACTGGGGATCAAGCCCGCAACCCGGGCATGTGCCCTGACCAGAAATCGAACCGTGATCTCCTGGATCCTAGGTTGATGCTCAACCGCTGAGCCACGCCCAGCTGGGCTGATTTTGAATTTCTTAGGCACATCCTGGGGAGGATGAATGCTTTCATGTTTAGTAATTTAGTATTTACAAGGCTACATGTACTTGATTGCAGTTGAGGCACTTATCAAATGAGGAAGGAATAACCATTGACTTCAGCAACAACCAGTATCCTGCCCAAAAGACCAGGTGGGACAACCCATATCTTGCTGATATCAGTTTAGGGTTATATGGATGAAGTCCCCCAAGTGGCACTGACAGTGAACACAGCAAGAACCTGAAGGAGAGGCCAGGATCATACAACTCTCCTCCAACCCCTGAGCTATACAAGTTTCTTCTTAGGGGATGGCCCTACCGTTAGAAGGTAGAGAATAATAGAAAAGTCATGTGTATGAAGGAAATCTCAAAAGGCCAAATAGTTACCCAAGTAAAAACAAGCCATAAATTGTAAGAGGCTGAGATAACTTTAGCTAAGATGGGAGACAAAAGAGATAGCTGAGCTTCAACACAGAAATGAAATTAGAAATTACATTTTCCCCCAATCTGCTTGATAATTCATAAAATATGATCTCATTAAAATGTTTATAGAGTTAAAATGAACTGTCAAAGAAGATATGATATGAGCTGGGAGAAAATACCTGTTATACCAAGGAGAGGAGAAACAAAACGAAGGGGGGATTATGAAGTTGAGTTGACCATCACTTAGAACTGTGAACTCAAAGCAGCAGACGAGTTGAGAGAGAAATCAGAAGTCAATACACAGAAAACAGCATTAAAGAGAGGTGATCAATATTGCAAAAACCTTATGAAGTTTTGAGTTTTTTCTCTGTTCTCCAGACTTGAGTTGACATTCAGCCAGTAAAGAAGGTCTTCAAAACAGCAAATGCCACACTTGTGGGAAAAGGATGCCTTCACCTAAAATTGCCTGACTGTGAATTATCTTTTCTCATCTCTCCAGATGTGGGTTTCTTTCTACAAGAAAATTTCAATTGAAATAGAGCCTCTGTTGTTCAGATTCTTCAGTGAGAACAGTCCTTAAATCATCAAGGCTGACACATTTCCTTTAGGCTAAGTAGCTCACAAAGCATTGAAAGGGTTCCTTTACTTACAGTTTTGCATAATTGTGTAAAATTATAAGTAATTTACATGTTAGAAAAATTTCACCAAAGTAGGGCTTGTTCAAAAGTGCTAAACTGAACAAAATTGGAAAAATATATGCTTGGAATCAAACTTAAGATTGGATTTTTGTCGCATGCACTGGTTATATGGCCTTACCAAAATGAAATTGAATAGAAATATGACTTGTTTTACTTATTTAAAAAGTTAAATTTATTGGGGTGACATTGGTTAATAAAATTATGTAGGCTTCAGCCCAGCCAGGCGTGGCTCAGCGGCTGAGCATCGACCTAGGATCCAGGCGATCAGGGTTCGATTCCCGGTCAGGGCACAGGCCTGGTTGCGGGCTGCAGCCGATCAATGACTCTCTCGTCATTGATGTTTCTGTCTCTCTTTCTCCCTCTCTTTTCCTCTCCCTGAAGTCAACAAAGATATATTAAAAAAAAAAATTATGTAGGTTTCAGGTGTCCAGTTATATTGTATTGAGTGTTCACCGTTCTTCCGTCACCATTTATCCCCCTTTCCCTCTGCTAATCACCATACTGTTGTCTGGTCTATGAATTTTTTTTCTTTATTTAATCCCTTCACTTGTTTCACCCAACACCCCTAATCCCCCATCCCTCTGACAGCTGTCAGTCTGTCCTCTGTAACTACTTATTGTATAAGCTGTTTTTTTCTCATATTTCATCAGAGTAATTTCTCCTGATTCTAAGAGAATTTGCTCTCTTTAACATTGAGATTGTTGTTATAGTATTTATACTAATTTTTCTCCTAAGCATATGTTGATTTAGATTACTGTTCACACATAATTTATTCTTCAAGCATAACAGGTTTGGCTAGAAGAGCTGTCGCTGAGTGGCTCTTTGTTACCAGTGTCACTGTTACCAGTGTCTTTGTTGCCAGTGTCACTCCGTTTCTATCATGTAGTCTTTGGAATCAATGTCTCTTCAAAATCACCCACTGAGGGCCGCTCCCCAAAAGGTTCTAATTCCACATCTTAGAATTTAAAGCTGTGTGGGTCTGTATGCCTGCATGGTTGTGTTTTTTCCCCCTCACTAATTACTCTATTTTGTCTGCTCCTAAATTGGTTAAAGAAGGCGTTATGCTTCACTGAAAATAAAGAACCAATTTATTTACTTTAGCCGTGTCAGGCATGGTTAGTTCGGTTCCGTGCTTATTCAGAACAGTTAATCAAGTAATGATTGGGTAATTCAATAGATATTTACTAAACACCCCCCCCCCCCCCATGCAGCAATCTGAAAGTAAACATTTTGAGGGAAACAAACCAAAAGCAAGGCACAGTTGCTGCCTTTAAGGATGGAGGGTCCAAGACTTGCAATGTTTTTATCGGAGGAGGGGCCCTGAGGTAGTAAATCTTGAAATACACGTAGAATGGAGGTTTGCCGAATGGAAGGGCTGAGACCTGAAATGGTAGAACAGGCTGGAGTAAAACAAGATCAGGAGTGACTGACATGAGTAGAAGGTGAGCTGAGCCTAATGGAGGTCAATAGTGACGTCTATGACTCACAGAGTCAACCATCCAAAGCATCTGTTTAATTTTGTAATGGTTAGTTGTGCTCTCTACCAGTTTAACTTTCCTAATTATTTCAACATATTATTTTTGTATTGCTGTTACAACAAATTACCATACACTTGGTGCCTTAAAACAGCACACATTTATTGTGTTATAGTATTGGAGATCGGAAACCCCAAATTAGATACATTGGGCCCAAATCAGTATGTCAACAGGGCTGTGCTCTCTCCAGAGGCTCTAGAGAAGAATAAATTCTTTGCCTTTTCCAACTTCTAGAGCTGCATTCCTAGCATTACTTGGCTAGCGGCCCCTTTCTTCAACTTTAAAGCCAGCGTAGTATTTTGCTTCAGTGGTTATGTTTCCTCTTTTTCAGTGTCAAATCTCCATCTTCCTCATAAGATTACTTGTGGTTACATTCATGGCCCACCTTGATAATCCAGTATCCTGGATTATCTCCCAACTCAAGATCCTTAATTACTCTTGTCTCCAATGTCACTTTTGCTGCATAAAGCAACAGTCATGGGTTTGAGGGATTTGGCAGATATTTTAGGAGCTCTTACTCAGTTTGCCATAGGTTTCTATTAAGTGAGCTGATTGGTATTCTAGAAGAAAATATTAACTGAGGAAGAGCAATTGACTGTCTCTGCTGGAAAGATATGCAAGAATGAGGAAACTATATTCATAACTGGAAGTAGAGAAGTGAATAATTCAGAATGGATTGTATGTATTTGGCCTCCTGTTTGTCTTATAGACACTATTTATTGATTCCACTGAGATTCTACAACGTGGGGCCCACATTTGAGAGTCACTGGGAGTATTCTGAAAGCATGAACTCAGATGCTGTGAATGAGTTTGTTACTGGACCCACATATCGCCCCTGATGTGTCAACAGGAGCTGCCTCATTTGCAGTCAGCGTGGACTGCACCAACCTCACATTGCCATCCTTAGCATTGGGCATCCTGCTCTTAACCTGGCAGCACATCATCCTTGTCTGTGCATGCAGGAATGGGTGTAATCTTAACATCTGGAATTTTCTATTCAAACAGCCATGTACTCTGCCTCCTGGACATATATGTAGAAGATACTACTTTGAGTCAACTCTCTCTTGCCATGCTTCAAACCAGATTCATCCTTAAAGCCCTGCACATGACAACTTAATATTTCTTAAACACAGTGTATCCATGGGCATATTTACTCATCCAGAGCCCATGGTCTACTCCCATTTCTTCACGCATGGCTTAGTAGCCTACAACACCTAAACCTCCACATACTACCCCTGTGATTTCCTGCTTATTACGGCTCCCTCTTTCCCAGGACTCTCAAAAATTGGAAGTTCTTCAAATGCAAACTTTTTAAATATCATATTTATATGTCTTCTTAGCCATTGGCATCTTCTCATAATATTAATAAGCTGAATGTCACTCTCCACTAATTGCTCTTCAAATGAGAATCATTGTGGGAAGACATGTGAACTAAAACCTTTAGGTTTTAGGTTTTACTTAATAGACAAGTACCATTGATGCTGTGTTAAACATCACTGGGGCCTTCTCAACTTTGAGTTTCACTCATGTTCTGCAAATTCTCCATCATATTTATTGTGCAGGTTTATGGTTAGGGTTAAAGAACGTTATGGTTGAAAAGGCCTTTTGAAAGGCAATATTAGTACAAGGCATTGTTATTTTTTTAATCATAGGAATTATCATAGTCAATTTAACTATAGAATCATATAAAGTACTTCAAGTTCAGCTAAAATAACTTCTGAATATTTATCAATAAATAGAATTTTTGAGCATTTTGCAAAGTTCATGATATTTTTGAATGTGAGCTGGATAATAGGAGGTCTTGTAACTAAGAAGTTTTACCCACAGCTTTTATGGGTTTCTGTCTTTGGTCAGTGTCTTATGTATTCTTTTTTTTTGTCTTCATTCTTAACAAAAATTGCACAGGACAAAGCAGAGAGGGATAGTTAATATGTTGGGTTATTGGATATTTAATATGTAAATGTGAAGTCCTACATTTATATGTACTATTATAATGTATTAAGTCCTACCTCAAAAATTAGCTGTATAAATCCAGGATAGAGAAGACCCAGTTGGAAAACTCTTGATGGGAGTTTGTAACACTTTGTAGAAATAAGTAAACAGTAGGTTTTCTCTTGGTGTTACTGTCAATGAATAACTTTTTTTTTTGATGGAAAAAAAATAGAATTTTTGAGTAGGGAAGGATCAAAGATATTACATAATCAGTATCCCTTGGGAAATAACTTCCATAAAGTCACAGGCTAGTTAGTGGTAAAACTTTAAAGAGAGTCCAGATTTTTCTAGTTTAAAGCAGTGATTATTCTACTACCCCTGGATACTTAAAGAGTGTGGCTGGCTTGCTTATCTCTGATTCTTATACTCGTTCATATTTATTTATATTTACTGAGTTCATTCATTAAAAAGATTTTTTTTCTGTTTCATGTTATTCTTAGATTTTTTTTTTCTCTTATTACAGTTTTATCATTATTTCATTTTCAAAGTCAAATAACTTTGTTGCTTCACCTTTTTAAATTGCCATTTATAAGAGTATCTGCTTCATAACTGGATGTTTTTGTTTTGTTTTAGAATGTTCAGTTTCTTTGTTATATTTCAATATTTTGTATAAATATCTTTCAAATGTAGACTATATAAGGTTTTGCATTTTTGTTTTTTAGAAAGGATCAAACCAAATTGTCATTGCTCTCAGGCGTCCTAAATCATTTACAAATTATTCAGATTAATAAGATAATTGAATTAAGGTACTAGATAAATGCTTTTTGTTTTTTAAATTGCCTTTTTACAGGTCATGCAACTGTGAGAAAAAGGATTACATTTACCAAAGCAAGAGCATCAGCAGAAAGTTTTTCAGAGGACTCCCCACAGAGCACAGATTCCCTGGTCACTGTTGCAAAGATCTGAGTTCCCACCTGGAATGCAATGAACAGATAAAAGGATGGGTCCCGTGGGGACAGTGCAAACCTGCCTAACTGCCACAAGGTAAGTGTCTTTTCATACCTCAGCTTCAGCAATCTCATCGGATGTCTGGTGGAAACCGTAAGTTATTCATTTTCATTGCTGACTAGAATTTTGAAGCACGAATATCTAATGGTTTGTTCATTCTTTTATTGATAGAAAACTGAGCTGTTTTGCTTTGTTTGTGTGTTTGCTGTTTTGGTCTCTTGGGTTAATATTTAGGACTGGGATTGTGGGGTCACAGGTAGATATGTCATAGCCAGAATTTGAAGCTACCTAACGCCCTCTATGACTCTGAGTGCATGGCCTAGGATGAGTGACTTGTTTCTTGACCTCTGTGGCTGCATCTCCTCAAGTGAAGTTCTGAAATCATGGGTCACACATCCTAAAATGTTCAGAGATTTAATTTATTAGTTGGGGGTAATGCTACATTTGCTTACTTGCATAGCTAGACTTTCCTGCTTATCCCCCTTAAAGACTCTAAAATTGAACCTATATTTTTGGTGAGCTTTGAAAAATTATAGTGCTAGGGAAGGGTTAAGTTGCATTATTATATGGGAGACACCTTTGGGTTGGTGTATAAATTGTGGTCATCCCTGAATCTTTCAAGGTACCAAGGGGAATGGATAGATCTTTTTTTTAATCGGTTTAGACAGCTGTCTACACAGCTGCATCCTGGCTATTCGTCTTTGCCCGGTCACGTGGCTCAGGACATCTGTCTGTGCTACTTTCCCACCCCTGAGAAAATTACTGAGGTCGTCAGGCATTGTAGCCAGATCTGGAGAGGCTCAGCTAACACTGAGATGACTGTTGGTCTGTTTTTATTACATTGTAGGCGCATGTTTTGTAAAGTATCTCATTATTTTCAGAGTGGCAATTTCAGGCAGTATGACACAGGGCACATTATTTGTTTGAAGTGACCACAGCATTTGTTTCTCATTTAGTCTCCAATGCTGGCTGCTGCCACTTAAAAAGGGCATGCTTTTGATAATGAAAGAAGTTGGCTCTTCCCCCGTCTGGAAAGGGCCTTCCTGAGAATTGGTATTCATCTGCTGGAAGAAGAGCTAGGGAGTGTCTCTCAAAAGGCAACAGTGGAAAAAGTGATATGTCTATCCCTGGGTCCAAATCCTGATTCTTAGAAATTAATAAATGTTCACTTTCTCTGTTTTCCTCACCTGCCCGATGTCTTTCCCTCAGCCTCACTTACTTCCACTGCTGACCTTGGCCTCTCAGCTCTACCTGTAGAGGAACTAATATTAAATAATAGAATTGGCTGACTTCAGGAATCCTGCTCATTCTTCACAGCCAGTCAACAACCCGCCTGCCGTGTTAAGCCTGCTTCACTCCCTAAGTGTGCCCATGTTCATTTTTATCTTTCTTGCTATTTGTGTTCCTTATGTCCATGCCCCTCACCAGTGAAGTAGACTGAGATAATACCTCATTTATGTTTGCACCTGATTAACAATGTCCTCATACTTGATGAATTGTTTTATATCCCTGGGTGACTCATGAAAGAATCCCCTAAAACCATTGAGCAGATCCTTTGTGTGAAAATCCTGAAAAAATATATATACTGTCATTTAATATATATACTAAATGATGCAATGCACAAAATAATTATCCCATTATTATAAGCCTGCCAACTGAATGCAATCTACCCCATTAACACCAGGGATAAACTGAGGAATCAAGTCAAGGGATGGGCTGAAGAGGTAAAACCCCAAATAATATGAATGCAGAATGATATATTCCTTGAAGCAAGTTGTGACAAAGTGATGCCTCAGGGACAAAATGTTAGTGAAAGATTCCTTTAGGCATGTTCCTGTATTCATCTCTGGGTCTGTTTGAAAATATTCATTCTGATGGGTCTTATGGTTTTGCCTAAGTTTTCTGGAATGGAGGTGGCCCTGAAAACAAGATGCTAATGTGCATTTAATTTTAATATAAACATCTGTCACTGGAGCAGAGTGACAGCTCAGTGTGATCAACTATAGGATGACCTTGGATGGGCTGACAAAAGTAGAGTAGGGGAAGTGAGATATTCTTCCTTGTTGGGTCTGAAAGAGGTTTAGAGGCTTGTATTCTGAGTCAAGGGGGTGATGATCAAACATTTTCATCTGCTGAAGACAAGATTCCCTTCACCACCATCACCACGACAACGACCACCACCACCACAAATACATGCATGAAATGTGAGACAGTGTAGTGAAAGGCAGAGGGCTAAGGGAAGAGAAGCCCAGGAGGAAGCCTTTGGTAGGTAGAACTACATCAGTGGACTCGGGGAACAATATTCATGGATACCTAGTGTTCGTCACCCATCCCTAAGTCTTTACAAAGGTTTGCCAAATCTTCAGCCTGTTTGCTGTTCTAGGAGGAATAGCGAGAGGGGTATGTAGCCATGCCTAGGATGAGGGGGAAAAGGGAGAGTCAAAGCAATGTGGAGCCAGGAGGACAAGTGTGGGCCAATAAAAAGGAGGGTTAGAGAGACCAGGGACAGATCACTACCATGAATGTTTAGTTTACCTGGCAGGACACCTACTCATTACTACCTGGTGATGGAGCTGCAAGGAGTGAATCAATGACAGAGACTGAATGATAGTAACTGGATGTCAAAGGGAGGATGACCTCCTGAAGGCCGGAAAACTTGGCAACATTTAGTTTTATCTCCATAACCAGAGGAAATAGACAAAACTCTGGGAACATCGGCCATCCACTCCTTTTCTTTTAAATGGTCAGGCCATAGGTAGGAAACCTGAGGCCAGCATGGGAGGAACTAATATTAAATAATATAATTGGCTGACTTCAAGAAGGCAGGTGACATCTCCAAGCGGATTGCTATGAGACTGATATTGACATAGACTGGAGAATGGAGAGAAGTAGAAACTTGGCAGTAGTTTCCTTTCTGAAAAGCCCAGGAGAAATTGATAAGCAGCCCCTCAGTGAAGATGTCTTTGTTCTTTTTATCACTAATAGGTAGTAGGTAAATCCAAAAAAAACTTGAAATATTTAGGCAATATGTAATAAGAAGATCATATCCTTCTTTACTTGTTTTGGATGATCATATACTTTTATAGTTTGACCTTAAAGCAGTTGGATTTACTCAACTGGGTGGGAAAATCTCTGAATACAAACTTCCTCCTGGCTTTAACGGTGGTGACCTTTAGTGCTTTACTGCGATATTTCCAGCTCAGGCCCTGGCCAGGTCTGGTAGGCACAGATGCTCTCCACTGAACGTGCTCAGATGGGCCAAAGCAAGAGGCTCCTGGCTCTGCACATGGCAGCAGCATGAAGGTGGAAAATTAGACATAATGACACTCATGTCATCCAAACTAAATGACATTTAAAAACCCTGCATATGGATTTTGATTCCGTTTTTGATTGTTATTGTTTTCAGATGCATCTGTGGGCACTTGTGGGTTTTCAAAGCAGGCTGCTATTGTGCCATTGGTAAAGGTTTTGTCTTCTAGGAGAGAGAGCCGTGAGTTTGCAGGTTTAAATCTTGCGTTTGAGTGCCATCTCTGCTTAGCAAACATGCTATTGTTGGCAAATTGCCATAGTTCTGACCTTCAGATTCCATAGGTATAAAATAAAATAGTAATACATTTAAAAAATAAACCTTGCTGCTCACATGGGCTTTGATCAAAAACACTTCAAGGCCTTATGGCATCTTCCTACCTGCAGGACAAGATCTAAATTACAAAACAGCCCTGGGAGCTTCCAGATCCCCTCCGTGCCTCTCTATTCCTACTTCTCAGTCCTAGTCTTCTGCCCCTTCCCCTCGCAAGGCTCCCCTCTCTGCGGCCACCTTCACTATTTGTATCTGCCACCATCATGCATCCTTGTTTCCTGCCTTCTTGTTTTTGCTACTAGTGTTCTCTGGGACAAAAACACGGCTTTCTTTCCCTTATCTTTGGTCAGCTTGATAACTAAGTCCATTTGGGGGCTTCAAGTCTTATCTCTTTCATTTAAGCTGTCTACTCTCTTTTTTTTTCTTTTTTTATTTTCAAGTTCCCAAATAGAAACAACCATGTTTCCTTTTAGCTCTTTTTGACTTAAGAGTTTTTGTGTTCCCAACATGTAACATGGAACGTAGCACACAAAGATGCTTAAAGCTTTTGTTGAATAGATGAATAAATGAACAGGAGGTGAGAAACCACAAGATCATATATTCAGTATTCTGGTTCCATCTTGCTCACTGGTTCATGCACCATCCTTATGCCCCAGCCTTGACCACTCACTATAGCATCAACATCAAGAACAGTGAGCTGAGACAATCAGGAGCTCACCAGTTAGTTCTTCCCCTTTTCAGAAAACCCCCAGCCACTCGGTCCCACTGTGGATGGGGTGACTTCTTTTCCAAGCTAACTTCTTCAACACCTTGTCCTGTAACCCCAGCCTATCGGTCTAAACTTTAAGGTACGTGGAAATGTTTTCTTCCATGTGGGCTATGAACACACAATTACTCTTTCCTCCCAACATGAGAGAGAGCAAGCCAGGCCTGAGTTAAACACAAGGGGGGGGGGGTTGAATGCTGCCTGCTGCCTCCCCAATGTATGTCCTGCTCACTTCAACCAGTGCATTGCCTGCCTCACCCCAGAAGACTTTGGGGATTTTGTTCCTGATTTAGAACTTAAAGGCTTGGATATTCTTCCAGGAAGGGAAAAAAGGCTGGAGAATAGGTGATAGGTGGAGGAGTAAACTCATCAGAACAAAATGGGAATTGTGAGTGCATGCTATTGTTACCATTTAAAAATGCTCAAGCCCTGGCCGGTGTGGTTCAGTGGTTAGTGTCAGTGCATGCACCCAAGGGTCATGGGTTCAATTCCCTGCCAAGAGCATGTACCTGGGTTGCAGATTCGATCCTAGCTCTAGTCGGGGAGCGTGCAGGAGACACCAAATCGGTGTGTCCTTCTCACATTGTTGTTTCTTTCTCTCCCCCTTTCTTCTCCCCCCTCCCCTCTCACCCCCTTTCTTCTCCCCCCTCCCTACCACCCCTCTCCCCCCCTTTCTTCTCCCCCCTCCCTACCACCCCTCTCCCTGCCACCTTCCACTCTCTCTAAAAATCAATGGGAAAAATATCCTCATGTGAGGATTAACAAAAACAAAAATAAAAATATTCAAATTAAATTAGTTAAAATCTAAATAATTTTTAGTGAAATTCCTAGTGTATTTCTGTGGAACTCTTGAATGTAGGCATCAAAGCTTAAAATCTACATATCTGCACAATTTCATCAAATTGAATTCTCCAGCTCTTCAGAAATAGACCATAGGCAGTGTAAAGGTCTTTGTCATTTGACAAGTCCATTTTCTGGGATTTGCTACAAATCCTTGTTAAAACTAAAGCTATATTTTCACAATGCCGAAAAACTCATCAAATTAATTCCCAAAGCAGTCACTCAAGGTATTTGCCTCATGAATTAAGAAAAGCTATTTTTGATGGACGTATTTGAACCTCTCAATGAGTCCTTTGTGTGTTGTGTGGACACAGCCTTAGAAAAAGCTACATATGTGACTTAAGAGGAAAAATTACTCTTGTAGCAACAATTCATCATATCATGAAAACAGTGTTGAGATTCTTGACAAAAGTCTAGCTACACCAGGGAAATAAATGATGTATGAAGCGTAGTGAATTCTTCAGAGATCTGAGGTATTTGGAAGTATGACCTTGTGTGGCCCACATCATATTGAACATCTATTGGGGCAATGCACACCTCTTCGTTTTATTTGACACCTAGAAACGAAAAACACAAATCCATCTTTCAAAACCCATAGTGCAGTCATGTGAATAAAACAGGAAGTTTCCATCACCAAAGTTTGCTTTCCTATTCAGGGTGCTCAGTGAAAATCTTAGCTGTATTTTAAATTGTATTTTCTCTTATAGAAGTAAGGAGAGGCACACTTCCATTCAGACTCAAGTTTACTTTCACTTGTTGAGAATAGATATTTTTTGTTTTTATTTTTTCTTCTTTTTTTAATGTGAGCTTCACTGAATGTGCACAGCAGTGCAATTTATTTTTCATCAGCTCCATTTGCCTGTCATTCTATATCCTTGAAATGAGTGATGCTGGGGAATCAGGCAACATATTTCAAGATATAATCAGGTTCTGCAATGTGACTTTCAGTGGCCTAATGTAGGCTATGTGCATATTTCAGTTTTAAGTAGCTTGTTTCAGAAATGGCTTATTACACAAGTACTGTAAGTTTCATTGATGCCCACTTACTGAGTGTAGAGAACAAATATTTTGAAATTTATTTTAATTTTAATGAAGGCACATTGGCTTTGATTAAATACTAAAGTTTAAGTCCATAGATTTTTTTTTTTTTTTTTTTTTAACTGGGAAAGGTGCCAGAGGTCTAGTCATTATTTGGGGGGAAGGTAATTTAGAGGGAAAAGGGCATTTCAAAGAAGGGCATAGAGAACCATTTCATAATTCTCTAAAGATTCTCCATAAAGACTGAAAATCACTTAAATAGCTAATGGATATAGTCATGTCAGGGTCATAAAAGACTTAAGAACTAGGGTGCGATGAATGAAACTCTGTGCTTGGTTCCACCTCATTCTACTCATCCCAGCTACCACTTGGAGTTGGAACTCTTACCTCTGAGTGTCCTCTGGTTTCCATTTGCTTGGATTCCTGGATCTTGCCTTCCAGACTCTAACACTGAATCTGATTGTCCAAAGCAGCTCTGTTAGTTGTTTGAGGTTTTTTGGGGGGCGGGGGGGGGGGTAAAGGGGAGTACAATGGAAAAGTACCAGGCTTGGAATTAGGATTCCAGGGACAGCCCTTGACGGTGGTGTCATATTGAGATGTTCAGATATTTTTGAGAGTAGAGTTATTGTGAGGGTCAAATGAGCTAATGCATGTGAAAGTGTAGCTTACAAAGAGGTTGAAAAGAGTTAAATACTAATATTTTGGATTGCTATACCCTATAGTTGGGAGTGAGTGAAGCTCAATAAGGTGACATAGGAAGGAATTATAGTCAGTGGCTTCTGCAAATGGGATATGCTTTTTCAGGTAACATTCAGCATAAAAGTTGTTCTCTCAGTGCCAAAAGTCAAAGACATTTGTGACAATATTTCTCAAAATATGGCCAACAGTCCAGTAGCACTTAGGATGGGTATGCCAGCAGTCCTTACAACTGATGTCATAAGAAAAACTATTCCCATCAGCTAGGGTTACTTTTGACATAAAGACATTTAAAACTGTATCACTCCATAAAAATGTAGCAGGGAGTTAGAAAACACATGAATTGTTTCATGATTCTGACCTTTGAGTCCATGGCGTTAACTTGACCCCTAGCCTTTCCCCAAGATAAATGTGTCCTTTTGTTAAGCAGAAATTTACTATTGAACATTGAAGTACTGAAAATCTAATTGCACTTTTCCTTCATTTTTCCTGACTCCTTTCAGTTGTCAAACTTGCCATCTTTGCATTTCCCCTGTTGACTTGGCTTTTCTGGGACATGAGATGTGCATCTGCTACACTATGGTTGAAACAACGCGCAGGAGCAGGTGGCCCTCCCTCAGGACGGCCCATCTCTTAGACTTTGGTGGTGCCACTCTCTGCCTGCCTTATCTGTATAGATGGAAGTGTCTGGGCAGCCTCTCAGTGGCAGTGGTACTCTGTCATCATCTCACAAATAAGCCTAAAAATGCTAAATTTCTGAGCTAAATACTGTAAGAATGAAGCTCAGCTATATAAAACAACAAAAGGCTGGTTTTGTGCCAAAGCAGAGCCAAGGAGTGGCCATTTCATGGTCAGGTTACTCCAGTTGTCTTAACCTCTAAATTGTTTCCAACTTGCCAAGATAAGATGAATTGCTAGGAGGCTGACTTGCAAATAGTCCAGCCAGTCAGCCATACAGACACAGGCCGTGTAAAATGGAAGGTCAGCTATGTACACTCAGCTGGCAAGCGATGACGGGTTTCGTCGTTCCAGGTCATTTATATAAAATGAGCCACATGGTGAGAGGAAGAAGGAAACAGCTTTTTAGTCACAAGCACTGCACTGAAATTGGGAATTCATAAGTATTCCAAAGGAGTCTTGGAGAGTATCTAGTTCAGCCCCTTACTGTTATATATAGGCATGCACCACTTAACGAAGGGAACACATCCTGAGAAATGTGTCATTAGGCGATTTCGTCATTGTGCAAACATCATAGAGTGCACTTGCACAAACGTAGATGGCACAGCCCACTACACGCCTAGGCTACATGGTGCAGCCTGTTGCTCCTGGGCCACAGGCCTGCACGGCATGGTACTGCACAGAACAGAGATTAAATCAAGCACAAGAGACAAGGATGCAATCAAGGGGCACAGTAAACACTAGATGCATGAGGCTGCTGCAGGTGGAACACGGCAGACTGTTTTACAGCAAACATGTTTTGTAAGTAGAATAGTACACACTAAAATAACAAAAAGTATAGTATAGTAAATACATAAATACATAAACCAGTAACAGTCATTTATTATTGTTATCAAGTATTGTGTACTATATGTAATTGGGTGCGCAATACTTTTGTATGAGTGGTGGTGCAGTGAGTTGGTTTATACCAGCATCACCACAAACACACGAGTAATGGTTACGCTCCGATGTTGCGGTGCTGCGGGCTATGACGTCACTCGGCGTTAGGGGTTTTCTCCTCTGCATATGCGGCCTGTCGTTGACTGGAACGCTGTTAGGCAGTGCATGACTCCACAGGTGAGTTGAGGTAAAGAGGGGTTAACCAATTAGCCCGCATCACCATAGTTAAGGAGGGAGTCAGAAGCAGAACCCAGAATTCCAAATTCCAATTCAGTCCTCTTACGAAACTCATAATAAAAGTTTTCTGTACTTCCTTCCAGTATTTTCTTTTCCTAAAGTTGCAACTGAGAGTCTTATATTCTGCCCTATCCAAGGCCAGTGTGAACTGATGAATGGGTGCATAAGGAGATGACGTGATGGCAGCTTCACAAAGAGGTTTCATTGACATCTGTGGGACCTAGGAGGGGAAGTGGAACATGGGGAAGATGTTTCCCTCTTTTTTTTTTTTACCCCTCACCTGAGGATATTTTTTTCTATTGCTTTTCAGAGAGAGTGGAAGAGAGAGAGAGAGAGAAAGAGAGAGACATTGATGTGAGAGAGACATCAATTGGTCATCTCCCACCTGTGCCCCGACTGGGGCTAGGGATCAAGCCTGTAACTGAGACATGTGCCCTTGACTGGAATTGAACTCGAGACCCTTCCGTGTGTGGTCTGACACTCTGACCACTGAGCCAAACCAGCTAGGGACAGGTGTGTCTCCCTCGATGGCAGGATGCTTTGTCTTTAGTTCAGAATTCAGAATCAGACCCCATTGTACGTGTCTTACTATAATTCTGTACATAAAGTTATTCTTAAAGATATCTGCACCATATTTAACACTGAAGGAAATAAGGTGTCAAAAGTGTTATGGGTGTTTTGCTGTTTTATTTTCATACCCTGCCACCTAAGCGATATTTGAATGCTTATGGTATTTCTGAACAGTGGACTGCATGAGCTCCAGTAGGCAGGGGTGGGTAGGTGGTTCTGCTGTTCTTCAAATACTAATTAGACAGGAGGGGCACCATCAGCTGTTATAGAGAAACCCTAGTCCGTGACCTGATGACAAATTTGAAAAAAAAAATAAAAAAAATGCCTTTGCCTTTGTACATTTATTCAGCAAACAAGAAACAAGAAAAACAAACAAGCAAACAAGCAAAAAGCCCTCACAAAGTAAATAATGTATTTCATTGGCCTTATATGTTTTTATTTGATTCTTATGCAATATACAAGCCTCCCCATATTTTTGAGTTGCTTGAAAAAAATTATAAACCATGAAAATATTTAAAATTGCATTTATTACTCATTTTGCCAAATTATTGGGTGAAACATATATTTTTTTAACTTCTAAAAGCTTATGACTTTTACTACTTTCTCATATATTCCTTAACTAAGTTAGGTGCTTGATTATATTTATGTGCTTTACATTGTCTAAGACCTTAATTAAGTATTCATAAAGGAATCCGAAAAGTTGATGAATACCTGTAAGAAAAAGGTTTACATTTTCTCTCGATGACTACCACTGTAAACTTAGGAGTTTTAAGAAAAAAATAAACACCAGGAATGACTTTTATAGCCATGCTGCTGTAACTGCATTTATGGTGTCAGAACACTATCAGTGACAATGTCTTACCGAAGAAACAGGTGCTCACCCTGTCTCCATTTCCATCTCCACCTCCATCTCCACAGCACCTAATAGATATTGTGAGAACACAGATAAATCTCATTTTATGTTATGCTTGGTAACAAAAAAGAATTAGATTATGTTGTTCTAAGGTGCACAAGGATACATATCCATTGTAATCATCCATAAAAATTACTCTAAGTTGAGCCACTGTGAGCTTGTTGGGCACCTGCAAAATACGGATAGTGTGTTTTGGCCCATTTCCTGCTGACTTGAAAAAAAAAATTATACCTCTGAATGATTTGCTACCAGGCCTTTAGAAATGAGACTAATTTGTGGATTTTCTTCCCCAGAAGCATATTGCAAAGGAGAAGTATTGATTTTATCTCATTGAGGCAAAATTGGTTATTTATTTTTACTTATGACCATTATAAAACAGGGCTGAGCTGCCTGGTTATGATCAAATAAGAATGATCTATAATATTTTCCTAGGTATTGACTAGAATCCAAATCATATTGGGGTCAGCAGTGTTAGACAATTTCCCAGTGTTGAGAGGTGGCCGCAGGAGGAGCGCAGCTTGTGGACAGCATGTCTGAGTCAGAGCAATAAATGTTGCCGTGCATGCACTTTTATTAGAAGCACAAAGGGATCAGCAGCCTCATTTCAGAAACGATAATAATGTGGGTTTAGATGACCATAATAAACTTGTAATTATTTTTCAGTCATTTGGTCTATTTGATGATTCCTGGAATGAAACACTCCACCAACTTGACATTTATCACCCGGCCCCCACCACACCCTAAATAAAGCAGTGAATTAGTGCCAAATGCCTTTGACTTTCAGTATCCCAAAGGACAGTGCATCTTAACTGTGTAAAAAGAAATTTTATACATATTTATAGTTTCATTATCCCATTCCTTAATATTAAGGGTGGGGAAACGGAAAGTTATTTCTCCATTGTCTCATTTATTTATGTCTCCCATGTCCCAAACCAGGACTCATGCCACTAAGCAATACTGGGATTTATTGCAATATTGTCAGAAGTGACTTAGGACAGACTTTACCCACAGTGCTGCGGTCTGGTTTCATCCTACTCGACCCTGTTCTCCAGGTCTCAGCCTCAGTTTCTCCCCTTAGAAAGAACTTCACTAATGATTCTGCCACCCATCTCTCTATTACTCTTTCATTACATTACAGCTGTTCTCCTCCCAACATTTAGGAAAAAAAGAAGTGTTTTGTTTGTATATTTGTCTGCAGGCTTATCTCACTCTTCCTAGCATGAGAAAAGTTCTCTGAGCAGTTTCCTCATCTGTGTTTTTCAACACTCTGTCTTTAGGACATAGTGCCTGGGACTGTGCAGGTGCCCCATTCATGTTTCATCATTGAATGAAAACAGGAGAATAGAGCAAAAGAGAAAAAAATTCTGTTTAAATTCTAGACACTAAGGGATCAAGAATCTTAATGGTATGATATTAAGTAGAATATTGATATACCCTGTGGAGACATAAAAACAGTGGTGTGTGTGTATTTATGTGTATGACGGGCAGCGGGTAGTGAATGGAGAGAGAGAGAGGAGAAACTGAGAGAGGTAGGAAAGATCTCAAATGCTTGGATGAAATTGGAAGGGCTTGATGAACAGGGTCTGTGGTAGGCTGAATAAATGCCCCCACCAAAGGTGTTCACATCCATGAACATGTTTCCTTCCATGGCAAATGGGACTTTGCAAATATGATTAAGGATACTGAGATGTATCCTGGATTATCCAGGTGAGCCCAATGTAATCATAAGGGCCTTTAGAAATGGGAAGTGTAAGAGAGATGTGAAGATGGAAGCAGAGGTGAGAGAGAGAGAGAGAGAAAGAGTTGAATATGCTGCTGGTGTTGAAGATGGAGGAAAGGGCTGCGAACCAAGGCGTGCAGGTGGCTATAGAAGCTGGAATAGGAAAGGAAGTCAGTTCTCCTTTAGAGCCTCCAGAAGCTGTATGGTCCTGCCAATGCTTTTTGAACATCTGACTTCCAGAACTATAAAATAATGAGTTTGTGTTGTTTTAAGCCAGTACATTTGTGATAATTTATTATAATTCGTTATAATACCAATAGGAAACTAATATGGGATCCTATTAAAGATGTGCCCTAAAGGATAGTTCCTTTTCTCTTTTTAAAATTTATTTTTTGAATGAAAGTAACACATGTTCACTATAAAAAACTTGGAAAAGAAAAAACACACACATACAGAATATAAGATTAGCCTTTAATCCCATCACTCAGGGAAGGAAGTATTAACATTGTATGTTTTATTATCATAAAATGACTTGATCAATGAAGACAAGGAGGGAGGATATTAGAGTTGACATTAAAAGCACTTTGCCATATTGGAATGCACATTTAGGTAATTTTGAAATTACAGGTTATATTTAATTAAGGATTATTTCCTTAGCCCTAAGCATAATAGAAGTTAGTGTAATAAAGGAAAATTATTAGGGAAAGCCTATATCTAGTGCTCTTTTCTTTTTTTTAAGGCAAGGACTTTTTTAATTGATTTGAGAGAGAGAGAGAAAGAAACATTGACGTGATAGAGAAACTTCAATCAGTTGCCTACCATATATGCACCCTGATGGGGATCAAACCCGCAACCTGGGTATGTGCCGTGACTGGGAATCTAAGTGTTTACCTTTCAGTACATGGGTTGACATTCAGCCAATTGAGCCACAGCAGCCAGGGCATAGTGCCCTTTTCTTTATCTGGGTGACTTTCTCTTACAAAGACCTGGGCATGGCAGAGATGACATTTATCTATTTTGTTCATTTCACCATCACATCTCATCTCAGGGAGCATGTTGAGGTTCAGCCCAGAGTTACAGAGTGAAGTTGGGTGGCTTGGCACCCAGCTCTGTTCCTGTCAAGCCATGTGAGTCACCAGTCCTTTCTCTTCCCTGGATCTCAGCTTTTCCATAAAGTATGTCAGTATATCTTCAAGGCCCCTTCCAGGTCTAACTCCCTAGGGCCCAATTTAAAGTCTTCTAAAACAAACTTGTGTTCTTTCAATTTTTGTTCACCTCACTTTGTTTCCATGGGACTCTAGTGAGGGCTCATCTGTTTCCCTAAATCACATGGTAGGTGGATTTTATTTCTGAAGGAGTTAGAGAAAGAAATCACAGTTTTCTGGGAGACATTAAAGAGAGTGTGAAGAAAGTTTTACCCAAGAAATTTATCTGAGCCTACCACACTTTCATCTGAATCTGAACTGGATATATTTTCAAATAATCCTTTAGTCCTCAGAATTTTGTTCAGAGATTCTAACAAGTGTCAAAAGAGATGTTGAATTTAGCAATAATGTCTCTTGGTCTTACTAGAGTCATTTTAAGCTTACATGGCTGGGAATGGCAAAAGGAGCCATTAAAAACCCCCACAAAAACACAAATCATACCTGCATTCACGTGGGATCTCTCGAACAGAAGTTCTCAATGTGCATGGCCCTGAGTTTTTGTTGTATGTCCAAAGTCTAAGAGGATAGAGAGAGAGGTGAGAAACCAGACTTAACTTTTGACTATTTACACAAAATGGTTTTGGGGGGACTCATGATGGAATTAAGTTAAGCAGTTATTTAGAATAGGGTTATAAATATTCAAATTCAAAGTAATGGGTCTTACTGAATCCAACCCCACTTTCTCTGAATTCTGTATGTGCAAATGATGACCTTAAAATTAGTGTTAGTGGCAAAACCCCTTTACTCTTTGCACATGAGTCTTTCTTGAGGGAAGAATTGCTCCCCCAGCATGGCAAAGAGTAGATGAGTGTTTTGAAGAGCCATTCAGTTTGTTATTTGCAATAATAATGGAAACATTGAATTGAATAATTTAAAGGTCTGGATGAGTCATTCAAAACCAGGATCTGAATGGCAGCTATTCACATCTGAAACAATCCTGAGTTTTAACTGTGCAGATTAGGGCAAGCAAAAAGTTAAAGGGATGATAAAGCTATCAATAAAAAGATGTTTAGAAATCTGAGAGAGGTTCTTTGAAAAACAGATCTTTATTGCAGGGGTGGAGGGAAATGTCCAGGGCACTGCTGTTTGGGAAGAAGAAAATTCTTCAAGTACAAGAGGGACTAAATTATGTTACTCATTTCACTATAGTGAAGGGCTTAGGAGCCCAAGCTCTGGACAAATGCATCCAGGATGATGCCTATTATGGCCCTACTGTGTGTATGATCAGGCAAATGACTTATCTTCACTTTCTTGCCTGTAAAATGGGATGATTAGTAGCATACAACAGTCTGTTCCTGGAGTTTGGGAGAAAACGAAGTGAGATAATACATATGGCTCCTGGAAAACAGTAAATACAAAAAAATTGTTAGCTCTTCATAGCTGTAATAGTATTTGTTAAATATGTCTTGAGCAGTTCTTACGGACAAGCAGCAAGCTAGAATTTGAGGACAGAGTGCCATTGAGCAGCTCCGAGTTTAATGGAACAATACAGATAACACATAAGAGCATTCATTATAATATGAGAAGAACCAAAGAGAGACATAGGTAAGGCATTATGAGTACACAGAAGAGGAATAACAGCCTGTGTAGAGGAGGTGATATTTGAGCCCTAATCTGGATGATAAATTAGGAGTTTTCCAGGAAGAAAATTACTGTGAGAAGGGGCTGGCTTTTAATTCTAACAGAAACCAGGTTTGCATGTGCTTCAAAGTACTTTTTGTGACCAATTAATGGTGCTTGATTTCATTTATCTAGTTGTTTGTATTCGTGAAGGTTAGAGAGGAATATAAAAGCATGAATCTGGAAAGGAGATGAGAGACATCTTGTTTTTTGAAAGACATCATGTATTATTCTAAGGACTTTGGATTTAATCTTTTAGGCAATGGGTAGCTATTGAAGCTTTAGAAACTAAGGAATAACAGGTTGGTGTTATAGTTACTTCTGTTTTATAGAGATCACTAGGGTAGCATTGTTAAGGATGAGTATTAATTAGGTGAGTAAGACTCTATGTAAGAGAAGCATAGAGGAGACTGTTTCAAGTGCAAGTGAGATACAGAAAGAGTAGATTATCTAAGACACTGAAAACTGGTGATGGAGAAAAATATGTAAATTTGAGGGGAAGGAATTTAGATTCTCACAAAGATGTAGACTATGAAAGCACCAGAGATGTCAACTGATGGTTCTAACTTGGTCTAAGTGTTTTAATCACCAATGCTATTAATCAAGGTAGAGCATGCAGATGGGGCTTGCACTGGGAAGTAGGGAGAGGGATTGTGTTTTGAAAATGAGTATGAGGTGGTTAGCTTGCCTAATTGAGATCAGATGCCAACTATGATTGTAAATGAGTAACTGAGGGGAGAGGTCTTGGATGACCATGCTTGTTTGGGGGTTCTCAAGTGTGAAAGTTGGATGAAACCTAGACAGTCAATGTGCTTCATCAGAGATAGACTTGAAAAGAAGGTTCAAAGAACAAGCATTGTCTTTACTGAAAGTAAGGACTTAGCTGTTCTACTTGCATTTAACTAAATGAAAAGGTAAATAGGATAGAATGCAAGGGGGGTAGAGTTGGTGGATTTCTATAGAGATTATATCAAAGTTCCATGTACTATTCTTACAAATTTTCTCTAAATTTGAAATCATATCAAAATTAAAATGTTACAAAAATGTCTTCTCCATAATTGTATCAAAAGAAACACTGCTAAACAATTACTCGTGAGTGATTTCAAATCTAAAATTTTGTGTAGGATGGAGCAGATTGACCAGGTGGATGAAATATTTTTCTTTAATTGTATTGCATTGTTTTTGGCTAATGTTGCCAATTTAAGATCTTAGCTTCAATGTTAAGTTCTCTGATCAGGATTAATGAAAGTTGACTAGTTTTATGATACTGTGAAATGCCTAGTTATTTAGAGGGAGGGATTAAGTGAGCTTGTGTTCATTCTGGTCATTGAATACCAAGTCAATTTCTTCATGAAAATGCAGGAAGGATTGGAGGGGACAGGTTATCCAAACTGAGGAAGTGCAAGTATGGGAACCCAAGTCTGTGAGTTTGGTCCTGTTAGTGTGGAATGTTCATATTAACAGGACTGAGCTCATTTACAGTCTCTGACTTGGGGCTCTTTAAATGCCACAAAAAGTGACACAGCCCATTTTTTTCTGTAATATTTTCCCGTTTCCTTTAGCTTGAGAAAATCTATTAGAGTCTAAGGGCTTAGAGGAACAACACACCCTTATCTGTTTTCTTTGGGAGGATATGTACAGGGGCATGTTGTTCTGGTTCTCTGGATGTGGTCATAATGTACCAGCCAGAAGGGCTTTGTTTTGGGTTTTCCCATATAAGATGAAGGCGGTTTTGTTATTAGAATAGTATCTGTTCCAGTAGAGATATCTTAAAATTGTCCGTTTAATAATGTCCCCTGCCATCTGGCTTTTAAGCACAAGTATATATTAAAAAAAACAAACCCACAATATTAATTTTAATGCGTTAAAATATCTGAAAGAACAATTTCATTTTAACTTACTAAGAATTTTCAGAGAGCATTTTAATAATAAAATTTTATTTGCTATGGAACAAAATGTCATAATTTACATTGGCCCTTACTGTTCTTCTCAATAACCTCATTCCGAGATATGCTGTGTGATCTGATTATTTTGTGTGCAGTTTTTAGTTTCATTACTTGGTTGTAAACCCCAACAGCTACATGATCATGTGTGAGTTATGCAACCATACTAAGCCCCAGTTTCTCCTAAATGAGGATAGTAACAGTGCCTCTATCATTAGCTTTTTGTGAGTATTAAATGAGATAATACATTTGAAATACTTAGCATGGCACCCAGTCAGTTCTAAGTGAGCAATATACATGAACTCTTACTATCTTAAGATGAAAGCTTTAGCAATTTTACACTTTCTGATTAAATGTATCTTTTAGTTTAATAGCACAATGGATAAAAATACATTGATTAGTGTGGTCTGCACTTACTCTTTATTTTTAATTCTTTGGCTAATTTACGTGAACTCAGTGTCAATTGGTATAATAATCATTTAATCATATAATCATTCAGTTTTTGGAAAGCACCCATATGTTCCCTGTCTTAACTATTGTAGAGAATCCAATATTCATGTTTCTCCCTCAAGGTTACCCTTTTAGCTGGGAACTGAACACCCAGCTACTCTTTGGATATTTCATAATGAACTTACTACCCCTCTCAATTATTTCCATTCTAATTCAACAAATAGAGCATGCTCTCTTTTTGTATGAAAGGGATATGCAGATTATAAAGTCTGAGACTCTATCCTTAAGAGTCAGGCTGGTGGGGAAAATAAATGATCCTAGTATAGTGTTCTATGTAGCGCAATAAAAGTACATAAATGGTAAGATGCTAGTAGAGTAACTTATTTTCATCAGAGATGAAAATAATTATTTCTGGTAGGTCTAAGAGAGCTAGATTGGGAATGGAGAACTTGAACTGGGATCTGAAGGGTGAGTAGGTGCTCAGTTTGCAATTCCAGACAGAAGGAAGAGCCTATTTAAATAGGTGCTAAATGCATGAAATAGCCAGAATGTGCAGGGAAAAAAACACTAATTAGTATTTGGTTGCAGAAGAAAAGTATTAAGTGGGTGGGGGGAGGAAATGGGAATGGTGATATAGGCAGAATTAAATGATACATCTTAATTATTTCCATTTCACCACATTTCTTTATGGGAAATCTATCCCATTTGGCTTACAGTAAAATGCACTTTCCCCTAGCTATTCTTTCCCAGTAGCATGAGAAATGATAATATATGTATTCTATCATGGGTAATTTCCTTGGGTGGAGGGATGAGAGAATGGACCTCTCCAAACAATAAAATCTTCTTTTTCTAATGTCTTTCTGCTGATCTTGAATGGAGCTTCTATTTATTATTTCATTACTCCCAGAGCTATAGTAGTTGGTCCTGTTGGAGTCCGAGGGTTTTTATCTCTGCTCCAATAGTGTTAAATGAACTTTTGATCTTTCTGAATGACTATTCTAAAGTGGTTACTTAGGAGCTCCATGCAGCAGCTGCTTGACACCTGTCACTTTTGGGGGTATTGTCCAAGGTTTCCTGTTCACACATCTGAGAATGAGTCCGTGAAACAGCTCATGCTTCACATTCTTTCTCGATTTAGTTTTCTTTTTTCTTTTGCTATGGTCCAAGTCAGGTCAAGTTTGACTGCATGAGCAAAGGGAATGTTCTAAAGTTATCTAGAGGGGCCCCCTGAGGGGAATGCCTTCTTGGCAGCACACAGATTCTGTGTTGGATGTTGGGCTGAAGCAGAGTTCATTTCACAGTCATTTCTCCACTTACAGAGAATAGAGAAGCATCTGTAAAAATGCCTAGAACAGTCCTAGATTTCCTATTTTTACCCAAATTGGACAGGCAACCTAGGGTACGTTTCTGGGTCTTGCTGTTGATGAACCAAATCAACATCTCAAGTGGGGGATATAGAATCTGCCTCTTAAAAAAGTACATGGCCCTTAGTGATTTTTTACCTTGCTCTGATTTGAGGAGGTCTGATATAAAGTAAAAACTCAGAAGCTATTGAGGAGTTTGAAAGTTGTGTTTTGGAAAGATTAACGTGCTAGCATAATCCAAGATAGATTGGATCAAAGAGAAATCAGGGGCCATGGCACAGATAGAAAGTTATTGCACTTCTAATGCAGGTATAGGGCCATGAGAACAGATATTAATCTTGCAGTTTGGATGGATACATGGCTCTAAATCATGGTAATGAATAGAGGAAATCTCTGTATGAATGTTTATTTTGATGTGCTTGAAAGGCATCCTCTAGCATACCAAACCCTGCTCCATTATTAGAAAAGAGTGAAGGGATGGGCACGTGCTAAACTTTAAAAGGCCAAATGTTCCCCATGAGTGTTGACAGGAAAGTTGGAATTGAATACGACCCTCCAACTTCTCAAAGAAAGACATGCGTTGAATTAATAAGATCGAGAAAGTGTCATCTTGCCACAGTTGTGAATGGGACCAGATGGCCAGTCACACATGCCACTGAGAAACACTGAAGTGGTTTTGCTTGCTTTTTTTTTTTTAAACTAGCTTTTGATTATTTCAAGATGAAAGCTGTTATGGAAAAAGTCCATAGAGATAGGCGAACAACAAAACCAAAATAGAAAGCCTAAGAAATAGAAATTAGAGTTCCCATGGGGTTGAGCATAAAGGTGTGCAACTCTGCCCTAGTTATGGAAGTATATGTGATTTCAGAGTATAATTTCCTGAAGTTCCTTTTGAGGGCTTAATACCTTTCACTCTTACAGAAGGGAAAACAACAACCCAGAGACGTTAAGGGACTATTTTAAGATTGAACACTAATTAATGACAAAGCTACAACAAAAGCCTTCTCTCCTGAAGGCTTGCTGGCATTCTTTCCTCTGCATCACACATGGTCCCCGTTTATTCAAAACCCACACATGCCACATTAACATGAACATATGTGTGTTTTTTACTTTACTGATAATTTAAAAATAAACTTTGTACTAAAATATAGCATAGATACATAAAAATAAGGTACACATTGTAAACACTTTGATTGAATTTTCACAAAATGAGTCATGTAAAGACATTGCAGTGAAGAAATAGAACATTATCAGTAATTCTTCGTTCCTCTTTTCCTCTTCTCCACTCATGAATGTCTATGCTGTTCTCCCAAAGGTAGCTATATTTAAATTTAAAAAATATATATATCTTTATTGATTTCAGAGAGAGGAATGTAGAGGGGGAGAGAGATAGAAACATCAATGATGAGAGAGTCATTGATCGGCTGCCTCCTGCATGCCCCCAACTGGGGATGGAGCCCACAGGCTATATTTAAATTTTAACAACAGATTCATTTTACTTGTTTTTTTGATAAAGGGATTGTACAATTTATATTTTTGACTGTTTGTGCCCAACGTTATATTAATAAGATTTGTTCCTGAAATGGGTAACTTTGTTAATGTTTTTTTTTTTTTTTTTTACTTAACATTTTCATTGTGTGGAGACTTACAATAAATTCATACAATGTATTTATTCTTTCTCCTGGTTAAGGTTACTTAGCTTGTTTTTAGTTTTGACGTATTAAAAGCAATGCTATTTTCAAATATTTTTATACAAGCCTTTTATAAATATATATGCTTCTGTATTGGTTTTATACCTAGAAGTATAATTGCTAGATTGTATATGTATACATCTAACTTTAGTAAATTCTGCCAGCTTACTGGGAGATACTTGTGTATATGAATGTTTGATTTAAAATTAAGTTAGCACTGGAGAGCTATGGTGGAAAGGATAACCTTCTAATAAATATTGTCAGAACAATTACATAAACATATTTTAAATAAGGGAACCCTGATCTCTTCCTTACAATATGTCAAAAGTCAGTGTCAGATGGATTGTAGTTTAAATATTTGAAGTTTAAACAATAAATCTTCAATAAATTACATTAGAGAATATTGTCAATATAGTGACAATGACTTCAGGCAGATAAAAAATTATAGTCTATAGAAAGCATGATACATAAAGGAAAAGGTTGACAAACTGTAACTACATTAACATTGAGAACTCCTCTTAAGAAAATTAAAAGGGAAGCCAACAAATAGAAGGTATTTTAACTTTTGAAGGGTCTGAATCCAGAATATATAAAATCTACAAATCAGTAAGAAAGAAACAGTATCATAAAAATTGGGCCAAAGTCTGGGATGGGCACTTCATAAAAGAAGATATCCCAGTAACCAATACGAATTCGAAACTAAAATTAAAACCAAAATTAGATGCCAGTATACACACAGCAGATTGGTTCAAATTCATTGGTGAGAGAGGAGAGCACTGGATTCTGCTACATAGCACTGATGGAAGTGTTAATTGGCACAACCACCTTATAAACCCTTTTTTGGTATTATTTACTATGTAGACATTCATCTGAGGCTACACAACAATATGGCCCCATGAGATAGGTGCAAGAATGCTTGTGACTTTATTCTTAATAGCCCCAACACAAACACAACACAAATGTTTGGTCAATAATAGTACAGGTCGATCATTTTGTGTATCAAAAAATGGAATACTATACAGGAGGGGTTAGCAAAAGTTTTCTTAAGAAAGAGTGGTGGAGTAGTGATAAAGAAAAAGCAATGTGGAGGGGAGGCTTTAGGGTATCATTGGCACTTTTTTTAAAAATGATTTTTCATTTTTCAGTTAAAGTTCACTTTCAACATTTTGTATTGGTTTCAGCTGTCCAACATAGTGGTTAGACAATTATATACTTTACAAAGTTTTCCTGCTGATATTTCCAGTACCCACCTGGAACCATACATAGCTATTGCAATATTATTGACTGTATCCCTGTGATGTACTTTACATCCCCGTGACTGTTTCGTAGCTACCTGAATGGTGTTTATCCAGTTGTTTGCTTTGTGACAATCATTGAGCTGTACATTTTTTGGTGCTGTTTTGCAATATGTTATATTTCACAATGAAATTACTTAAAACAATAAACTCATCAAAAATTTGATGGAGGATCCTTACAATAGAAATAGGGGGATACTGTGGAATGGAAAAATAATTCAGCACTGAAAGTAATAGGAGGACTTCAAGAAATCTGATGTGAAGTTAAATTTACTTGCTATTTTCACAACACCATGGTGGTTTTGAAGAAATAATGAGAGGTAAGTAGAATTAGGGCTTTGGAGGTGGGCGCTCTCTCTGCAGTATCACATTCCCTCGTGATAACACAGCTTGGTTGGGACCAAGGGTTGGGGAGAAGCAGTTTCTTTTCTAAAGGAAATTCAGAAGATGTTAGCTTTTCTAATGTATTCATACCCCAAAGCATAATCCCTTTCTTCATTTCTTAAGGTGGCAGTTGAATTTACCAAAGTGGGAAAATATCTGATTAAACCAGTGTTATGAAATGTTCCTTTTTTTTACTCTTGGGAGCACTGGATCTGTTCCCTTCAGGAACATGCATGCCAGACAGCTACCTTCAGGACAGGTTCATCCAAAGCTGGCTTTGACTGGGGTGCAAGGAGGATTGCAGGCTCCTAAGGCTTAGGCCAAAGAGGCTTCAGCATCAGGGACTGTTCTTGCTATGGACCCACTGAACCTTTAGTGTTCTCTGGCCCCTTCTCTGGAGATGTTCTCCTTACTGACTATTCTAATGGATGTTTCACTATCCATTTTTCTCTGTCTCTCTCTCTCTTTTTCAAGTTGAAGTACAGGCTATGTTTTTAATCCATATACTTAAATGCCAATCTTGAGCAATAGCAAAATGAGAAGCCAACGTACTCAAACATTTTTTATATAACCAAGACATTTTTAATACTTGAATAAAACAAGTGAACAGCTAGTAATTGTATCCTGAGAAGATGGATCTTAAATATAAAAACTTTAAATTGTTTGCTGTTTATCTTTATTACTTTCCTTTATCCTAATTTATTTCTCTTTTGGCCAGCCTACTGGTAAATTAAAATTATAGTCAGATTTTCTGAGCCTGTCAGTCTAAGAAATTTCAGCAATTCTTGTCCCCACCTTATGCACATTGCACAGATTTATCATTATGGTTCAGAATATCTGCATATTCTGAAGTTTCTTTATTCCATGTTGAATGTGAATAGATAATATATCATTTCTGGGCTTTAGGTATTCAAACACAAAATGGTAATATCACTGGTCTGTTCATGTCACAGGATTGCACTAAAGATAAAATAAAAAAATGCAAGAGAGCAACCTGAAGAGGGTAGCCATGTCTCTGCATCTCTCTTGGTTACTGAATGTTTTCATGGACAATTGACTCTCTGATTTGCTCTCTTCTCTGTGTATCCTCAACATTATTGTTTTCATGGTGTCTGGTCTGTTCATTTCATGTGTGCTCTGCTTCCTGCGTCTGGCTCCTCAGTTGATCCTTTAAACACCCATTTCCCCTGACTTAGCATGACCACTGGAGATGTGCATTTATATGCCTGGGGCAAAAGTGAAGCTTGGAGATACTGATTTCATAATAAACAGCAGAGATAGATGAGTAACAGCCAGAAAGGCATGTGAAAAAATAGTGGAAAAGTATTTGAAAAGAAACTTTACAGTTATGGAGTTAAGAGTTCTCAAGAAGGATAACTTAATGAAAGTAGCTGCAGATGAGAAGAGGGCATGTCCTGATTACAGGACCAAGTGTTAGATCAGAAAGGAGAGGATAGTTTGCAGAAAGATAAGACCAAGAACAATGTTTAAGGACAAATAAAGTGGTCTAGTGTCAAGCTGAGCTTTAACTTTTATTAGTAGCAGAGAACGTACTTCTGTTCTGAAATGAGAAGGTGAACTTGGAACCCAGAAAGGAGTGGCAGCAAATCCTCAAATATCAGAGGAACACATCACCTCATTGTATACTGTGTATTAAACTGATTCTAGCATATTCAGTAATAATGTTACAACCAATGACAGGGATGGAGCGCAAAGTACAGAATAGCTATTTGATAAAAATGGTCTGTTGGTTAGAAGTACAGCTGGAGAAAAAAGGAAGGAGCATGTGTTAGACTGTTTAGTTCATGCTGAGCCAAAGCAAAGAATCAAGTTCAAATCACTGTTGATATCCCTGGGCCTCGTGGAAAGTGGTCTTCATCCACTTTGCGATACCATCACCTGCGTGAGAGTCAACATGCCTGCCTTCCTCCCTTTCTCTTTTTCCTTAACAAGTACAAAGCTCTCTTCTTAGGTTACTGAGGATATACACAACCACTGCAAGCATGGAGCTTGCCGTTGGGCCCAGAGGGTCATGCAGAAAACAAATAAGTAATTGATCAATTAATTATATAAGTAAGTGCTATGAAGGAGAAGTGAAGTTGGCTAAGAGTATATCACTGGAGAACTATCCTGGACTGGGGATTGAAGGAAAATTATGAAGAAGTAATATTTGTGCTTAAATCAGCCCATCTAAGCATCTAAGTACATTCAGAAGAGCACCCTTTCCTACCTCTCCCACAGCCCTTGCTCAGCCTGCCCTGGATTTGGAACTTTATCCCTTGGTTCCTCATGGCAGTACCCAGTCACTCTCTCGGAATGTTGACTTCCCCTGAGGCTCTGAATAGTTTGGAAAGCTGCCTGCCTAAGTCATGTTTGATATATTCACTGAGAACTCGTCATTTCTTTTAGGCCCTCAAATGTATCAAATCACATTAAAGTAAAAAGCTTTACTCAACAAATTAAAATAAAAGAAGTTTACAACCTAAATGGAAGGTTTGAGGTACAGGAGTTGGGCATCATCAATTTCAATTTCTGGTCTAAAGGCTCTTTAAGAGCAGCAGCTAATGTAACCAGCAGTGACTGCTGAGTATTTCTCTTCAAAGGCTTTACCCAATAACCATTTTCTGTCCTCAGCACTGCAGTGATTACCCAACAAGTTGAAAAAACAGCATGTGCAAGATACGAGGTTGAGTACAACATGCTCAAAGAGTGCCAGGGAGACTCGTCTTGGCTGACATGTCTGCAGTCTCACTGCAGGGGAGAAAAGGAGGCAGTCTGGTGTTGTGGTTGGGAGACTAGGCTTTTGATGCTGGAATCTAGGTTAAATTCTGACTCTTGGTCATACTACCAGTATAACGATTGGCAGGTTACTTACCCAGTCTTTGCCTCAGTTTCTTCATTTGTAAAATAGAGACAGGTATTATGCCATCACAAGATCATTTTGATAATTTAATGGGATACTGCAAGTATAACACTTTGCTCAGAACAGCACTATACTAATAAAGAATATTCCTGTTGCAAATGATTGAAATCCAATTTAAATAAGTTTAAACAAACAAAATAATTTGTTGAGTTTGATAACAGGGAAGGACAGGTGTAGGTTGATCTTCGGGTCAAGTAAATTCAATACAACCGCCTCTTCATCTCAGTCAACTTGCTCCACTGAATCTCAGCTTCATTTTTTCCTGAGGACCAGTTTCTCCTATTTGTTGGGACACATGACACAGACTTCATCTCTTCATCTTGCCTTTGAACATCGATGGTTTGGAGTGGGTTTACATGTCCATAGTTCAGCACAATAGACATCTTCAAAAGGATTTTTCTCTCCAGCCTTGGCCCACAATTCCACACTTGTAGCTATGGGACTGGGGAAATTAGATTGGTATCTCTAGCTGAACCACATGGTTGGAGTCGGGGAAGGAGAGGAGTCCCCAGGAAGAGCAGGGAGGTACAGTCAGTCATAGGAAGGAGAAATCAGCTGGATTAAGGAGTAATGTAAAGTGCCCCTAAAAGGTGAGTGTTAAATAGATGTCAGTTTTTAGTTATGGCAGAAAGTAACCACAAAGTCTGGCGGGCCTTGAGTTAACACAATGGGGCTGATGAATGGCCTCATTAGAAGAAGGAAAGAGTAAAGGGAGAAATCCCAGCCTGTGCAGCCATTTCTGCCTCTCATTTCATAATTTAGAATTTGCCCAAAAAGGGAGGACAGAACATTTCTATGGTAGGCAGAATAATGGTCCCCAAAGATGCCTATGTCCAAAATCCTTACAACATTTGAATACGTTGTCTTACATCGAAGGATCTTAAATTGGGAAGATTATCCTGGGTTATCTGTGAGAGCCTATTATAATCACAAGGATCCTGTGGAGTGAAAGACAGAAGCAGGGAGTTAGAGTTGATAAAGGAAAGATAATGATGAAAGGGGGTGCAGGATGGATGTAATCGCTGGCTTTCAAAACGGAGGAAGGGACCACAAGTCAAGAAATGCAGTTGGCCTCTAGAATCTAGAAAAGGCAAGGAAACTATTTCCCCCTAGAGTGTCCAGAAGGATGTGTGTGCAGTTTGACTTCTACACCCACGAGTGATGGGCTTGGCCACCTTTTGGGAAGCTCAGCTAGGCAGAGCCCAGGTTAACGTCAGGCAACAGATGGTTTTATATGTTCAGTTCATGCATCTTGGTTAAGTAAATTTATTGTAAGTTTTCATGAAAGCCTCTTTGGAAAGCTTTCAAATGATAATTATTTGAATATTTTTGAGTCAACTTGCCCGTTATAGCTTTTTCAGTTCAAGGGCAGTTTGTAGGGAGGAGAGGATGGCCCACTGCTGGCAGAAGGATGGCACAGAATCAGAGCTGGACAGTGTATGTGGAAGACTTCAGTTCCCCTTCACCTTGGTCCATCTCTAGTGGCCTGTTGTCAGAGCAATCACTAGACCTCTCTCAGCCTCTGTTGTTTAATTTGTACATAACTGGTATATTGAACAAGCTGGGCTGATAAATGCATATTCAGTTTTTTCTCCTATTGTCCCAGTTACTTTGCTTAGAAGATTAGAAACTGCTTTAACCCCCCCCCCCCCCCCCCAATTTGGAGGAAACCTCAGGAAACCCATACATTTTCTCTCAATTAATTCAGTGTTCTGTAGTCTATTTCAGCCACAAAACAGACTTATTTCAGCACTCAAACGTCCAATCCCATGGAATAGTCAAGTTCCCTGCTTCCCTGCTAGAGGCTGCTGCAGTGGGTGGTCGAGGTATGGCAGGTTCTCTCTCCCCTTGTTGAGGTTTTATCTCTTATCCCAGGGTACTAAAGCACCCTCCTCTGTGTTTTCACTGTATCTTACAAACACTTCTGGAATGACTTTACAGAAGAATGACTGATTAGCACTTACTCCTTTTTGATTATAAGGCTGTTTTTGTCTACCATACCCTAAGTTCTTAGAGGAAGAGTCTAAATCATCTTTTTCTCTGAAATCCCAGCAGCAAGTTCAGTATCTTGCACATGGAATTTACTCCCTATTTGTTGTTCAGAGAGTAAATTAAAGATGTGTTGCATACCCTTCCATATGGTTACTGTGGAATGGAACACCATGATTCTGCTAATATTGCCAGTGCCCAAACTCTTTGGGGAAACCCTGTTCTGAAACTTGGTGCCATTTGAGGGCCATACAAGAAAACAGCCTTGATCTTATACAGCTTAGGGTAATTGGAAATAAAATAAAACATACTAGAATAAGATAAAATAAAAATCAAGCCCACCCAGAATGTAAGGATTGACCTCCTTGGAGAAGAATCAATATGGCATTAGACTAGATTTGTTTATAGAGAAATAAATGACAGAGATGAATATATTCCTTTAAAAACACCATCCTGAAATATCTAATAGACTAGTGAGAACACTTTTGCAGTTGAAACAACCTCTTTTGTTTTTACAGTTATAGAGTCCTGATTTGATATTTCTTCTAAATGTTTTGAATAAGTTTTGTAGAGTATCACAAAAAGTTTAGTTCATTTTATGCTAGGTATTACAGGTTCTCAGGTTCTGTGGTCATCTTAATATATTACCATTTGTTTCTTGATAAAATAATAAAGTCATCACTTTCAAATTTTTGTAGAACTTAAAATATTTCACTCTTATTTGGTAATCTAAATGTATGTGAAAGACTGAATCTACAAACGAACAATGCCCAGGTAATAGATAAAAACAGAACTCTGACCCACAGCCTGCAGGAACCTTCCTATGAGAGCAACCCCTTATCTACAATAAATGGCCCAGGAAACCAGGCTGCTATAAATCAGCCAGATTGCTATCTCTAACAACAATCCAGGAAACTAAATGGTAACTTCTATAATAGTCAGCCAGAATGGCCAGGACCTGACTAATAACTGCCAGCTTCCCTGATTTCTGTTCCCACTTCCAACTTAGGACCAACCAGAGAAAAGCCAATTATGCACCCCTACCCAGTCACATAGGATGCCTGGCTTCTATTTGGCCTACTTAGAACTTCCCCATGCCAGTAGCTTCCAATCACTGCCTACCTGAAGCCTTCTCCTTTTTCTACTATGGAGCTTTCCACTTCTTTGCTGGTCTTTGAGTCTCTGCCAAAACATAAATAATGGTAGCTGCCTCCCTTGCTATAGCAAGCTCTGAATAAATAGACTTTGCTTTTCCTATTTGGTTGCTCTTTGTTTATTTCTACATATGGGGTGCTCATACTTTTTCTCCCTTTCTCAGAACATGATAAATACTACTTACTTTAAAATTGCTCTAGTTTTTTTTTTTTTTCCCCTGTAATAAGGAACCATGTGGAAATATGGCAATAATGTATAGGGCAGTTCCTTTATTTTCAGGGGACAGACGACTATATTTAGAATCTGGTTGGATTCTGATTTAATATAATAGCTCTTTCCAGTTTCCTCTTTCATTCTTGTTACTTCTGATTACCCAGTCACTCATTGCAGTTTTAATTATACTCTCATCTTTTCCAAAGATCAGGAACCTTTTTAAGTGAAGAAAAAAATGAAAGTATTTGTTTGCTCACAAAGGATCTGCAAATATGTTTCCTTTTATGAACCAGTAGTCCCCAGTTGTTCTTTCTTCACAGGCCTTGTTTGAAAAGTTGCTTGATAGATGAGGAAACTCCTGTGCAGAGTGCTGGAATATGCAAGCTGTACATGCTTAGAGATGGGAAATTATGGGGTGAACTGCTGTGATATGCAATCTGCAAGCAGCAGCAGAATAGAATGTCATCAGGCTTAATTATTCCCCTTGGTAGATGGCTTTCTGGGGTTGCTATTTTGGAATCACCCTTCCCCTGGGAGTTATGATCATGAGTTCTCTTCTCAGCTAGTCTGCTCACTTGTACGTCATATACTTGATCAAATGAAATGCTCTAAAAGCTAGGTAGATTGAGGACTCCAGGCCCTTCCTACTGAATTACACATGCTTTGTGAGTTTTCCTTTTTCTTTCAGAGAATGTACTTAAGAGAAGATGAATCTTCTTTGAACTAGAATTGTGTGTCAGAGGAAGACCTACCATAGTGCTTAGATTATACACTTGATAGAGTTTTCCCTTAATAATGTGATATGAACTATAGTCATCAGATTTCATTAAAAATAAATAAATTAGATATTAAGCATTTTCTTTCAATTTAACAACATTTTTTTGTTCTGACTGTGGTCCTTTGCTATGTCAGGCCATTAATGGATTGAAAAAGGTTTATGTTTGGTTTGACGAGGAAAGACGCAAGCAAAGGCAACAAATGAGAGGACTGTACATTTTCCTTTGTGCACTACTCTTTTCCGTTTTAACTCTTCAGAACCAAGCATCTCCCTCTCTTGAGGTCTTTACTGGCAGTTGTTGTTCTGGCAGTTGAGCAGTTCATTGATATGACCACAGAATTCCCTCTTGGGCAAGGCCCTATGCTCTAAACTTTTCTATCCTTTCCCCCCAAAAACTTAACTCTTTTCATTCTCTTGGGACATACCCTTGTGGTTTCAAACCAGTTAACACTGGAGTGTTTAGGGATCATCTGAATTTTACCCATTATACATATTCTACATATTAATAATTACTATTAATTACTAATATTTCAACAGTAGACTCTTGAGAAAGGCATGGCACCACATGATGGAAATTTAAACACCTATCAAAGGCCAGAAATGGAGATTAAAGCAGCTGTTGGCCTCCTTTCAAATGACAATATGATGTGCTGTCTAACTCACCTGTGCAGTCTAACCTTGATTTTGTCCTTATAGAGAACCAAATGTGATCTGAGAAAGCCTCAGGGGTTTGTTGCTCAAAACCAAGAGTGCTAAGCAACCCATAGAATGGCCTGAGTTATGGCTTAATATGCTCTTAATCTCTCTGCAATATTATTTCCTTCCATTCCATCTCTAGGCACTTCTTCAAACGATAGCAAGTCCTTCCAGGAAAAGACTCCCTGACCATTCTCATCAGGAGCTAAAGTCTAGTTTGTGCCTGTTGCAGACACAGTTGAGTGAACATTTGCTTACCCATCCCTAGCAGAGTTTATAACAGAGAATCTGAAGTCTTGCTTGTAGAATTAGAATTCACCTTCAGTGTTACTGTTTATAGGCTCATCCCTTGATGTGTCTGCAGTATGTACTGTGCTTGACTAGAGGACCAAGATTAGCTTCCAGAACAGTTTAGAACCCTCCCGCTCTCTTTTAGCTTTATTCTGTTCTTGACCCTTCCTACTAAGTACCAGATCTGTGGGACTCAGAACTTACTTTCAAGCCAGGGTTGCTGTCATGTACCTTCCAATGATAAGGGGGTTCTGAGTCATAGAGAACTGAGATCCAATCACACTTTAAAGGTTCATTGTGTGACTTTAGCTAGTAGATCACTTAACCTTTCTCAGCATTGTGGTGGTGGTGGTGTTAATTTTCAAAATGGGGCTAATAATAGCTACCTTTTAGGGTGTTTGCAAAGAATTAAAATATTATGTGTAGCCCGGCCGGGTGTGTCTCAGCGGTTGAGCATCGAGCTGGGATCCAGGTGATCAGGGTTCGATTCCAGGTCAAGGCACATGCCCGGGTTGCAGGCTCGATCAATGCCTCTCTCATCAATGATGTTTCTGTCTCTCTCTCCCTCTCCTTTCCTCTCTCTGAAATCAATAAAGATATATTTATAAATAAATAAATAAAATATTATGTGTATAAAGTGCATAGTCTGGTATATATGCTCAAAGCTTAATAAATGGTGGTTCTCCTGGCTTTGTTCTTTTACCTTGCTAAATGTCTTTGATTCTGAAGACAGATAAAATTTACAAAGCACCTTTTTTACCTTTAGATTAAAAGTTATCAAGGTTAAAAATCACTAACAAATTCTAAAACCAGGAAAGAGAACTACTACAATTTTTTCTGAGTCATTACTGAATGCCATAGGATACTTCATATGCCCTGATTGAATTTGTAGGTGGTACCCAAAAGGTAAAAAATGACTGGCTATACATTCAGTTTTGAGGGATAGAGAATGAACTGCTTGTTCTGAGATCTTTCCTCCACCCACTATAAACCAGCTAGAGTCAGGAGGGCTAAATAATCTGTGGAAAAGGAGGAGATATTGGCTTCAAAGATGAAATTGATGAAGTTAGTCTTTGGTATCCTGGCCTCCCCTCTTTGTCCTGTCCAGTGGTCTCATTTTCTCTCGTCTCCCTCCTTAAAAATTGATTAAATACTGATAATAGTTATTCAAATACCAGACATTATAAATCACTAGTTTCCTTCCCTTGAGGACATTTGAACTTTCAACTTTACATGTAGGAGTAGAAAAAAGATTGGACCCATATTGACAGGATTTAAGCCTTTTTCAAGTAGGGCCAGGACTTGTTTAGAGTACAAAGGGAAGCCCTTTACTAAACCCCTAAAAAGCCACCAGTCATGTTCAGATTTGATTTTAAAAAAAAATCTGTTGAATTCAAAAGATTAGCCATTTGGATGCAAGCGTGGGGCTTTAAGAGCTATGCATGCCGGTAAAAAGACCGAGAGAATGAATCCCAGGGCATGTGCTGTTACACACAGCAAGTCCACATATGGAACAGTACAGCTGTTTTATGTAGTTTCCATAGCTGTAAAAGTAGGATAAAATTATTAAATATGAAAAAATAAGACACCAAATGTGAGTATGCTTTAAAAGCCTGCTATGTCATGGGACTGAAGCAATGGAGTGCTCATGAATGAAAAAAACATCTGATGAAATATGGACTTTTGAGGATGTAAGGAATAGCTAGCTCTTTTTACTTTCTTTTCACTTACTTTAAATTGAAAAGTAAGCTTGCATTTTACTGTAGTAAGTACTATTTATTGGTAATTTAGGCAGTAAACTTACACAGTCACAATAATTGATTTAACGACCCACTTTAGTTTTTTTGACACAAAGAAAGAATTTGTTTCCAATAAAGAGGAATTTATTAAGTAGAACTCACTATTTTAGATAAGCCCGTTTAGATGAGTTGTTTACAGTATTTGGGATAAATCACACACAAACCCCATAAGAAACTGCACTGGTTATTGTCAAGGATACACACTGCAATGTGATTGACTTGGATTTCCTTGTTGATTTTTATTGCATGGGCTTATTGTTACTTTAAGTCCAATTTTTTGCCTTGATTGGAATTGTGCTTAAATGGATATATCTGGTGAATATGCCTCTAGGTATGCATACAAGTCTTAAGAAATTTACTTGTATTTGAAAAATGCAGAAGTACTTTTATTTATGTGTGTGTGTGTGTATGTGTGTAGCAATAGGCAAAGTTTTTTAAAATAGATAATTAGCCTATGTAATAGAAATGTAAGAATATAAATATTTATATTAAATTTCTAGGGGTTTTTTCCTATGCATTTGACCATTAGTCCTATATAGTAAAGGCTATTTCTATATTTTATGTACCATAGAGGTGCAAAATAGTGAGAATCTTTTAAATTTTGAAATAGTGGGTAAGACCTTTTATAAACCCTGGAGATCTTAAAGGCTATGCTCTAATCTTGCTTCAAGTAACCGTTTATACAAAGAGAGGGTTAATCGTTCGCTTATTTGATTTGCATTGAACACATTCTGAGATAGGCACTACGCCAGATGCTCAGGACACAGTGATGGTTAATCCCCAGTCCCTGGCCATAAGGAATGTAAGGCACAGGGGTAGTCTGACAAGAAAGCAGTGGTTAAAGATGAGATTGATGTTCAGTGAGAGTGCAACAGGAAGCACAGGATATAGCTATTTTAGAGAGTCATGGAAGACATCAAGAAGAGGCAAAGTTTAAAAGAAAAACAAGAGGGAAGAGGCAGTGGAGTTATGGAGGGAACTTTAGGCAAAAGTTAGGGATATGCAAAAGTTCAGAAATATGGGAGAAGATGATGCATTCAAGAAACTGGAAAGTTGAAGGGCAAATGGTGAATTGAGGTTGATGAGGAAAACAGAGGCCAAGTCATGAGAAGTCTTAACCGGTCTAAATAATTAGGACAGCATCTTATGGCATTAGCAAGTCCCTTGAATGATATTAAGTAGGGAAATAATATGACCAAACTGGACCCTTCACCAGTTACTCAGGCTACAAGGTGGAAAAGGGGTTATTGGATATCTGGAACTGGGATGGAAGATAAACTCTTTGAGACTGTGATTTATTTGACTTAGAGTATTGGTAACCTGAAATAAGGTTGTGTATTGGAGATACAAACAAATGTATAGAGTTCAAAGATACTACATATGAAGGTAAAATCAAAAAGACCATATGAGGGACTGGATGAAGGGAATAAGAAAAAAGTAGAGGCCAAACTAATGCCCAGGTTTCTGGGTTATATGACTGGATTTATAGTGGTGGTGGTCAATGAAATAGGCAGGATTTTAAGAGCAATGGTTTATTAGTCAGGATAATGAATGCTAGTTATTGTAACAAACAATCCCCAAATCGCAGTGGCTTAGCAAAATTGAATATTTTGAGTTGCTCACCATACAGTTTGATAAAGAAAAAGACAGTATTCCTAGTGGTACCTCAGGCATCTGGGTCCCTCCCATCATATGGATCTCCCACTTTAGAGTCCTTGATTCCATTTGCATTGAGGAAAAGAGATTTTTAAAAATTGGTTTAAGCCATTAGCATTTAAAAAAATAGCAGTTATCCTGACTAATACAGAGGTAGAGAGCTGCCATAACAAACTTCAAAAAAATATAGCAATGTTTAGAATTCAGGCAGCAAGCAGGGAGAAATCTGATCTTAGAGATGGAAAAGTGCCTATGCATGTTATACAGTGGCAAGAAGTTTGGAAAACTTGTTTCCTGTAATAACTGGGGAAGCAGACCACATGCTCCAAGTCAACCGGCAGCTATATGTCGAGCTTGTCCAGTAGAACCTTAGTTGTGTGTATTCGTTTTCAGGGGCAATGCAGATAAGACCTCAGGAAACAGTTGGCTTTCAAGAGGCTTGGTTGAGGTCACAGAACAAGGCACTATTGTAACAAGATGTATGTGTGAGGTCAAAGGAGATTCTAAGGCAGGAGAAGAAAAGAAGGAATACTTGAATGACCCACTGTGCCTCATTTCCATCAATGATTACAGGAAAGCCCCTTTTACACTACATTCTACCCTAACCCCACTTCCAATCCTTAGACAATTTCTATATGTTATTCTAAATTCTCATAAGGTTTGATTTTACACTTCTTCAATGCAGGCCTGTCTTCTACTTCTATGTGTTCCCCAGGGCTAAGTGGAGGTTGAACATACAGTAAGAGTATAATAAATATTTTATTGATGTATAACCACTATAAACATAGAGATTGCTTAATTGGGAACTGGGCTGAAGAAAATACATGGTATTAGATTTTAGACATAGGAATTTAAGATAGAAATTAGGAAAGAAAAATTCCTATTTCCTATAACTTTGATGAACTTTGCCAGGGGATTTTAGAACATTCTTCTGTAATTATTTTTAGTATCAGTTTCCAGGCCAGTTGTAAATATGTACTGTGCAGAATATGAAACTGCAGTTGTATTATGTCATAAAATACTTATATATTCCTATAATTGTATTTTTGCTACCTTTTAATTTTTGTTTTGTCGATTCGTAATATTTATACTAATAAACTATAATAAGAGCACCTTCACTTTTTATAATTGTTATAAACAATTATAGTTTAACTTTCACAGTAGTTACATATTTTCGCCCAGCCTGGGAAACTAGGCAAGGAAGATACATTTACTTCTACTTAGAGACAGATCTGGGATTAGAATTCAGTTTCTCTACTTCCCAGTCCAAGGATCTTGCACTATAATAAGTTCAATCAATGCATTTGTGACATTTACATCTCAAGTATTTAGCTCATGCAGTCTTGCCAACTTTTGTGTCTGCCTTCCTTTCCTTGGTTCCTTTGATATGTTTGAAATGAAGAATAAATACTCTCACCTAAATAGAAATAACTATTTAGCACATCCATCAAACATTTGTTCGGTAGATGGCTTAGAGATAGTGAAGGTTTGAGGAACACCTCCATCTGAGATGCCTGTTCAAATTGCCTGAAACATTTTTCCCTCTGCAAGCTGGCACTTAAGACCTTGATTCTATGTTCAGTTTCAGGGTGCTCTGGGAACCACATTGCACTTGATGAATCTTAGAAGCTCTACTGCTTTTGCAATAATCTTGTTCAGTTGGTAGGTAGGGACCAGTAGGGCACAGCTATTCTCTTTCTCTTTGCCCCTAAGGTCACCTAATGTTATTTGTTGTACGTAACTGCCTACGTATAAAGCTGACTGGCCACAGGGAAAAGTGATCTAGGAAAAAGTACTGAATTGATTATCAGGGAAACAAATAATTTCAAACTATGGCAAATTTTCATTTTCAGAGGCTGTATCAAGAATTGTATTTACTTCTAAAATATATGCTTTTAGCTGCAGTTATATGGTAACTATCATTTCAGTAATTGTCAGACTGCATTTTAATTGTCTTTTGTCAAATTACAGATAATGACCTGTCCTCATGAAAATAGAATAAAATAAGTCTTTGAAAATAAACAGAAAAGAACATGGTCTAATTGAGGGATTCAAATGGGTGGTACTGAGCTGCTTAGTTTGCACCCAATTTTGTACTCTAAATGGCACATTCTTAGTGATCAGATATTTTCAAAAATAATTTTTAAATTATTGGAAAAAGATAATTAGGTGTCAGCTAGAGATATTTCAGAGTTCTCTATGCCAATTTTGAACTAGGTCATGCAATCAACTTCCAAATATTTGGAGAGAGCATCTTTCCCAGAGAAGATGATCATTAAGTCTCCAGGAAAGGAATAACCCACAGGAATGTAGCACATGGTTTCAATGAAAGGATCTGGGCTGATAAGAAGGTGGGCATTTTACAATTAAGTCCACCATTCATTTTTTGAGACAAATTATTTAACATCCCCGTATCTGCTTTCTCCCCTGTAAAATGGTAAAATAATGCCTATGCCTTTTGCAGGAATTCAAAGGGGTCAAGTGTACATTTTCAATGGAATAAATAATTGGAAAACATAATTATGTTTAACAATGCAGGGTTTGCACTATTATGTGCTATATGTTATCATAACCCACTTGCCATTGTGGACCTGGTTGGCTTTGAAATATGATATACTTTCTTTTTAAGTTTCTATTTTCAAAATTGGCTTACAGCTTGGATATATTTGAGTAAAGCAGCTCTTCCTTATGTCCCCAATCATATGGCTCTGAGCATATAGGGAAGAGTGTGAAAGGAGAGGGTGGGGAGCATAGCATTAAGGATTCAACCCCCCAGAGATTTCTTGGCTTGAAGTATTGTCTAACAAAAGAAAAAAAAGGGGTGGGGGCGAGAAAAGAAAAAGATCAGAGTCTCTTTCCTTATCTATTAAGATATTTTCTATGGCCAGATTTACCACTTTCTTTTTTAAATTATTTTACTCTCATTAAGTGTTACTAAAAAAATTGATTAAATTTTATTAATGACTCCTGAGCTATGATTGAGTATATATGAACAGTCTGAAGCAGGTGTCTGCCTTCAAAGAGAAGAGCCCCTCCAAATGCTATCTTTTATTGATTGCCCTGTTTCAGATTCTGCTTTTCATTTGTGTCACCTGTCAGTGTGTATGGACTCACAGAAATGATCATTCAGGGAACATGCCCTGTTTGGGCGTCAGTAGCTCAAGGAAGAAAACCAACAAGTAGCATTTGGTCTCTTAGAAAAGGGTGCCATCTTCCTGGCACTGATGAAGACAATGAAATATTCATGAGTTTCTTAAAGGCTTTTGGAAAGAATGTGTACTGGAATGGAACATTAATGAGCCAATCTTTTCTGGTTTCCTGCCAGGCAGGGGCTGTTAAATAATTAAGGTGTGACAAGCCAGAGCTTACACAGGAGAAGGTGGAGAGAAGCAGTCCTTCAGCTTTGGAAATGTTCCCCTGCCATATTAAAATGACCCATCTGGTCCAAGTTCTCTTACATTCCTTGGAGTTTTCTCTTTAAAAGCCTCATGGCACCCAATGCATTGGATTGTGTTGATAAAAAGCTACTGAAGGAACATTGAACTGCCTCAAACATGTTTGGAAATCAGTCAGTTAGTCTTTACTGAGTGTAAACAGCAGCACTGTGTTAGGCATTGGGGAGAGAAAAAGGGCTATTGTACCTCAGATTTCTGCCTTCTAGTACCCCCAAATGAAGTGGATGTCCTTGAAGTATAGTTTGATATCAGGGAGCATGATACCTCCCACTTTGTTCCTTTTCAGGATTGCTGAAGCTATTGGGGGTCTTTTGTGGTTTCATAAAAATTTTTGGAATATTCTATAATTGTGTAGAGATTGAAATGCTTAAGGGAGAGAGACACTGAGCGTGCTGAGTCAAAGAAGTTTTCACAGATGATGGGGGACTTATCTTGGACATTGGAGAAGGTAGTAGACTTGCAAGAGCAGAGGAGAAAATAAGGGTTCATCTGAAAAGAAAAAAGAAAATGAACAAAAATATAGAGAAAGGGATGTAAAAAAAAGTAAAAGGAGTACAAGTAGTCTGTGATGCCAGATCCTCAATAGACATTTAGAAGATAACATTCCTATTTTTCACACAAAATATGTATAAATAAAATGAGCCTATATCCTAAAGGAAACATTGAGATAATCGGGGAAGGATGTGGCTCACCATGTGTTCAGACTCTGAAAGGTAAGTTGGCTTCGTGGGACTCAGTCTCTCAACAAAGAGACAAATTGAACTCTGAGGAGTTTTTATGTTTGTGGATTTTTCATATCAGATCATGAAAGCAGGCATTTTCACAACTTTATATTACGTATGCAAAATATCATGGTTCTTTCATAAGAAAAAATATTGATGCTACTTCTCTTGGTTACCCATACATTATCCTCAGAGTTGTCAGTCTGTGGCTTTCTCTGCAAGTCTGTGCTTTGTAGATATTTCATAGCTATATTTGCTTGTTTATATTTTTGCTTTCACTTAACTAAGCATCCACTCTCCCTCTCTTCAGCTTACAATGTAGTTTAGAGAAATATCTAAATAAAAATATTGATAAAAAGTCATCCATAATTTTACCAAAAAATTACAGCTAATATTTTGGTGAATTTCCTTTTAGCTATTTTACTCTCTATGGCATACATAGATTATTTATTTATTTACTTTTTTAATACATTATAATTCTGACAAATAAATAATTGGTATCCTATCTTTCCCCTTTGTGCTGTGTTAAAAAAAGTTTCCAATATCATTTTCAAAATATACTTAATCTCCACATAACATACTATAATTTGTTAAAAATTCTTATTCTTGAATATTTAAACATTTATAATATTCCATTATTGCAGTTAACACTTTGATAAACGTCACTGAACATAGATCCATAATTCAATGCTTATTTTATCAGAGTAAATTGCCAGATGTGAAGTATCTGAACCAAAATGTGTCAACACTTTGGTGCTTTGGGTACCTATTGCCAAACTATTCTCCTGGCAATACCAATTTGTTATCTGTTCAATGTATAAGAAGGCCCAGCTCTTTCATAAAAGATTCGTTGTCAATTGGATATTTTCTTTTAAATAGATCTTTGACAACTTGATAGGTAAAAATAAAGTTGAGCATTTTTTTCTTTTATTTAATGGATATTCATGTGGCTATTTGTGTTTGTATGTGTATGTGCTTGTGTGTAACTGAGTTGTTTCATCATGATCTTTGCCCACTTTTTTATATCTGAGTAGGCTTTAGTAACTATTAACAACAACTAATGTTTTTAGGGTCCCCCATAAAACTTATAATAATGATAAATTTGGTTTGGAAATTAATTAAGAATTACAGGCAAGACTTGTTTAGGGTAAGAACATCATTCCCCATGGGTATACTTTCACTCTTTTATTACTTTTCCCTATTTTCTTACATTTCTCCATGAAGTAGAGTCCATTTTGTTTGTTTGTTTGTTTGTTTTGCTAATCTATCAGTGTAGAAATCTATTTTTCATCTGTTTTTCCTGTATCAGTCACAGCTTTTTTTTTTTTTTTTTTAAGTCTTTTCTTTAGCAAGAGAAATGAGGGCTCTGACCCCGCCATAAATTGTACAGTTTTAAAATAACATCTAATTTGTAGAGCTAGCAAAACAGAATCTTATTATTCTAGAATGGACTGACTCATTCATTATAATTTGGTAAAGAAAAGTAATAGTGTTTTTATGTTAAAAGAGTGTATATCTAGACTCATAAATAAGATCTCTGATGGACCCAGCGTAACAGCATTGTTATCATCTAAATACCTCAATATAAGAAAGTTATCAGTTGTCAGTGAAATAATGTCTGAGGCCTTGGAGAACAAGACTATTTGGCATATAACTCGAAATGAGTTTCCTCTGTGTTTGGGTAACAAAAATCAGCCTGGGTTTTAGCCAGTGTGGAGGTAGCGGCAGTTTGAGAGGTATGGATAGAAAGATCCCAACTTCTTACTGCTTCAAAATGTTCATTGTCACTGGGAATGCCAGAGAAAATACACAGATGGAAATATGATCAAGAAGAAACACACAAGTTCACATGAAAAAAAACTGTGCTCTCAGTATTACTAAATTAATTCCAGAGGAGAATTCACCTTAAGATGGATCAGTCATGGAATCCACATAAGAAAAAATATATTAGCGATAGTTACTTTGCTTGTGGGTTACTCATAGCTCTTTTTAAAAACATTATTTTTCAATTACAGTTGACATTCAGTATTATTTGTAAGCCCATTTTCTCACTGAGGCAGGTCCCAGGGCAGAGTTGTGTGGACTCCTTCTAACGAGGTGCCTGTATCTAATGTAAGGCATTGGGGGGAAGCTGGTCCTGCAGTTACAGTCAGTACTTCCTGGGCCTTGGCAATAAGCACGCAGCTCTCATGGCCTCCTGTGCTTAAAAGCAGGCTGCTCTTGACCCTGAAACGGCTTTCTCCATCTTCTTGCCCTTACTCTATTCTTTACCTGTGCCCTCTTTATTCCTGGCTTTCACCCAAATCCTTACTTCTGCACTCAGGTTCGCCCTTGCTTGATTTGCGCTTGTCTAACCTAATGTTGCTCAACTTAGTCAGCTTGGTCCTTCCTCTATTTTTTATTTATAAACTAGAAATCTGACTGCTCACACCCAACATCATATCTTGTAGCCAAACCTCTCAGTCTGCCTTCAAAATGTCTCCGGAACCTGATTATGTCACATCACCTCCCCTGTTGCCGTTCTCATATAAGCTCTATCACTGTTTTCGCGGTTGGTTTCAAAAATTCTCGATGGTCACCCTGTTTCTACCCTTGCTCCGTATGACATTCTGCAAGACCCTTACTTCCTGACCTCATTGTCTGTTAACTTCCATCATTTCCATTTCACTGGGTTGCTCAAGATTCCTCACACTTGCCAACACAATTCTTGTATTAAGATCTTTGCTGTTGCCCGGCCAGTGTTGCTCAGTGGTTAAGGGTTCACCCATGAACCAGGGGATCGCAGTTCGATTCCAGGTCAGGGCACATGCCTGGGTTTCGGGCTCGATCCCCAGTGGGGGCCGTGCAGGAGGCAGCTGATCAATGACTTTCTCTCATTGATGTTCCTATCTCTCCCTTCCTCTCTCTGAAATCAATAAAAACATATTTAATTAAAAAAAAAAATCTTTGCTGTTGTCATTTCCTCTGCCGGGAAGGTTCTTCTCTGGAAAACTTCATGACCTTTTTTTATTTTTTTTATTTATTTTTTTATTCCTTAGATATATTATCAAAAATTGATTCTCTGAACTTCATGTATAAAACAATACCCTTTCTATCTCTATCCCCCTTCTCTGCCTTATCTTTTGTCATAATATTTCTTATATTCAAACAGAGCATGTATTTATTGTTTGTCTCCATGATGGCAAGGATTCCTACCTTTTTAAAAAACAATGTTACTTAAACTCCCAGCGCTTAAAACAGTGCCTGGCATGGAACTGCCCTATAATGAAGAGGGGTGAATGAAGGGAGGTATTAATGAATTAACATCTTTCCACCCCTGTCTTATGCCATTGAATTGAAAGTAATACCCTTAGGCCTCTCAAAACATAAATATCAAAAGGAAATTTCAGTCTTACTCTGTCTAGTTGTCCAGGAAGGAGAATATATAAGACAATTTGCTATGTATACAGTCGCCCGATGCCTAGTAGGTAAGAGGAGTATTTCTGGAAGGATATATTTATTTACTCGTATCTCATCTTGTCCCACTCCTTGAGGCAGCTTAAAAAGATAAGGGAATAAAGTCAGTAGTGAGGGAAGGGAGCAAATGGAAAACAAGATCAGGAAAGTATTACATTAGTACATACAACTGCAGGCAGAGGTCATGCCTCGAGCTTTAATTATCCCAGTTTAAGCACAAAGAGGGAATACAGGTCAGCTCCAGATTCACAGTGTCCATGAAGACAAGGTGCTGCAAGAAGTAGGACTTCAAGCATCTTTTCATATGTCTGTTGGCCATCTGTATGTCCTTGTTGCAGAAGTGTCTATATAGGTCCTTTACCCATCTTTAAATTGGATTATTTGTTTCCTTGGTGTTAAGTCATTTAACTTCTTTATAAATTTTGGAACTTAACCCCTGATCAGATATATCATTGGCAAATATGTTCCCCCCATGCAGTGGGTTGTCTTTTCATTGGATTGATGGCTTCCTTTGCTGTGCAAAAGCTTTTTAGTTTAATGCAAACTAAATTAATTTAGTTTAATTAAAACCACAAGGAGATATCATCTCATACCTGTCAGAATGGGTGTCTGAATCCTAACCCTGACTTTTGCCCTCTGTCTAGCTTGAATATGGTCACTTTTAGTTTTCATTTATCGAGAGCCTACTTTTTAACAAGCATTTCTGGATATTTGGGATCAAGTGAAGAATAGATCCACTCCCTGCCCTCACATAGCTCAAGTTTATAGAGTTGTGGCAAATAAAATTGAAAATTTGAAATTTCCCTGTAGCTTCTGGGATAATTTCTTGGGAAACCCAGTGGCTTTCTAACTAGTTGCCTGTCCACAAGGCTGTATAGTTTTTACTTCAAGCTGCTAACTCAAACCAGAGCCTTAGTGGCCTCAGGGTCAGCCTTTCATGTCAGGCTCCCCAGTGCTCACCCTGAGAACCAGCCCTGGGGTCAAGCGTAGTACCAGTTTGAGGATCATTTCAGGCATTCCAGCCACTGTCCTCTAGCCCCTTCCCCTTTGGGCCCTGCTCTTTTACTGCTGCACTAGCTGATGGTTTACTGCACTTAAAAGGCTGAATTCAGCACAACTCAGCTCTAATTCTCATCAGGAATGTGACCTGCAACATTATTTAACCTCTCTGATCCACAGTCTGTAAATAGGAATAATATGCCTTCCTCTAAAGGTTTCTATGAAGGTCAGAGAAGATTTGATAATATTCTATCACAATGCTTGGCATAGAACCTCCTGGTGTTTTTTTTCTTCTTCTCAGTTCTTATGAACATAAGTATGACTGGTAAACTGTGCCTAAAGGAAGGAAATTGAAACCTAGGAAAGTAAAACAGAGTTCACTGATTTTATAAATTCAAATGAGTTTGCTGGAGAGTACCCTTAAGTAAGTTATTGAAAGCTGTGAGTAATTAGTAATATTTTGGACAGAGTGATCTATATTTTGGGAAATGCAGACAGTGATGCAGCTTGTATAATCACTCTGGCTTAGTATCTTGTATTCACTATATGGTAAAAAATACAGTGACCTAAAGTCTGTGTGGGAATAAATTTACAATAACTAAGAACCACCGTGACTATTAATTGTTTTGAATTCAAATCTATCAAGATGCCTATTAACCTATCCCTGTGTAGCACCCATGTGAAACATTTGGCAATTAAATATAAAATTACAGAAAAAACACACAAACGCTTTCTAGGGGTGGGGGGAGATAATTTCACTATTTTTTCTGTGAGTAATGCCAGTTGCTGCGTATGTCTTTTTGAGTAACACTAGTTTGGGGGCCACTGTACTCTTTAGTTATTGCCTTGCAGTTGAAATCCTTCAAGTAGTGTAGTCTGGAGCGACAATTTGGTTATATTTTTGTTCATTCAGTCCCCCACACTGGCTGTTCCTGAGGCTATGAGTCTTTATTAAGGTTATAAAATGCTTCGACCTTCATAAAAGGCACAGTGACTTCCCCTGAGGTCCAGCGCTTTAATGATGAGGTGAAATGCAAAATCATTATCTGAGGGCAGCATCTCTCCTACCACAGAAGCCATTCAAATCATCCGATTGAAAGGCAAACCCATCCGAAAGCTAATAAAGAATTCTCCCTGGCAGTTGAAATACTGGGCAAATTGCTTTTCAACCTACGATAGGACGTTGACTGGGAGAGAGCCAAGTCCTGCTGCCGGTTCGCTATTCCAGCCCTGCTCGCTGGGCAATGGATGCGCTTTGGGTCCAGAGGTCAAAAGTTGGTGGTGACTTTGCTGTGAGAAACTTCACTGTGGAAAAGGACCGGTGGCGAGTGTTTAAATTCCTGCCATTGTTTCAGCACCAACGGCTCTAAGGGGAAAGTCATGTTTTGTTCAGGGTTAGAGTCACGGTTGCATTCAGCTGTTCATGAAAACTTGTAAGTGCATCGGCGGAAAATTAAATACAACATGGGAAAATGTCACTCCTGTGAAAACCATCTTATAAACAGAAGGTCTTACCTTTTTTCTCCTAAGACAGGGCAGTGTGCACATACGTATGCAATGCCCATGGGTGAGGGTGGTGACAAATACATGTCTCTAGAAGAACCAAACTGTTTATTTCATCTCAGATTTGAGGGCCACATTAAAACTCAGCTCAAGTATTTGAGAGCTGGAAGGTTCATCCCAATCAGTCTTTAGCCTACCTTCAAAACTTTTTTTTTTTTTTTTTGCATGATGGAGGAAAAGAATTCTTTATGAATACATCAGGATCCAAACTCCCTATTGTCAGTTAGCATATTTGTAACGAAGTGAGTGTTTTTGGACTTTTATTGAATAACACAGATGATTTGATATATACTATCAGAAAAACAAAGGATGTCCTACTTAAAAGGGATCTAAAAAATCAAGTTCATGGCTTTTCATCTAGTTCATGGATCTATGGAGAACTACCAATCCATAAAGGTGGAAATATAGGTTGACAATAATTTTCAATATTTCATAAAACTTTTTGGGAATCATATTTACTAGCTGGTATGAGGAACAGTTTTTCTTGTCTTTGACTGGTTTGTTCAAGTAACACTGTTTTACCTGTGTTCTCAGTGCTATTTAGAAGCTCTGGTTGGTACAAACGTAACTTACAGGAAGCACATAGAATCTGAGTTTTCTGTTTAGGCTAGAGAACTAAGCACTTAATGACTATGTAGTTCTTGATTCTGTTGAAGCATTTGCTCATACAACCTAGGCATTAAAGCATAAGAAACAGCACAGGTGTTTGCTTCAGCGGCACATAGACTAAAATTGGAATGATACAGAGATTCGCATGGTCCCCTGAGCAAGCATGACTAACTCATGAAGCATTCCATATTTTGAAAAGGAAAGGCTATTCCAACACATGGATTATTTTTGCACTAGAATTTGCTAACTTGTAATAAAGAATTTTTCTTACTGGTCTATAAGTCACTTGGGCATTGGTCACGTGTAAGAGATTTAAACTTTAATAATTATGAGAGCTACATTGGAAAATCATTGTACTAAAATTAACTCCTCTATTTTTATTTGGTTTTAATTTTTAAATGTTTATAAAAAGAGACTATTTTGGGGGAGGATGGGGCAGAGAGGTGGGCAGTTTCTTTTGTAAGTGTAAAATAAATGAACACACATTGAATGCAAAGAAAACAAAAAATATCACAGGGCTGAGAATCAAGAGACTTGGCTTCTGGTAACTTGGTCAGTATCTATGACAATTTTTAGAGGTTGTTTAAGTTTTCAAATTCTAGTTATACCAGATAATATGTAAGGCCTCTTACAGGTTTTAACTTCAATAATGAAGCTATATTCTTATTGCTGAATATGCCTATTATTCACAAGAAAGACATTAGGAGATGTAAAGTTATTAGACTTCAAAAAACAAAACAAAACGACAAAAAAAAAACCAAAACTCTCAAGGCCACCAGGCAAAAGATCAAATAACATACATTAGATTTATTGAAAACACACAAGGAACAACAAAAGTGGCATGAGTGAGGGTAGAAGGTGATGTACAGACATGATACTTTGTGGTGGGCACACAATTCAATATACAAATCACAGGAATGTACACTTGAAGCCTACATGATCTTATTAACCAATGTCATCCCCGTAAACTTAATAATTAAAAAACTCAAAGGTAAACATTAGAATGAAAATATAATTCTCCCTAATTACTTTTAACTAAAGAGCAAATAATACACATTTTGTAAAGAAATAAGTGTGAGAAGTATGACCTAACGTACATAATTCTATAAATATTGTGACAGAATGTAGATCAAGAGAATTGAGACATTATAGTCATATCAATAAATGTGAATTAACTTACTTATTAAAAGAGTGTGTTTTCCACCTTGTTTTACAAAGCATTACACAGCCATATGCTGTATACAAGGGATATAATTAAAACAAAATGATTAGAAAAACAAAGAAAGAAAATAGGCAAAGGTACACTGAATTCACAAACAGTAAGAAAGGAGGGATTTGAACTTGCTATTAGATAAAGCAGTATTCAAGCCAAAAATAAAAGCAATGATATTGATAAGAGAGATACTTTTTAATCCTAAATGCCACAAGTCAAAATGAAGATATGAAATATATAAATATAAGTGGTAGAACATAGATAGAAACATTATAATAATACAGCAATCTCTTATCAAGACAGATCAAGTGGAGGAACCAAAAATAATTAAGGAGCCAGAAGACCTAAATAACATAAACAATAAAATAGGCGTATCATCATATACCAAACTGATAGTAGAAAATGGACTTACTTCCTTCTCAGGTGTTTACAGAACATTTAGAAAGTCTTTCATACATTAGTTCACAGGGAACACATCAAAATGTCCTATAACATTACCAACAGAAATATTACCAATAGTAGTCTCTAGTTGCAATGCAGTATAACTAGCAATTAACAAATCAGAAAAGTAAAAGGCCCTTTCATCAGGAAATTAAAAAAAACACCTATTAGACAACTCTTGGGTGAAACAAGGAAATATGGATTGAAACCACAGAATTAAATAACCAAAGCACTACCTAAAGAACCCCTGGGTACACTTAAAGCAGTGGTCAGAGGACAATTCATAACAAATTCACCAGTAAAAATGAAAGAATGAAAACAAATTACCAGCTCAAAAAACCCCCACAAAAACAAGAAACAAACAAATAGAAAAATCTCAAGCAAAAGAAAGCTCAAGAGAGGAAATGAGACAAGCAAAAACAGTAGATTTGGATGTGCGAGTATCCGTGTGTGTGTGTGTGCATGGGTGGGTGGGGGTGGGGGTGATCAAGGAGAAATGAGCAGTGTCCCCTTTGAGACTTGAGGAATTCTATGAAAAACACAGGTTTCACTAGGATTGAAAAAAATGTGTACACTCACCCACACCCGTACCCCTCTGATTTTTTTTCCTGCAATTCATTGTTTTACAACTTGAAATTGTTAATATATCTGATTTCCATTCCTGAACTGTGATAGCTTCTACTGAAACAGCAAGTGAGAGCTAATACTATGAAACCCCAGTGGAGTGGCTCTCTTTATTTCTGTGGCAGTGACAATTGATTAAGGGACCCATAATGTGTAATATCTGGGCCAGCCACAGTGCTGGTGGCAGTCAGAAAACAATGGGCATTACTCCAGCGAATGAGAGTTGAGGTCAGTGCTGGATTTCTTCAGTTATGTTTAGGTTTCAGAATTATATTCTTAGAGCTTCCTTAGCTCCCACTTCTATGAAAATTCTTCCAGGGGAAAGAAATCAATACAATAAGTGTGAAACACACTTTAGCCTCACACCCCCTTTTCCATGAAGCAAGATGCTTTATTATAAAAAACAATTACATCGTAGCAGAGCAAACATTTTGATTGGGTGAGCTGAAAAAAGACGACATAGAATATTTCTACAACTCAGAGCTGAAAACAATTGCTCTGAGGGTTGAAGTTTATCTTACACATCTGGGCTCTATATATGCCAGGCTTTCAGAATACCTATTGACTAAATATACCAAAGTGAACAATTGTTCATTTTTAACAATTCGGTTTTTCCCTTCTTCAGACGCATTACAAGTTGTCAATCTCTTTTGTTGTCTATATCTCCATAAAATTTCAACCCCCAGGAACAAAGGAACTTGTAAGTTCTATAGCACTAGGCTGAAATTATTTTTCCTAGTAAAAAAAAAATAGTTTAATTAATTCATAAACTTTCCTCATTTAAAACAAATTTATCCTGTGTCTTTGATCCTGACTATAAATTGTAGCCATGCTTCATTCTAATATATTCTATTACTATTTGGTGCCTCAGAAGATTTAAAGGATGCCAATTTCCTGTACAATTTATCAGAAAATATTCAGCAGTGCTGTGTAGAGCAAACTTATAAAAATATAACTTAGAAAAGATTTATCACATTGCTTGCATTTTAGCATGTTTCCAGATTCAGTAACCTAGTTCCTTTCTGCCTTCTTTTGACAAGAGTAAGTTTAATATTAAATATTAACTCTCTTCCCCAGAAAAGTACATACATATTATTTATTTAGGATGCATTTGTCATAAAATTATTTAGAGATTTTCATACTCTACTGCAATGCTTATATAAGGGTCATTTATCTGTATTTGATATGATTGGCTTTCCTCATAAATTTTATTTGGTAGCCCTGTCATCCACCCCTACAAAAAAAAAATAGGGACCCTCCTTCCTTGGTAGGAAACAGAAGTCTCTGCTTTCTTTTAGCACCTCCCTATTTGCTTCTCCAGAAAAATGACCTAGCTAATCTGATGGATGGAATTCCAGGAGACTGGCCTGGCTGTGCAACCTCAGGTGTTAGGTTTCTATCTGTTTAAAGGGCATTCCCTATTGTGATGTTTAATTTTAGGTGTCAACTTGGCTGGGCTATGGTGCCACGTTGTTTGGTCAAACACCAGTCTAGATGCCACTGTGAGATATTTTTTAGGATTGATTAACAAATAGATCAGTAGAGCTGAGTAAAGTAGCTGATCCTTGATAAGGTGAGTGGGTCTCAATCAGTTGAAGGCCTTAAGAACAAAGTCGGAGGTTTCTAGATGAAGGAATTCAGATCAAGACTTGGACATCAACCTGTACCTGAGCCTCCAGTCTGCTTCCTTTAGATTTCAGATCAGTTAGCCTAAGAAATTCTGTGAACCAATTCTTTAAAATCAATCAGGTGCCCCCCCCCCCCCCATCTCTCTCATCCCGCCATACTTCTTCCTTCATTAGCAATAAAGACCTGGAACTTCCCTCAGAGGGAGGGAAGCTCAGATTGTGGGCTCTGATCCAGCCTGGGGACTCTCACATTGAGTCTTACTGGTGCCAGGAGAAAATGAAGTGATCCTCTTCATGATGTTCACAGCTCCGTTGGGAACACTAAGGTGAGAAGAGCAGGATGGGCGACAGGACTTTTTGGTTGAAACCAAGTATTATCAAGTAGAAACCTAAATCCTACCTGATCTGCAAACATATCCTAATTGAACCTGTTGAGCGTGTGAGGGAGCAGCTCTCTTTTGCCTGAAGCTAAGTTCTCTATCACAAGATGGAATCACTCTGGTCAAAAGACAGGTGCAAAATCTCCTCTGTTCTGCTCTCATTCTGTGACCATCACTGAGTTGCTAGTTTTACTTCATTGCTTAAAGTCATTAAATTCACCCATAATCCTGTGAGGTAAACTTTATCATGAGAACACTCAGGATCACACAGCCCCTAAGTGTGGCTGATACCCATCCCCATGAAGGAATGTCTCCCTCAGCTCCCACAGTTGATCTGCTGGCCAAGGAGATGTAGGTCCCACAGACCCACATCAGAACTGAGGACTGGCCTTAAATTTTAAGTCTTTGTAGATATTTGAATTATATTCTAAAAAATTATATTTTTTAAAATACCTAATTAGTTAGGTGTCCACTGAAGTTCATGTGGTCATTCTTTCAAAACCATAGAGCTAGGCTGAGATTACCAGAGACCATATATCTCAGCTTTCACCGCAATTAGACATCGCCATGTAGCTGAATTCTTAGCTGGCCCCTGAAATTTGCATGTCTTACTGTACGTACTCTTTTCTGTCTTCCTGCTGGCTGAGATGACCAGAGTATGACCACCCAGAAAGTCATTTGTTGGAGTCACTGTCCTCTGGGTCTCTGAATCATAGCATGTAGGGGCCTTCCCACTGCCCCTAAACACCCACCCTGGGCTATTACACAAGTGAGAAATAGACCTTTTTATTTTTTACAACACTGAATTAATGTTGGGTCTCTGTGTCTGCAGAACAGCTTAGTGTATCCTAACCAGGGAGCAGTCTTTTATATTTTTAGTTCATTTAATTAACATATAGGATTTTACTATGTAAAAATATGGTGCACTATAAATAAATTTCTTTCATTGGTGAACTTATCCTGATGATTCAGTCGATATCTTTATGCAGGGTGAAAATGAACTGTCAAGTCATAAATGGAAAAAAATTTCACCAAATTGATTGGTTGTCAATGTGTAGAAAGATTAACTGGTAATTTTTGACTGGTTTTTCCTTTAGGCTCTATTTTAAAGGTAGTGTGTGGACTCTGTGCCAAATCAGATGTGTCCCTCCCTGTAGAACAGCAGGAGTATTTTTATTCCTTTGCTTCACTACATTGTAGCTATATCTCAGATTTATCTCAAACAAATTATATTCCTAGAAACATTAATAATAAAATTGAAGACAAATATCTTCAGCATTCATTTGTTTGTATAATACATATTTTTGACATCAACTTCTGTAATGTCTTTAAAAATGGCAGACCATCCTCATTACTGATCAGTTCGGTGGAGTCTTGCTGACCCCTGGACAGTGGGATGTATGAGCTTTCACAGGCATATTTAACTTCCTATGACTATGACATGGTTATTTTTATGGAATAATTATTACATAAAGATGTTTAAAATTTACTTTTTCCTTTCCTCACATAACAGCTCAATCTAATGTCTCAGCAATACACTTAAATTTGTTTTCATGATCATGGAACAGGTGGGCACATATTAGGAAATGTCAAATTCCATCAGCCTGGCTGAATATAGATAGATATTCCATGTGGTAATTTTCAATGCAGTTAAAGGGAAAAAACAGATGATCTGCCAAAATAGCAATACAGTAGTGAATCATTTCAGTTGTTATATCTCAGTTTACCCAACTACAAATTTTTTTCTTTGTATCTTCTACTTTTATTCTTCATGGCTCTGGAATTCTCTGCTGTATGATATAGGTTAGGAGAACATCCATTGGATCCTATCACAGTTTTAATCAAAACCCACTGATTGCACTTGAAGAAAAAAATACAAAATCTTCAACTTAGCCCACAATAGTCATGATTAGATCCATGCCTTCATAACTCTATATGTTTTTAGCATTTTCTAAGTATTTTTTTGTTATTGTTTAATGGTTTGAACATTCAAAAAGGCCTGTCTGAACCTTTTAATAAGGTGTCCCGCTCTGAGGACTCATAAAATTGCAATTGACTTTTGTGTCTGATTATTGGTTTAATATTTGTCAGTTCTTTACAGTGAATACCTATTGTTTTGTCTGCTCTACCTTTCCTGTGAGCAGAAATATCTTTCTGAAAACTTCCTCCCCACCCCATCTGTGTGATTTCTCACGGAAATGTATTTTATGTAGTTATAACTCTATCCCATTTACACTTTTCTAACAGAGCAATGGGCACCTAACTCCCTTTGTTCACTTTCTTCTAGTCCCAGTTGATTGGAAAAGGGGCCAATCAGAATTCTTTCCTAGGATTTTTCAAGCTGCGGTTATTAGAGTCAACCCTTTTCAAGTAGAATTCTAGTGCTTTGACAGCCTTTCCCCCAGAATTTGATGAAATCTTAGACATCTACAGTGGGAGAGAATGAGTCCGAAGTGCAGAACTAATCAGATGTGAGAAAGGATTGAGAGTACCAGCGGTATTTGAGTGCCTGACTCTAGTTGTTCCAGAAGCCAGGTGACAACACCGACCTTAGAGGTGGACTACTTTTATGAGGTACTACAGTCTCTCTGTTGCTTTTACTTAAGTGAGTTTGAGTTGTATTGCTGTTACTGGCAATTAAGCACACCACAAAATCGTCCATTTTGGCCAGGGTTCCCAATTCTCCACTTTTTCTGGGAACAAACAACTTCCCATGGTTTTGTAAAGGAGGCGCTATTGTTAAGAGTGTATTGAACTACAGGGGAAAAAAATACTGATAATCTTCTGTGATTTCTTCATTTCACTCTACATCTTGAATGTTTGTGTGAAGGCTTTTGTTTTCCTTTGTTTTGAAATTTAGGAGGTGTCCAGACTGGAAGTTTCTTTAAATGATGGATTTAATACTTGATTTAAAGCCAACCACTCTAGATTTTTTGGGGGGAAACGGGGTGTTCTCTTTTCTGTCCTCCCAAAATGTAAACCCTTATTTGAAAATGGGTTGAAAACTTTTCTTCTTGGTAAAGTTTGTTTTGCTGATTTATCACATTCAAAACTTCTTAAGTTCTGTTGTCTTAGGATGGGTAGAAAGAAATCCAGCTATTTTGGCACCTTTCCCTGAAAACATCCCACTAATGAAGGCTCCAGGGATCCAACTGAGCAGTGCAAAAGTGTAGGCTCTCCCCATTTCTCAAAATTCCCATCCGGGGACCAGGTTCTTGCCACCTCACCATATGCTTAGAATATTTCAGGGAATAGTCAAGTTGGAACCACATTTCCTACTGTTTAGCTGTGATTGTTTATACAACAGATGCAGGCAATCCATCAACACCAGGAGAAACTACGAGGAAACTGCTCCCATGGCCATAGACGCCAAGACATAGCTTTAAATGCTTGCTTGAAAACAACATATACCATTATTTTGACCATTTGAAAAAAATCATTAATATTTAAATAATGTTTGGAAGTGGATTAAACATAAGCCTAATGGAAATAAAAGCTGGACAATTGGATCAGAAAATAATAGTAATAATGACAATAATAACATGTGGCTAATCCGTTATCATTTACAAAACAGTTCCACAGCCATTCACACATTTAATGTGTTCAGCAGCTCACCATGGGGTAACATTTTAAAGATGAGGAAAACAAATTTAGTTGGAAAAAGTGAATGAGTAAGTATTGCCAGATAAAATACAGGGAATCCAGTTAAATTTGAATCAGATAAACAATTTTTTTAGTTTAAATATGTTCTAAATATTGCATACTTATCTGAAATTTAAATTACTTGTGTTCTGGATTTTTATTTGCTAAATATGAGAGCCCTAGATAAAACTACACTTACAAAGTTAGTAATTGGTGAAGCAGGAGATCCTTACAACCAATGGAGAATGTGATGGTTGACGTGAACTTTGAAAATATTCTAGTATCTGCTTAGATGGAATGAGTGTCTTTGTCAAGACATGCAGAGATATAATTTCTTCACATCCCAAATCAAGTGTGAAGTGAGTTTAAAATTGTTAATAAACAAGTTTCATTTAGATTTAAATGAACATGTTCATTTAGATTCTGGTGCGACTATTTGAAATATGTGGGGTATACTGACCCAGGTATTGGTAAGCATTTACCAGGCAGATTTCTTCACTGGCTATCTCCCCACCACTAATTACTAGGGAATAATGGCTTCTTTGAGTGCAATGTGTTCTCTGGGATATTTATGAAAAACTAGTCCATCATTTAAAAAACTGGCCAATGGCTTTCAAGTTACAGCTTAGACCCTAGTAGAAAATAAATCCCAAAAGGGACATTTCAAGGACAAAAGAGAAGAACCTTTCGCCTCTTGAACTCTTTGGAAATGGTGTCAGAAGTAAGTCAGTGAAGCCGTGGTGGAAGACTTTGGGGGCCTTCTTGGTTCAGCCTCCAGGATAGATATTTATAGATCCTACTAAAATAATACATATTTTTCCCTAGTGACAGTTTCCAGACTGCTAAAGCTATATATGAGTACAAAGATAAGCTGGTAAGAAGTCTAAAGTTTTATCAATAGAAGTTTTATTAAAAAATTGAGTTCTTAATACCAATTAGCAAGCATAGAGGAATTCCAACACAAAAATATGGCATTTCTTTCTAGGATGTGAAATAACAATAGTTCTATAATTTACTTTATAATCAGTATCAAGCTAGACAGAATTGGTCAATGGTGGTTGGTTGTGTTACTTACTATAATAGTAAGGTGTGTATCATAGGTTTGCATTTAGCAAACAGTTTCCTCCTTTTACTGGGCGTATTCACAGAACACCAAAAATAAGTGCCCAGTGGGGAAGTCAGGGCCACTGAGAATCCTGGAGAGTGGAACCTTTTTCTTTAGATGACAGAGCTGAAAGCTTACTACTCCCTCCAAAGAGGGAATCAGTTGGAATGATATATAACAAACAATCATCACTTCATTATGTTTTAGATGGTTCTGTCATTTTAGAGATTCACTTATAAATTTTAATATTTCTGAAATGAAGAAGCCTGCAAGAAACATTCCTGGTGCGTGCCTGCAGTGCCAGGAGAAATGATCGTATAGATCTATGCTGTGGAATGCAAAATACCAGTGAGGATTCAGCAAACCCCAATCTGTTAGAGCTTAAACTGAATGAGAAACATTAAGGAGCTTAACACCATGTATTTTCAGGTCCTCTGCCCATTTTTAATTGAATTGTTTGTTTGGTGTTGAGTTGTATGAGTTCTTTATGTATTTTGGATATTAACCCCTCATCAGAGCTATTGTTTGCAAATTCCATCTCCCATTTGGTTGGTTGCTTTTTGTTTTGTTGTTGGTTTCTTTTGCTGTGCAGAAGATTTTTAGTTTGATGTAGTCCCATTCATTTATTTTTTGCCTTTACTTGTCTTTGGGGGTCAAATTTACAAAATGTCCTCTACAACCAAGGTCCGTAAGTTTAGTACCTATGTTTTCCTCTATGTAATTTATTGTTTCAGATCTTATATTTAGGTCTTTGATCCATTTTGAATTAATTTTTGTATATGAGGACAAACTGTGATCTAGTTTTATTCTTTTGCATGTGGCTTTCTAATTTTCCCAGCACCATTTATTAAAGGGGCTTTCTTTTCTCCATTGTGTGTTTTGGCACCTTTGTCAAAAATTATTTGCCCATATGCATGCAGTTTTATTTCTGTACTCTCTGTTTCATTGGTCTGTGTGTCTGTCTTTCTGCCAATACCATGCTGTTTTGATTATTGTAGCTCTGTAGAATAATTTGAAGTCTGGTAGTGTGATACCTCTGGTTTCATTCTCTTTTCTCAGGATTGCTTTGGCTATTTGGGGTGTTTTGTGGTTCCAGACAAATCTGATGATTTGTTCTATCTCTTGAAAAAATGACATTGGTATTTTGAATGGGGATTTGTATTAATCAATATATTGCTTTGCATCATATGGCCATTTTAATTATGTTAATTCTTCCAATCCATGAACATGGAATATCTTTCCATTTCATTGTCTTTTTAAATCTCTCCTAATAATGCTGTTTATCCCCCAAAGCATAAAAGACTAAAGGACCCAGAGATGATGTTACCCAGAATGGAAAGTTCATGGGAAGCAGAAAATTGTCAAGGGGAAGCTTATCGAAGAAATTTTTAGAAAGCAGAGAGATATCTATCCTTTGCCTGAATCCACTTGAACAGCTCCTGCTCTACCACACAGGGAAAAGGTACCACCCACATAGCTCAGGACCCTGCATCTCTGAGTGTTGATGTCTCTGCGAACAACTTAAAAGGCTTCCAGAGTCTCCACTTTTCAGCAAGGATTTTTTTCCATGAGGTTTATGTAGATATTGAAATATTCGTTGCTAGGAGTGAATGCCAGGTGGATTCATGGATGCTGCCTATATCTGGCCAATTTGTAGGGCATATTTACCAGAAGCCTACTTCCCAGAGGGGATGAGAAACCTCGTTGGAGATAGTTTCTCTGAAGATAAGAATCCAACACAAAAGCTTGACCCAGTAACACAACCCTGGTCCTTAGAGGATGCGTGTGCCTCTTGCATTTAAACTAAAGCTCATGGTACAACTTAAAAGGCAGGAATTGAGAGCTGGAAGAAAACACCTGAAAAAGCTGTTTTTAGTAAGACCTAAGTCATATACTAGAGAGTAAGGTGGCCCTTCATCGGTAAACCTCTAATAGAACATTACAGAAGAAGAAATAGTGAAATGCCCTTGCTCTTGACCACAGAATAGCAACCAGATTTGGCCCACTGGAGGCTCCATTTCCATCTGTGCAACAGTAATGATTACACTAAAGTGTTAAGCTATAAAGGGTAATGTGCTATGCAATGTTAGTTGGTATATAATGTCAGGAGTGGAAAGAGTATTTGAGACTACCCATTCAATAAATGAGGAAGGAAGGAAGGAAGGAAGGAAGGAAGGAAGGAAGGAAGGAAGGAAGGAAGGAAGGAAGGAAGGAAGGAAGGAAGGAAGGAAGGAAGGAAGGAAGGAAGGAAGGAAGGAAGGAAGGAAGGAAGGAAGGAAGGAAGGAAGGAAGGAAGGAAGGAAGGAAGGAAGGAAGGAAGGAAGGAAGGAAGGAAGGAAGGAAGGAAGGAAGGAAGGAAGGAAGGAAGGAAGGAAGCTAATAATTAGAATGAATAACTTTTCTAAGATCATAAGTACTATTTGTAAAAAATTCATCAGAGTTCATTTATTTACTCCCAAGTCCAGTATTTTTCAGTGTGCTTTCTGGCTTATGATATCTACAATTTATTTTAAAATTTATTTGTATTTATTTTTGACTTTTTTCTTTATTTTTCCCATCACCATTTATCCCTGCAATAACCACACACTGTTGTCCATGTTCATGAGTTCTCTCTTTTATTTTCTTTTTTGCTCAAGCCCTTCCCCCCTCCCCCCTCCTCCCTCCTCCCTCCTGAGCTGTGTGCCTGCTCTGTGAGTTTACAATTTACTTTAAAATACTCTGGCATAGCAGTGACATGTTCAGTATATGCTAAGCAGTTTAAGCTTTAGGTTTAGCAGTTGTTCTCACTGAGAATCCACACTGTAGGGATAGTAGCTAACATTATGTGAAAAAGTCTATATTTTACACCCAGCTACTAAAGGCATCTTCCCCTCCCCCCCACCTTTTCTTTTTACTGTAAGACATCTTAAGCAACACCTCATGTTATATACAAGTCAGACTGGTGAATGGCAGAAACATTATTATGGGTGAAATTAGTTATTTGAAATTAGTGATAAATGATAAAAAATAGTTGATCATTGGTGATTTGAATGGTGTTCAAATTATATAGACTGATAAAAAATTCCAGAGCCACTCCCCACCTTGCAAAAACAGAGCATACAGATGCCATTGATTGAAGGGAATGGGTGGCTGACTGGTGCTGCTGCTAAGGGTAGCAGAGCCTTACCTCTGGAAGGATAGCTTGTGTCTCTTGAGTGGACCTTTTGGTAGAGGTGGTGGTCACAGCATCACAAAGGAGTGTTGGGACTGTCACTGGCAAAACAGGGATGAACAGTTTATATCTGCTTACAATAAAACATGAAGTTGCTTTTATTTTTTGAAATAAAATTGTTTTTGAGGCAAAATTTGGTCTGTGACTGGTTTTCAATGTAATGCTGATTGCAAGGCTGTGAAGGGAGACTGGAAGGCCTCAAATACATTAGTGGCTCTTATTATCTCCAAAAGTCTTGAAAGTTAGGCACAGTCCAGCTGGCTTGAGTCAGGTCCCAATGCTTAGGAATTACAACTTTTAGTGAGCATTTGAAGCACTTTAGCTGAAAGAGGAGAGAGATTTGGAGGAAGGCTTTGAGTTTTGCTGCAACTTAATTCAGAGTCTGAAGGCAGTCTCCCATTGCAGGTACTCCCGAGGTGCATGTGGAGCTCACGCTGAAAAAGTTATCCTTTTTTCAACAAATAAACAGAGCTGAAGATGGGAAACCTAAGGGAAGTGCCTAAGAAAAAAACACATGTTATTAAGTGAGGATATGGATTTGAAGAGATAACAGTAACGTTTTTTTGAAGCACTTTTGAGAAGCTCTTTTTTGCAAGAGGAATATCGACACCTGGGAACGTGGCACTAAATAAATAATGTTGCCAAAGGCACATCAGGAGCTTAGATGCGCTCTGAGCGAAGATTCACAGAGCTGAATTAATGAGGACATCTTGTATTAAATCATTTGACAACCTGGATGCTATTTGTCATTGAAATGTAACTTAATACACATTTTATGTGCTATAAAATGCTCACCTGCACAATGAGTGTATACACTGTGAATATATATGTGCATGTGGATGTGTGTATTTTTCGTAGCCTAATTCTCTGTGGGGATGCATGCTCTTAGAAGGACACACCTTAGGTGCTGAGCAGGGAGGGAGGACAATTCCAGGGCTTCTGCAAGTGGCACCTGGCAGTCTGCTGAAGAATTCCTACAAATGGGGAAGGCTGTGGGGCTCCTTATGTGGAATATGGATATTCTTGAACCCATTCCTTCCCGTCCACCTGTCCATTTGCACCCTGTTGCCAGATTCATCATCTTCAGTCTCAATTAGTCATATGACTCTCCAGTTTTCAATCTTTTACCAGCTACCTTTTTCTCACAGGTGAAATCCAAATACCTTCACTAGAAGTTCAGGCCTGACTAGGTATAGCCTTTAGAAACCCTTCTCTCTGAGCAAGGTGGGGATTTTTATGTTTGCTGCAAACACCTTAAATTTGCCTGACTGCTTTTCTCAAGCTATTTTTCTAAGTAGTTCTAGAGAAAAAGAAAGAGGAGAATTAAAAAAAAAACAAAAAACACACACAACAAAAAACAATCAAACAACAAAAATCCTTTCCTATTCATAAGACAAGAGCTTGCCCACAAACTCAGGGGAGGCATTCATAAGAAATTTACATAATCAACATGAATTTCAAGTATCTTGGCTCTTGATTACATTTGATAAAAACAGTTTGCTCAGTAAACATTCAGTTGGCTCTCCCACTGCCCATTTCCAGTTAAGGAAAATCTCTCTTTACCTTAAATGGAGAGAGGATATTCTGGGATCAGAAACTTGGATCAAGGTACCAACAGTGACATCGAGCATGCTCTTCCTAAAATTATCAGTTTTTCAGGCTTGAGTATTGCCAGTGGAATGGGAAACGTCTAGAGAAAGCAGAGAGAGGAAGGAGCCAGGGATGGTGGGGAGGGATCTGAGCAGCCCCACATGGAAAAGAGCCTGGCGCCCAGCCCCTGTGGGCTGTGCCATCCCTCCATCTGTGCCCAGGCTGACGTGAGGTTGGAAAAAAATAATCTGTATTCTGAAATGTGTGCCTGTCAATGTTTCTTCTTCCTCCTTTTTCTAGTTAAAGATGAATGACCACCTCAGACTAAGATGGCAACATTGTTTCTTCTTTATCTGAGACATGAAATTGGGGAACAGTCCATTTATGGAGGCTTGTCATGGGGGGAACAGCATGAGGGTTGGTTTAGGACCCAAAAAGTGTTTGCAAAGCTGAGCTCGAAAGAAATGAATCCTTTACTTTCCCAAAAAGGGCATTTGCATGGTTAGAATCGTGTAGCTGGCCAGAGGCGAGCTGAAGAACACACCCTGGATTGCTTTTCTCTGTCAATACATCCAATTTATTTCCTAAAATCCTAGGTTGGTTTCACATGCCCCTTTCTCCACCCCACCCTCATCGGCTTGAGCCTAGTAAACATCAGACACTCTGAATTCTTCAGATTGCAGCTGTGGTGGCGGCCAAGGGAGGAGTGTGTTTCGAGGAGGAACACACGTCGCCCTCATTTCATCCCACTTCTCAGGCCTGCTGGTGTGCATTCTTGCTTGGTGGCAAGGTTTGGAAAGGGACAGTTAGGTGATAGGTGCAACTTTTGTTTTAGAGAAGTAAGAGGGGTGAGGCCTGAGGGAAAACAAGAGTTAGCGATTCATGGAGACTTTGAAGGTAATTTTCTTTTGGTTCAGTTCAGTTTATCCAGTTAGAGAGGATGCCGAAGACTTAAAGCACAGACTGGCATAGATGAATCTTCCTTTAGCTAGAGAATCAACTACTGAAACCTCTTAAAAGGAAGAACTTTCTTTTAACCCATCACTAAGGAGAGGGGGTTTTGCTAATTTTGTGGGTCATAAGATGCCAGAACACTGAGTGGACCATGTTTTCTAGTGGGTGATGGTACTGCTTTGGAATTTCATGGATCACTGACATCTTCAGGAACTTACATAATCTTGCTGATAAAATTTTGCCCAGTTAAATATACATCTATATGTAAATAAGTATAACCATGCATACTATCTATCATCAGCATGATTTGGTAACCTAAAGGTCATTTTAATATAAGAAATGTAATAAAATAATGTTTTTAAAGTAGTAACTTTGGTTTTAAAAGATATCCTTTAAAAAAATGTTTTTATTGATTTTAGAGAGAGAGGAAGGGGAAGGGAGAGAGAAACATCAGTGACAGAGGACCATTGATCGGCTGCCTTCCTGCACACCCCCTACTGGGGATCAAGCCCACAGCCCGGGCATGTGCCCTGCCCGGGAATCCAACCTGTGACATCTTGGTTCATGGGTCAGTGCTCAACCACTGAGCCACACCATCCAGGCAAAAAGAAATCTTATGTATCAGATTTCTTCTCATCAGGTGAAGACTTCATTATTTTTGAAGCAGAGGGTCTGGAAGGGAAATTTTACCATTCATTGATAGGGAGAGGCATGGAGCAGATTCTCTCTCATAGCTCAGGAGAAACTGTGGTCTTAGACTTCCAGCCTCCAGAGCTGTGAGACAATAAATTTCAGTTGTTTAATCCACCAGTTTGTGGATTTGCAGCAGCCCTAGCAAACTGATACAAGGTCAGAGAGTACATTCCTCCAGATTAGTATAATTTGGCCAGAAGCAAAAATTGATGATAATCTCTTATTCAAAACACACAGATGTCTGTATTTAATAAATACACATAGCTTATATTATAACTGATAAATGTTAGCAAACTCAGTTTTGAAAAAAAGCCATATTTAGGGTGAATAATTCCTTTGTTTTAGATAGCATTCAGTGGATTCTGCTGGAAAAGTTTGATGATAGGGAAGATAGAAATAGCAGATAAATGCTCCAAAATGTGAGAAGGAACAGGTAATTGGTATGTCCATTAGAATAGAGATTTCAGGGAAGACACTAAATCACGAATCAGAAAATACAAACAAGTTATAGGCAGAGAAATCAAGAACCCTGGATTGGGTAGTAACCCACCTTTAGAGGCAGGATGTCATCACCTCCCCACTACCGAGTGGTATTCCATGGACTGCTACCTCTAGGGACTGTGGCACCCACGGTCCACAAACTAGGAGGCCTAGACCAGTACATCTGAAGAGGTTACCTACAGGATATTTTCATAATGCTTCTGCAAATATTTCCTTTCAAAAATGATTGCTAATACTATGAAGGAGTTTTCTAAGTGCTTTATACGTGAGGTTTAAAAAACAACTAACCTAGGCAAATTAAACAAAATGGGCCAAGTTTTGAGTATTTTGTAGCAAAGACTTTTGTGGTAGTATTGCATGTATTCGTGAAAAGAAAAACACACTTCAATTAACCATTTTGTTAATATCTACTATAATTCCAAAATTAATTTTTCATGTCCTCCTTGGCTCTCACTCATACTGCGGCCCAAGACAGATTAACCCAAGACCAGCCTTCGACTGTCTGTTGTTTTCACACGTTTTTGATACTTATCTAGTGGAATATTAGGAATGTGTTGACTGTCCCTGGCCTGCTTGGCTCAGTGGTTAGAGCATCAGCTGACGGACTGAAGGGTCCCAGATTCAGTTCTGACCAAGGGCACGCACCCCAGTTGCAGGCTCGATCCCAGGCCCCAGGCGGGGCGCAGGAGGCAACCAGTTGATGTGTCTCTCTCAAATCCATGGTTTTATTTTCTCTCTCCTACTCTCTCTCCCTACCAATCTCTCTGAAAAGAAATGGAAAAAATATCCTCAAGTGAAGATTAAATAAAAGAAAAAAGAATGTGTTGACTAGCTGAAATTTAAGAAAAAAAAAAAAACCTTACCTTGCCAAATAGATCCATTGCATTTAAACCACTACCCCCCAAATTGCCGGAACTAGAGTGTTAACTCCCTGAAAAGACTGACTTCATAGGTGAAAAATGATGAGCCCTTGGAAACATTCATTTTAGCTTCCTTGTATTTCAGCTAATTGAGGCAAATGACCCAAGTGTAGAATTTGCCAGCAGGGGAGGTTTTATTTAATACAGAAACCTTTCTTATCTGTAGAGAACAGCAAGGAGAGCCTTTGGCACACAGATTCGTCTGTGAAGCAATAGCATCTTCACTGGCCTTGCCCTTTGGGGATGAATAAATGCAGAACAAAGAATAGGCATCTTGAATTTTGAATAGTTGCATATTCAGCTGCAGTTGGAGGTTACCTACAGGCTCTGTGCCTCTAATTATTTTCCCTTATAAATCCTAATTTGTCTTTTGGGATTTGAAAAAAAAAGAGGGGATTAATGAGTATTTTCAGGGAAGGAGACCAGGCACGCTTTCTTAGCATCTTTCCCTGACATCTCACATAACCTTTCAGCATTTCTTCTCATATTTTCTGTTTAATTTAATCTGGTAATTTTTTATTAAGGCCAAAATCCACTAGAGGAAAATACAAATAATAGGTCAGAGTTCCCTCTACCTTGTTAAAAAGCCATTTTCATGATGTATTATTACTCGCAGGCATTCTTTTCTCTTGCATTGAGGTGTTTAAGCTTTAAGTTTTGTGAATCTCCAAAGGGGATGAATGTATTACATTCAACTCCACAAATATTTATCAAGTGCCTATAGGTACCAGACATGTACAAAACCCTGGGAATACCAGAATAAATAAGACCCAGCTCATTCCTCAAGCAGTGTTCATCCTGGCTGGGATGGCAGATCCGGCTACCACAGTGAGAGCTGTTTACAGGGCATGAAAAACTGCCACACACTCCCAGAGAAAGAGACAATTTTTTCTTGTAGCCTTTGTGTTCCCCTTCACTTAACAACAACAACAAAATGAAATATCCTGAGAGTTATGGACTTGAATGTAATAGCTTCCGAGACAGTAAGCTGGTGGTCTACAGTTTGCCTCAGGAAGGTCCCCTGAGTTTGATTTACCGGTAGTTTGAAGATACAGTCAGCTCAGCCTGGGAGGATCCCACAGAGCAGCACAGTGGAAATCCGAAGTCGGCTTCATTCTAGGCTGAAACGCTTTGTTCTGCACGCGTCCTTGCACCTTCATAACTTGATACACCTTTAGGAAATTTATTGTCTGGACATTATCAGTGTTGCTCTGGGGACAAGTTCCCATGAGTTTTGGAGAGAAAAAGAGATCACAATTGATGACAAAGGACTAAAGAGATTTTAATCTACTTTATTTGTTTCTTAGGTACCCTTGGGAAATGATTACATGGGTAAAAATGCAGGTGCACCACCTTTTTTCTTTTCCTTTTTGTGGTTTTTTTTTTTTTTTTTGCATGTTTTTAGGTTTATTGATTTTTTAAAATTAAATTTATTGGGGTGACATTGGATGGTTTATTGATTTTTTTTTTTTTTTAAAGAAACACAAGAAAGAAAAACATAGCTAGTTAGCGAATATTTTGGTTCTTAAAGCCATTTCTATGTACTATATTTAATCTGTTTAAATGCATGTGATTTAGGTTTAAAATAACAGGGTAATTTCATCTCTAAATATATAGGATTTATTGGTGAGTGGGGCTTTACTGAGTACTGGAGTCTTGATTCGGGGGGCAGAGACTGTTTGTATTAACAAATAACAGTTCTCAGAACCTTATAAATGATGATTGATATTGCTGTGATTGGCACATGAGAATTTTTAAAGAATTCCTTTTTAACTTTGTCAGGGGTTCCTAAATTCTAGGATCAAGAGAAAGAGTGAGGACTACTCCTCATGCAGTTGTTATAAAGTGATTTGCTTTAGAAGTATTATTAATTTGGACTGTTTCTTTTTAAAATGTTTTGGAATCCACAGGACAATTGCACTAGTACAAAGAGCTCCTGTGTGCCCTTTACCCAGCTCCCCAACTGTGCACTCTCGCCACATCTGCCTTACCATGGTTCCTCCTGAGAGTAAACTGCCCACATGAAACCATATTAATCCTAATGGCTTCAATGTGTATTTGCACAAAAGAGATATTCTCCTCATAACAACAGTATAAGCATCGAAATCAGAAAATTAATATTACCCAGTTTTATCATTTTCTCAACTTACCCTATTCAAATTTTACTCAGTGTCTCAGATATTTAGACATCCAGGATCATGGGTTGCATCTAGTCATAATGTTCCTTTAATCTTTTCCAACCTAGAATAGTGCCTCAGCCTTTCCTTCTCTTTGCCCAAAGGGAGAAGGATAGAAGAGGTAAGAGCTCTTTCAGGAAGGAGGGTAACAATGAGGATGGCCATGAGTGTGGGTGTGCATGTGCACAAATAAACACATTTCTATTTTGAATTGTTGAGGAAGGCTTGTTTTTATGAACTCACCTAAGCCAGTTCCACCCTGAGTCACATAATCTTTTTGATAAAAATCAATACCAATCACTAGTTAGAGGTAGATGACAAGCATTCTTTTCTTCCTCTACAACTATGGGGAAAGGTAACTTAACATACACGTGCTTATTAGCAGGGAGGCACACAGTAGGCACATAGCCTTTTCAGTAGGCTTGATGAAATCTCATATCTGGCCCTTTGTGGGCTCCAACAGAATTTTTCAATATAAGTACACTCAAAGGAAAGGTGAAATACAGTAGGGGTAAGATCAGCTGACCCTGCTAGTCAGAATCAGGTTATCAAGAGCCAGCTGCCTAGACACAGGCCAGTTACGCATCTAGCCAGAGAAGGATTGTGAAACATGAAATATAACAGCCAATAAAATTCACTAGATTCTTATACCTTATGCAGCAGAGTGAACAGTCTCAATAATGTTTTAGACAGTTCCTGTATTATGACCACCCTTAATTTCACTAATAAAACCTCAACATTTTACATTTGTTTTGCTAATTTAAAAAAATCACTAATAGTACTAGTCCAAATTTAAATCATTTCTAATATTTATTATGCTAACTAACTTGTACAAATATACATGATTAAGTCTGACATGCCAAATGGCTGAATGTTGAGATAAATACTTATCAGAAACTAAGGGTGAAGATACATATCATAATTTGTGGTCAGTCATTAAATCAATTGACCACTCTGGAATATAGATCAAAACTGATACCAACCTCCCCCTTTCACATGTACACATTATTGCTTAGGCTAAAGTATTTTTAAAAATTGTAGACATCATAATAATCCACCCCTAAATTTATCAAAAACTAAAAGTATCTTTTTACATAGCTACAAAATATAATGGATAAAATGTTCTCTTCTGTCCAAAGATGTCCTTTTTCTGTCCCAATCATGATCCAAACCCAAACCATAGATACATCTGGTTGTTAATATAGCCCTTAAGTTTATTTCAGTTTTCAAGTTGTCATTGCAAAGTCATTCCACCAATTGGCCTATAAATTGCTCATTTGGCATTTCTGTGATTATTTCCTTGTGGTATCATTTAATTTTTCCCCCTTTATCCCTATTATACCTAAAGATTGAAAGTTAATTCTAAATAGTCAAGTAAATAAAGTTAATACATTGTTTTCCAAAGAGACATCAGAGGTGATTTTATATATTACATACTGATTTTTCTCGGTATGAGGATCATTGTGGACCAATGGCTTTCCATGGATTCAGTGTATTTCAATCCATATAACCATTATTATCTTTTCGATGTTCACATTGTCAAAACTTTGGTGAGCAGAATCCCCTCCAAGCTGCCGCCATCATTCTTTTGAAATGATCACATTAATCTTTGAAAACTTCTCTTTTTTCTGCACAGGATATCCCATGCTCCCCTCTCCTATCCCTGCTTCATACATGGGAATTATCCATTTTCCCAAGGAACTTGGGGTTCTTTTGGTTTGAAATTATCTTAGGAAAAATATTCTGGATTCTTGATGCTATATATCAGGTTTGCAGTGTAGGAATAACCTGGTACCTTGAGAATTTTGTTGAAAAATATATATTAATATATGTATACATATATGAATCATACGATTATATGATTCCTGATGGAGTGGCTTAGGTGAGTTCATAATTTAAAAAAATCAAATTCAAACTGCTATTTCTCGATCAGCTTTAATATTCCAGTATGGGTACAGGTAGGGAGAGAGCTGCTTTTAAAGGAGGGTCATTAGGGAAGGCCTTGTAGTAAAACTGACATGAAGAAAGTAAAGACAAGATAAGCAAACATCCAAGGAAATATTGTTCTTGTTAGAGGAAGCAGCAAATACAAAACCTTATGGCAGGGGTTTGCGGAGTGTGAGGAACAATGAGGAATCTAGTGGGACCCGAGTCACACCGCCTGGGACAGACGCGAATGAGAGGAGATGAGGGCATCAGAGGTGCAGAGGGCTGGAGAGGAGATGTCCAGAGAGTGCAGGGCCCTGTTGGTATTTTATGGACTTTGTATTTTATGCCAGATGACATGGACAGACATTAGAATTTTTTTTCACTTTGAAAGAAAATAGCAATTAAAATGATTAATAACACTGAGCCCTAGAAAAGATGAGAAGAAATAGGAGCTTAAGGGTTTATTTGTGTTGAAAGAGTGTTATTTGATCAACATTTCTGGAGGAACGTTTGGTAATATGTATTAAAAGCCTGAAATGTTTATAACCCTTGATTTTGTAAGTCTGCTAGTAAGAACTTTTCTTAATAAAAAAGTAGAATGCATGCTCAGAATCATTTACAATAGGAAAAATTTAGAAACAACATTCTATTAGGAGAGAAATGATTAAAACTATGATTATGTAGCCCTTACAATACTGACATAAAGCTATATTTTTCACTTGGTAAGCTACAATAAAGAAAAAATAGGAATAAAATCTTAAAGTTCTTCCTTGAAAAAAAAACTTTTATTCTTAAATACATAAACAGTTTTCTGTCAGAAGTAATACCAATCACAGACAGATATAAGTACAAGATAATTTCAGAAAAGAAATAGGTCAGCTGTCATAGAATTTAAAACATCATAAAATATATGACACATTTGTCAAGAAAAATGAGCAGTAGAAACTCCTGGAAAATTCTAAAATGTTAAACTGACTCAAGAAGAAACAAACAAACAAAAGAATAAATTAATTACTTTTAATAATAGCGAAATACTTAATAAAAAGGAAAAACTATTTCCTTCCCTCCACCCAAATGTAAAAATACTTGTTTTATTTAGCTTTTAAAGTGTCATCTATCAAGCTTTTAAGAAATCAATATTTTCTGTTTTATACAATACTTTCCAGAGAACAAGGAATGATTGTTTAGTTATTTCATGGGGGTTGCATAATTTTATCCCCAATCATATACAGACAGGATAAGAGTGGATAAAAATAAAGATTCAAAAGCAAATATTAGCTAATCAATTCCAACCATGTAATACAGAAACATATATCATGATTAAATAGGATTTATGCCATTGTCCAAGATATCATGTGAAAGCCTCATATCAAGTAGCGAGAGAGAGAAAAAATTACCATACAAATTCTTGACCATGGATTATAAACCTTGCATAGCCTGGCCCCTACAGTTTCAACCTAATCTTTTGTGTCTCTTTATTGCTGCCAGATTCTGGCCACACAGATATTTATTATACTCGAGCATCAAGCCCTTTCCTGCCTTACAGCCTTTGTACCTCTAGTTCCCTCTTCCTGGAATTCTTTTTAACAGCTTTCCTCTTGGCTATTCCTTCTTTCCCCCATCTCAGGTCAGATATTTACCCCTTACCCTTCAGAGAGACTTTTCTTGACCACTGTCTCTGAGAGAAGACCCTTGTCCACCCTCCTGGCAATTTTTGTCTTTTTGTTGTTAACCCTCACATGAGGATGTTTTTTCCATTGATTTTCAGAGAAAGAGAGAGAGAGAGAAACATCGATGTGAGAGACACATGGATTGGTTGCCTCCTGCATGTGCCCCAACTGGGGCCAGGGATCAAACCTGCAACCTGAGTATGTGTCCTTGACCAGGAATCGAACCTGCGACCCTTCAGTGTGCGGGCCGATGCTCTAACCAGTGAGCAGCGCTGGCCAAGGCAGCTATTTCTGTCTTTTTAAAATGATCACTATGTGTATTGACACCATTGCATTTGTCATTATCTTTAGTACCTTCCATGTTACTTGTTTATTTGGGCATTATATAACCCCCACTACTAGAACACAGGCTGCCCGAGGGCAAGTGCTTTCTCCAGAATAGAGCTGGAGACACAGGGCCAGCTATACAAGTTTACAGAAATTTCCTAAATGAATGGAGGGAGCATGGAAAAGTTTCCGTGTATGTCAGCTGCCTTATCTCTTACTTGAGCTAATCATCGGTGCCCTACTTACCTCAAAGGATATTTATGAGAAACAAATAAGATACACATCTATTATGACACTGAAATAGGCGTTTTTTATTAGTATCGTCACCCTAATCATCATCTTAGCTGTTATCAACATTAAATTACAAGATACATTTTTTCCTAGCTCCTGTCAGCATCAGTTATACGAGGTCGGTCCTCTGGCAGCCGGATGCTGTAATCATTTCTAAGGTCCTCTCTTCAGGGATATAGATACACTATTCACTACTTGCCTGAAATCCAAGATTATTACTCTCATATTTTCCCACCACTGGGCTGTGTCAAGCATGTTTATGTGTATTTTGTGGCCTTGTAAACAGACGAACAAGATCCAACAGGGAAACTGTGGTGGCTGTGCTGAGATGACAAGCTAGTTTGCTTTTTAAAAGCCATCAATAAGAAATATGGGGCAGCCTGAGAGCCCGTTGTAAATGGGAGGCATCTGAGACACGAGCAATCTGCCCATGAATGAGGCGAGCTCCCATAAACAGGCAATAAGAAGAAATGGGCGTGGGCACAGGAGACACATCAAAGCATTCACTTCTAAGAAAGTTGGAAAAATTTGATCTTTAAAAAGGTGTCCTGGGATGGGCTTGTTCTCAAAGTTTCGGTTGGTTAATGTTTCATGAGTTTCTCATGGATCCATTATTTATTTATCGACCTAACTTAACAAGTTTTCTATAGTACTCAGAAGGTACCAAGTCTTGTGTTGGGTGTTCTGGAGGCTACAAGGATAAGCAACCATGGTTCAGAACTCAGGTGTGGAAAATGGCATAAGCATTTTGCATATGAGTTTGAGTGGTTTTGTGTACATTATTTTTTTTTATTCCCAGAACAAATTCTGGAAGTGTATAGTACAATCAAACCAAGGCTATTTAGGCAAACGGACTTGGCCAAAGTCACTGTTAGGTGGTGAAGCCTCGAGGTGAACGCAGGTCATCTGCTTCTCAGCTCAGTGCTCTGTCCTAGCACACATGTCCTTGCTGTCCCAAAAGGGAACACAAGTCCTTATAGCACAGATCACGATGCAGTCATGTCTGTCATGTGAACTGCTCGTGTCAAGTAGCTGGAGAAAGAAGAAGTTACCTGGAAGATGTGGCATTTCAACAAAGTCCCAAAATATTAGACCTCTTCTTCCAACTAGGAGCCCTTGGCCTTGTTGGTCGTACAGTCTAGTTCACATCTAGTCCACATCTGGGATCACTGCAGAGCAGTCAGCAGAAGCAGCAAGTGTGAACACAAAGGAAGGAAGGTGATGTCTGAGAAAGTGCCCAAGGAGAGTGTCAATGAAAAGGAGCCATAGGCAGGAGCCAAAATCGGGAAACCTTCGTGCCATTGGATCGTGGTGAGTTGGGTTCCTGACCTGACAGGAGGTTGGCATTACAAAGTGGGCACCAGCATCACAAGCTCTAAGGCAGAATGCTCTTCGGGGTGGGCAGAGACCTCAGTGGAGTAGAGACTGAGAATAACAATAGATATCTCTTTATCATCTGGTTTCTCCTGAAATAACCAGGCTAAAAAGAATTAACCACATAAACCTTATGACACTCCAGTGTGAAGCCAGATTTAATTAGTGTGATCTCATGGCAATCCACATTGGCAGGGAGCTCAGGCTGGTTTTAAAGCAATCAAGTGAGAATTTATAATGAGGAGACTTGATATTCCCAGGTGTGTCTAAAGAAAACTCTACTTTGACAGCTATTCAAATAGAAACTATTACTCAGTATTTAAGTTTCATTTCTTCTAAACACAAAGTAAATAGATGCCAGCCCTGGCCAGCGGGGCTCTGTTGGTTGGAGCATCATCCTGTACACCAAAAAGTTTGCAGGTTCGACTCCTGGTGAGGGCACATACCTAGGTTGCAATTTAGAGTATTACAAATTCCTGTCATTAAATTCTAGTCTTTTATTTGTAAGTGGTGTATTATGTAGGTGTATAAAATGATTTTATTTATATATCATGCATAGCTATAACCAAATGTATATATAATGATATGAAACACATACACATAGATATATAGATTTAGATATTAATCATACTTTACTTAAAGTATGATCACACTATGCATATGGTTTTGGTTCCTGCTATCCCTCTCCCCCTTAACAAGTGTGGAAATTGTAATGTTTTATGTAATCCAAGTGTTAACCTCACCACTTTTAAGGGTCATCTTCTAGCAGACATTTGAACAAAGTAGAATTTCCTAGACAGTTGTCCCTGAGTCCATTAATTTTGTAGATACTCCTTTTTGCAAGTGTGCTATCTCTCTAGTGCCACTGTTCCTTCTGCAGAGACTCAATGCTCAATTTCAGGGCAACTCTCCTCATGCAAGGGCAGCCACTACCGTGCTGACCTCACCAAAGGGATATTGCAGAGAAGGGCACACTCCTTGATTGCCCCATCTATGAATTTTCCATAATCTCACCAAAGGAAGGCTGTACATGCACCATACCCTTTACTAAAGGATGGAGGTGATTAGGGTTCCGGGGACAGGGTGTTGGGTGGAAAATAACCTGGATGCTGAATATGGCAGTTCCTGAGCTCTGAGGCAAAGAAGTGAACATTAAAACCTTCCTGCAAGGCTGGTGTTGCTAAGTGGCTGAGCATTGACTCGTGAACCAGGAGGTCGCGGTTGGATTCCTGGTCAGGGCACATGCCTGGGTTGCAGGCTCGATCCCTAGTAGGGGGTGTGCAGGAGGGAGCCGATGAATGTTTCTCTCTCATTGAAGTTTCTTTCTCTCTCTCCCTGTCCCTTCCTCTCTCTGAAATCAATAAAAACATATTTAAAAAAAAAGACCTTCCTGAGTTCACCATTGTGTTGACTTGCTGTGCTGTCTTGAGAAGTGCTCTCCCTCACCCTGTCATCTTCCCAAAACAGACACAATATGATAAGACAGTGATTTTCAACTGGTGTGCAAGAATTCTTAATATGTGCAATACTTGACTGTTTAGTCAGGGGCACTGACCTCTTTTCCCTTAGATTGCCAGATAAAAAGATGACAACAGCCAACACAACATGAATGAATCAAAATTGTACCTTTTCCTTTGGTCAGATTGGCAAAAAATATAATACATTTTTTGGTGTTCCACAGAATTTTAGTAGTTAGTTTATGTGTGCCATGAGATGAGAAAAGGTTGAAAAATCACTGCCCTAATGTATTCATTTTCCAAAGTATTTCATTTTTCAGAAATCCATGCCCAGAGGTGGGGCAAAGGGTGGCCAGATGAAGAGGTGCCAGGGGACATTTTCCAGAACAGTCCAATCTGAGGAAGGAGGGTCCAGGTCTGGTGCCCTGTGTGATCTCTGACAGTGTCAGGAGACTTTTTTTATTTCTCAACTTTCTCTAGTCTTCATGGGTGAAACTATTTGATCAAACTCACTATATGCATTTGTTCATGTGCACATACACATACACACTACAAATAATAATTCTCACAAAGACGACCATCTAAACTCATTTGATGGGAGGCAATTTTCCCCCTAATGCTGATAACCTACACAACCCCTGCTGGTCACAGTGGACATAGAGCTTTGCGTGGTTCTATGGAAAAGTACCAGATATATTTCAGGACACTACCAAGGCCTACTGATTCATAATGTGGTTTTATAACTACTCTTGGAACAATAGGCCATCTCTTCAAATTATAGCTTTTCTTTATCTTCACGTAGAAAAATGTCTTAAGCTTGATATGTTTTCTCTCTGAGTATCAGTATTGACCACACATCTGTTTTTATGTGTTTTCTTTCTATGTTGTTTTCACCTCTCTTGTTTACAAACTTATCAACCTCTAAGGCTCTGTCACTTCACACATGCTTTGCAAAGACAGGTCGGAGTTAGTGATAAGCTAACTGGTAAAACAATGAACCAACTTTGAGAAATTCAGGTTCTGCTCTTTATTATTTTATTAGCTACCTTAGGAACATTGGGCAAATCACTTAGACTTTATTTGCTTCAGTCTCTCTGTTTTCAAAATTATGTAGATGAGAAAAGCAGTCTTTATGATTTCTTCAAATACTAGTTTAATTCAGTAATTTTTAGCCTGAGCCAAGTTATCTCCAAAGACCTTGAACTGTCAATGATATCAATCCAATAATTATTACACATAAACCTAATTATCTTAGACTTTAAGTAGAATTGCACCTGTCATTTGGGAAGATTATTTATAAAATCAAGTCAGGGAAGACAAATTTCAGAGAACCTGGTAATCAGTGAGTAGCGTGCTTACCTGGGTCATTTCTACAGGCTTCCTCCGTACTTTGCATCACTTAACATTCATCATTTAGCTCTTGTTATGAGCTGGACACAGCCTTAAGCCCTAGAGATGCAGCAATAAACACAACAGAAAAGTTCCTGCCTCAGAAACTTTCAAGTCTGCATCTGAAGAATCATCATAGACAAAAAAGTTTGTCAGTGACTACCTGGGGAAGATACGTATATCCTGATGCAGGTGGGGAGGTGTGAGAATTTGGTCCTTACGTAGGACTTGGGGGAGGAGAGGGTCAGAAAGAGGGAGGGGATTCTCTCTATTAAAATAAAGCAAAATCCTCTTCAGCCCAAACCTCAGTAACTTGTATTTTTGCCCCATTTGGGGTAAGGTGATCTTACCTCTTTAGAAAACTCAAAGTCTCTTGTTTGTTGCTTGCCTCTGTCGTGAAATGCTGACCAATGCATTTTGGCTTCTGCTCCTATTTCTTCCCTAAAAGCCTCCTGGATAGTTCACAAATTCCTTTCTGAGAGAGAGGATGGCAAAGGCCCTCCAACAGGGTAACCTTCAGTTTTGGCTCCCGCTCAAAGCCCCCAGCCCCTCAATCTTTGCCTGCGCCGGGCTCTCACGCTACGATACTCACGCTGCTACCCTGACTGCGACATGTGCTCCCAGCCAAAGTTTAGGGATGTTGTCATTTCCACTGGAAGTTGAACTGGTTTCAGACCACCACCATACTCACTGAAAAAGTAACAGTGGAAATTACAGGAGCAATCAGATAAAAGAATTTAGGTTTGAATTGTCAAGTTAAGAAGGAAAGTCAATAATTAAAGAGCACATGAAATGGTGAGACACTGAAATAGAAATAGACGCAGGTCCAGATTCTAATACTGAGGTGACTACCAGCACTGCGAGTTTGGTATGTCATGTTACCTTTGTTGAACTTTAGTATCTTCAGCCATGAATTTAAACAGTTGGCTTAGAATATCTCTAGTGTCTAAATACACCTTGCTGGTATGGTTTAAGCAGTCTTGTTTCAAGCAGATGACCCCTGAACTGTTTCAGAGCCGCAATTCTATAATTTGTATTTCTCCTGTGACGTTTTGATCCTAGAGACAGGAAGGCTAAGATGTGACACAATTACTATTTTTTAAGGACAGGAAGTTTTTATAAACTAAATATGATTGTTTTCCCCTACAAGTTGCTGAACAAAGAAAACATGGCCTAAACTTTTGAAGCAGGAGTGTCTTGACTATCAGAAAAAAGACAGTGACTGTTAATAGAGGGAGCTAAGAAGATAAGACGACCAGCAATCTTGGAGAGTTATTATGCATCTAATTTTTTTCACTTTGTTTTTATTGTTGACGCTATTACAGACGTCTCCATCACACCCCCTGTGCCCCCCTCCACCCAGCCCCTGCCCCCTTCCCTCTTCCCTCTGCCTGTCACCACACTGTGGCCTGTGTGTCTGTGGGTTATGCATATATGTTCTAGGCTAATCCCTTCACCTTCTTTCATCCAGTTCCCCCCTCCCCTCCCCTCTTCTCCTCTCCTCTCCCCTCCCCTCTCCCCTCCCCTCTGACAGCTGTCAGTCTGTTCTATCTATCCATGTATCTGTTTCTGTTTTGTTCATCAGTTTATTTTGTTCATTAGATTCCACATATAAGTGAGATCCTATGGCATTTGTTTTTGAAAGCAAGGAGGTCGTGGTGGTTTTAAATATATACCCACAAATTATTTGATACTATTACTTTCAAGTATAGAATATGGCAGAGTTTATGATTTGTCTCTTCTAAACACAGATTATAAAAAGACTGAAACCCCTCCCTCCCCCCCATTCTATTTCGCTGATCGCTTAGACTCCAGCATTGACTAATTGTATGATAGGTCAAGTTCCTCAACCTCTTGAACTTAGTTTTGTTTAAATTCCCTTTCAATTCTGACTTCTGAAAGTTGCTTTTTCCTTATATATAATCCATTTTTTGCTTAGGCCTAATCTACAGATAGACAAAGAGATTGCCTTTTTAGTACCCCAGTCTCTTTGGACCTTTCTGGTCTGTCTTATAAGAAATCATTTTCTTGTGGGCTAAATAAAATTGACTTTTTTAAATGCTCAATTCGGTCTCCTTCCTTTGATTTAACAGCATGAGCAGTCTGACATGGGGATTTAATGACACAGATAAAATCCTGGCGTATTCACACAAAAACTGCTTTTATGTGTGTTCCGGTACCTGAGCAAACTGAAAGCATATGTGCTAGTCCAAGAAACAAAGGGGAAAATGGCTGTTTGCAAGGTAGTAAAAGTTTATTTTATGTCCTGGTCTCATTTATGCCACTAGCTGTGATTACCTTAAAATCTGTGTGTATGTGTATTGTATGTATTATATAAGTATTCTGCAAATAATAAAAGGCAAAGAAAAAATGTTTTTGTTTCTAGCAAATTATACTGCTTATCTCCCACATAGGCATCTTGATAAAATATATTAAAATCATAAATTTTGGAGGGCTAAAGAGAGCTTGGGGATTATTTTATCTAGTGATTCCTAATCCAGGGTTCCTGAAGAGGTATTTTCAAAGCCCAATCAATATAAATTATAATTGATGTAGATATAAAAAAAAACCATTTTGCTGAAAATTCAGACAAGCACAGTAGGAGTAATAACAGAAGATGTTTGGGCTGGTAGGTTTTTTTTCTGCCCTTTTATAGATAAGAAAATTAAGCTAAAATGTTGTCGTCATGTTCTCAAGATGAACTAGGATGCTGGTGTCAGGACTCATAAGCCATTTGCTGACTCCTGTTCAGAATTCTTTCCACCTTAACTTTGACTAAAAACCATAATGAGTCTGAACTAGTTCTTTTAGGTCACACTAGCCAGTCTTATGCTCTTATCTGTGGGCCAGAGAGTGCCCAGATAAAAGCCTTCAAGAAGTGGACTCTGTTTTATTTGCTGGGCTTACAATACCATGCTTATAATTCTCTGATGGTCATTGCTATCTCCGTTTTTGCTCTGTTTCTGACTACTATGGATCTCTGTGTTATATCATTGCTTTCCCTATAAACTGTCCAGTTCCTGTCTGACTTATTCACATTTAAAGTTGTTATTATTACTGTTTTTGTTGTATGAAATAGCCATTTTATTAAATACTTTGAACTCATGCTTTATTCAAAATTAATAACCATTCCATGAGGTCTCAGAAAGTATGACACATAATTTAAGAAACTTGACTGAGATCACTTAGCTTCAATATGTGGTGTAGGGCTAATACTCTTCAGGCTTCCTGGTTCTAAAGCTAAAGTATGCTCAGTCACTTGGATGTGCAAAAATCACTTTTTATTTATATTATCAGGATCAAGGTTGCCCAAATTATAAAACAGAAAAAAATTGGCAAATAATTTGCATATATATACACATAGATACATAAATTAAAGTATGAGGCTTAGGTATTGTGTATGTTTTTTAATATCCTGCTTCAACCAGGTTTTTCACTTAACTTACCAACTATCACATGGATGAGCTGTGCTCTATTATATATGAAATATGAATTAAATTGTTAGAAATTTGTCCCTTTACCTTAGAACTGGCTTAAAGAGTTGTGGTTAAGCTTTCATTTTGTTGTGCTATGTTATGTCATAGTATTAACGTGTTCATTCTGTTTCAGAATTTTCCCTCCTCCGTTACTTAGATAAATTATGATCAGGTCATAAAAATAAGTATTCTAGCCAATCTCTAGAGAGTGGTAGAAGTTTATTTTTACTTTCTTTTTTTTTTTTTTTTTTTGGTCTAGCAATCCAGGATCTCTATAAACTCCATGAAATTGTATAAGTCTCTGCATCTGTAAGTATAGTTGTTGGTGTAGTTGTATGGATATGTGTAGATGTACATGTGTACGTGTAGGGACCTATACAGATATGTGTATTTTTCTTGAGACTCCATAGCTTTCACCAGGCTCTTAAAAATAATTCAGGAGAGAAAAAGCTTTAAAAAAACTCAGCCTTATAAGAAATTTAGCATCTTTCTTGTCCATAATGACTCTATCTAAACCCAGACATATCCTTCATCACTTATTTCTAAGGATTTCTGATTATCCTCTGATTATTATTTCAGCTCCTTTTGTACACCTAACATACTTTAAGCTATTGTGTAGATCCATTTTATTAGACTCAGAGCTCTTTGTAAAAATGAATATATTTCTTGCAACTGTGCTCTTTTCATTTTCCTTCCTGTCCTGCTCATTCCATTTGATTTTTCTAAACACTTCATTACCATTTCTCTCTGTTTCCTCCCCTCACTAAATTTGATTATCAGGGATTATTATTCATAAGAATTAGAATTACAAAATCAACCTTGTCAGAACCTCTGCCCTGACCGCATCTTTCCTCTGTAATATCTTCTGCCTTTCCATTTCTTCTCCACCTGAAGCTGCCATTCTGCTTCAGCATTCGCATAAGATTCCTAACAATGTACATGAATTTAAGGAACAGAATACAAAATTTTCCCACTGAAATAACTTTATCTTATTATTTTTTTAACCTCATTTGTTTCTCCCCATAGGAATATTAGCAGGGCTCAGCTTTCCTGATTTTATTATTTTTTAAAAATTTATCTTTATTGTTGAAAGTATTATAGATGTCCCCTTTTTTCCCCATTGACCCCTTCTACTGGGCTCCCACCCCCTGCCGCAGGCTTTTACCACACTATTGTCTGTGTCCATGGGTTATGTATATATGCATATAAATTCTTTGGTCAGTCTCTTCCCACCCCCCCCAACCCCTTCCCTCTGAGATTCATCAGTCTGTTCCATGTCTCTGGATCTATTTTGTTCTTTAGATTTTACATATGAATGAGATCATGTGATACTTGTCTTTCTCTGACTGGTTTATTTCGAAAAAAAAAAATTAAAGCTCAAAGGAAGGTAGAATGTTTTCATAATCAAAACTTTAGTTACTGATATACAGGGTGAGGAGAAAGTAGGTTTACAGTTGTAAGTACACAACACAGCATTTATTCTTGTATTATTATTTATTAATGATTGCATTATTTAATGACTGTAATATTTTCCACAGAAATGACTGTAAGCCTACTTTTGGCACATCCTGTATTTGAGAACATGCTCCACATCTCTTAACTATTAATCTAAGACTAACAGCAAGCCTCTATTAGCTTAGCCACTAGGTAAAACCAAGCAAGTGTATAGTACTAGAATAGACAACAAATCTGTAATAAGAGAGCCTAGGTTCAAGCGATCACTCCTTACTAGATTTGTGGCTTTAGTCAAATAACTTATCTTCTCTGGATGTTACTTTCTTCATTTGTTAAAAAAATGGGGGGGGGGGGGTCATGTCTAACTTTCTTTAGTCCCTCCCTACTCTAACACTTAAACAGCCTGTTGTTCACTGGCTGCTCTCCTGCAGGATGGGTAGGTGGTAACAATAAGGCAAGATGAGTGAGTCACTTCATCTCGCTCTTTGGCGTCGAGGGTAAGAACACTTGTACTTCCTTGAAAGAAGGAAGGAAATTCTACAGAACATGCTTCTAGGCCAAATTCTAGCCTTTGGCTTATATAGCCCTAAGTATAACAGCATTAGTTCCCTAAGGGACAAAGGGTACCTAATGGCTTGGAGCAGGGTTCCTGCTAAACTGCTGACGCTGTTTCTCTTTGTGAATCATTCCACACTCACTCAATCGTGCCATCGCCAACTGCTCTGGTTGGCAGGGCCCTCTGAGGGCTTCCCAGGCCGCTGCTTGTGGCATGGTGCCAAATGGATTGTGGGATGGATGATTGACGAACAAATAAGCATCCTGCCTTGTGGTGGCATAAAGCATAACTGTTATTGTTACGTCCAGAGCCTTTCAAAACACCATGTTAAATAGCCCATGTGAAAGGAAATTAACAGCAGATTACTATTAGGAGGTACTTTTAAAACAGATGAATTGGGAGGCCAAGTATGCTTACTTCTGATCAATCACCAAGATTTTTCTCATTTCTACCTCTTTCATGTCTTGGATAGTTCAGTTACCCATCACTTATCCATTAACTTGATGCAAGAACCTCTTAACTCGACAGTTGCTCTTGGTTTGATCAATTTCAATCTATTTTCTACACTGTTATATCTTTCTGCAAGGTTAGCAATATTTTTCAAAATAAAATCCAATCTGCTGGACATTATATAAAATACGTTTCCTAAAAGAGGCTCTTCTAAGCTCTTTAGCTTCATCCTTTGCCTCATCCCACTGCTCACCTTACATATAACCCTGTCAGTCTATTGGTAGTTTTTCCAACATATGCAAATCCTTAATAAACATTAGTACTTAAATGTAAAGTTTTAATGAAATAAATTATTTACCTTGCAGAGTCCTGTTAGGTGTTCCTCCCAGGGTTAATTTTTGCTTGAACCTGAATGTATTCTATTGGCCTTGAGCATGGGACACAGCTCAGAGAAAAATAATATATATTGAACACTTTACTCGGCTGAATAGTGACCTTCAAAAAGATATATCTATGCACCAATCCATGGAAACTGTGCATGTCACCTTATATGGAAAAAGTGTTTACTATATGGCTTGGTCAGTTAGGGCTGCTCTAATAGAATACCACATACTGGGTGGAGGTGGGGGTGAGGGGGGTTAAATTCTTGAGGCTGGGAAGTCGTAGATCAAAGTCCTGGCAGATCCAGTGTTCGACAAGGACACTCTTTCTGGACTGTAGATGACTATTTTCTCGTATCCTCACATGGAAGGGTGCAGAGAGAGAGAAAAAGCCAGCTCTTGTGTCTCTTCTTGTAAGGACACCCATCAAGAGGGCTTCATGCTGATGACCTAATTACCTTCCAAAGGCCCCACAATGGAATTGGGGATTAAGATTTCAATATACAAATCTTGGGGGAACACAAACATTTAGACCATAACACTGCATGTGGTAAAAGATGCGATTAAGTAAGGACCTCAAGAGGAGGTGCTTATCCCGGATGATTTGTGTTTGTCCTAACTACAATCCCATGTGTCCTTATAGTAGAGAGGCACAGGGAGTTTTGAGACAGAAGAAGAAAAAGGGTTGTGACCAGGGAGGCAGAGATTGGAGTGATGTAACAAATCCAAGAGTTTGTGGGCCACCAGAAGCTGGAAGAGGCAATGACGAATTCTCTCCCAGAGTCTTTGGAGAGAACACAGCTTTGCCAACAACTTGATTTTGGACTTGTAACCTCCAAAACTTTGAGAGAATACTTTCTGTTGTTTTAAGCAACTAAATTTGTTGTAATTTGTAATAGCAGCCACAGGACACTAATGTAAGTAATTTAGTGAGAAACTTAGGTAACTAGGGGGAGCATATAATAAAGCAGGTAGGATCAGCTGATGACTTATAAAACATTATAAATGGTTTGCCAAGTATCAAGTTATTGTCCTCAGATTGAAGGTAACTTAGAGATCTTTTAATCACACATTTTATTTGACCGTTGAGGTTCAGTGACTTCCCAACGCTATACATATAGCGAGTGGCAGAGCCTTGGCAAGAGTTCCTGAGGCACCCTTCATCTGTCCTCACTGCCACTCAGTTAAAAATGGCACCCTGTTCAACATAACTTGATTAGTAATTGTGAAATGTTGAGAGATGGCTAAGTCTCCAACAATAAAATATTGGTTTAAATAAACTATGTTACCTCTAAATAATAGGAGAGTGAGAAGTCATTAAAAATATTACAGTCATTGAAATAGACACTATGAAAATTTAAGAATGTACATTGAAATAAATTAATATATTATTCAGGAATATAATCAGTTCAAAAAATAATTCTGGGCACAATCTTATTTTTATTAAAAAAATCATAAAAGATACTTCAAAATACAGATTTGAAAAACTTTGTAACAGTTTTAATTGTAGTTATCTCCAATCACAAGGATTCTAGATGAGTTTTATTTTCTTTGCGTTATTTTATCATTTTTCTATAATAAATACATAATGATTTTATAATAAAGAAGGTTTCCTTCTTAAATTTCAGAGACTACCCCCTGTATGCCTGTTTCTCAGGTGCTGCTGAGGAGACCAGATGAAGACATCTTGCCTGCATTTTATCTGAGGATGAGAGGCTCGGGGCTTGGGAGTCAGGGCTATTGCAAGGTGGGAGGTAAAGTAAGAATGAACAACCAGTAAGCAGGAATTAATATGGTTGGCAGATGGAGAAAAGGGGAGCAAACACACTGGCTAGGAAAAGGCAAGCTTGAGGATGAGCCTAGAATAACTCCTCAGCTGGAGAGATCTACATCTCTCTCTCTCTCTCTCTCTCTCTCTCTCTCTCTCTCTATATATATATATATATATATATATATATATATATGTGTGTGTGTGTGTGTGTGTCATGTGTTGCCATTATTTATTCCAATAAATACGTAGATTTTGAAGGCTCAAAGTTTTTCTCTAACTCAGATCTCACACAAGGGAGCCTGTGGGACATCCAGGCAGCACAGTGTGAACGGCACGGAGAGGCACCCCCGGGATGGGGGCGTCGGCTGAAGGCCGCTGGCCGCTGGGGAGGCTGCTGGAGGCAGAAAAGAGTCGCGAGTGGCTCTGGGAACAGGCGGGAATTCAGTCACGAGCAAAAGTGTGTGCAGATCATGTCTGTATTCATATGAACTTTAGCTCTTGTGTCACCCACTGGCTTAGAAATTTAGTGAAGTGAAATTTTGCAGTAAATATTGACTTTTTTTTTAGATCCCCTTTTTACTTATTATATTTCTTGTTGAAAATATTACAGGTGTCCCCTTTGCAGTGAAAGCCTGGATGGCGGGAAAATGAGATCCCTTTTTAAAGATTTTTTTTTAACTAAGTTTATTTGAGGTGACATTGGTTAATAAAATTATATAGGTTTCAAGTGTACAAGTCTATGATATATCATCTGTATGTTGCAATGTGTGCCCACCACCCAAAGTCCAATATTCTTCTGTCGCCATATATTTGACACCCTTTACTTGCTCCCACACCCCTTCCCTCTGGTAACCATCCTACTGTTCTCTGTGTCTATGAGTTTGTTTGTTTTTTGCTTGCTCATGTGTTGCTTTCAGTTTTATACGAGTTTTGATTTTTGAACAAGGGGAAAAAGAGAATTCAAAGCATCCCATGCTGAAATTAGAATGATAAGGAAAGTAAATCTTTTAAGAAATTACTGGTGTTTTTATATCTATCCCTGTAGCAAGTTCTATCTGTAGTTATGGCTGAAATAAATTATGATTCATAACACCTTTTGGCAAGTGTAAATTGACGTGATATAACTTTACTAGGAAACAATTTAGCATATTTAGCAATTTGTCCAAAAATCTTCAGGAAATAATTTGAAAGGCAGACAAAAATCATGTATAAATATGCCATCTCAGTGATATTCATAATATTGAAAACCAAGAAATAAATGTCCAAAATTAGATGGATGATTAAGTAATATAAGGTGCATAAATATGATAGACTACTCTATAGTCATTAAGAATCATGTTTATAAATACTATAATGAAGAAAGCTAAGATATTAAATTGTACATAAAACTTTAAGTACACATGATTTGTGTAAACACACACATGTATATAGACAAAATCCTTTGAAGGGCATCTTTCTTTTTGTAAGTTTCTAAAATTAAAGTTATGCATGCCACTTTTCAAGGACATAACTACTGTCTACAGTGAGATATATCAGTAATGTCATGTTCATTTTTCTCTTTGTAAAGTAATGAATATCTTATTCTTTCTCTATCAAAAGGTCAAAAATATTGAAGGTAAAGATACAGGCTGACTGGAAAAATGGAGAAAATAAATATCAAAATAAATTTTCTTTTTAAAGAATGGCATATACAGATAGAAACCTCACTTGTTTCCTCTGTGTTTTAGCAACACATTGCATATTTAGTACAGTGGTAAAGTCTTTGAATGCTAGGATAATTCTTTGTAGTCCTGGATCCAAGAAGGGACAAAACATGAAATATAAAAATATCCTAGCTGGCGTTCTTTAGAGACATGCCTTAACACTCACACACAAAGACCGGAAAGGTTTACAACAAGAAGTACCAATGTTCAATACTCTGCATTTCCAAAGTGAATGCCCGTATAGTTGAAGAATCCTTTTGCAAAGTAAATAATTACCCTTGAATAAATTTTTCCTTTAAATTGAATTTCCATACTTAGGATTGATTTCTAGAAAGGCCAACCCACAAATGAATATGTTGTTTCCAATTTTGACTTGTCTTTTTTTCTTTTTCATAATGGGAAGCCCTTAATTCTTTGAAGACTTAAATTTGGTACTCTTGTAGTTGAGTGCAGGATTTAGAGCTTGAGGGAAATATATTTAAAACTAGATGCCTTTTCCTCTTCCCTTCAATTGTTCTGTGTTCTATTACATATCCTCTGTAATATGTCCACTTAAACATTTAAGCAATGTTCATCAAAGAACCTTAGATTCCGATTTCTTGAATAATTAAAATAGAACTAAACAGATCTGAGCATCACAAGAGCATTGGTTTCGAGCTGGTTGGCTGTTCTGCTACTTTGAGGGGGAGGGAGGAGAATTGCATTGTTGAGCATCAGTTTAATTATAGAGCACTTAATAAGTTGACTGATTCTGTAATACTATTGGACTTGGTTGTTGTTGTTAAGACTTTGATTTACATAAATGTCAGGGACTTGATTAAAAAAGGAGACATAGACAGCAATGACCTGCCCTTCAATAGACTTGTGTATGTCCTCTTAAGGCTTCATTCTTTACTTTCTGAGCATGAGGTTTTAGCAGTGGTAAAAATGAGAGTGGAGACTAGGAGGATCCTAAGATTAAAGATGGGAGCGAGCATTAAACAAACCTCTTGTGAAAGTACAGGGTGAGGCAAAAGTAGGTGTACAGTTGTTTGTAAGGAAAATAATACAATAATTTATAAATTATAATACAAGAATAAACTGTGTTTTGTGTACTCACAACCGTAAACCTACTTTTGCCCCAACCTGTATATACTTACTGCACATTAGTAAGGGGTTAGTTTTCTAGAAAAAGTAACCTGCCCTTTGTAACCATCACTATGTTCTTTGTCGTGTACTTTTTAAATTTTGTTTTCTACACTTGCTCAGACTCTAAAGGGATAAAATTATCTAGGAAAATACCAGTCGTTTAGGTTATGCTAACTCAGAGAGCTACAAGAAGATAAAGACAGAAAATATAATAAAATATAAAAATATTTATTCACTGTCCTTCCTTCTATTGAAATAAACAGGGTCAAGCCAGAGGCTCAGAACAACTGAGAAAAAAAAAAACCAATTACCACAATTCTATGTGTCTCCCAGATGTTATATATCCTCATGTCATTCGTTTCCTTTATGCACAACCATCTACGAGTTGCTGACCTTCTTTATAACAACAGTTCCAGTTCTTGAGCAAACTCATCCTATGTTCTATTATGAGGTTTTTATCTTTTTCTTCCTTTTCCCTCATCTCTACAAGTTTGATGACAATAAACCAGTACAACACAACTCGGCATAACCCAACAAAATCATCTCACCTCAGCTGATTCCTACGGTTGTGGTCTTATTCTTCAAGAATGTGACCTTAATGTGTTGGGATGGGTTACAGAAACCAAGGCGCTAAAATAGGCAAAGGATTGATCTGCGGCACACCAGCATATTAAGGAGCACTGTAAAGATGTTCAATCACATTGTGACATGCAATAGATATAGCTTCCTAGATATAGTTTCCTAGATCTAGAAGAATACTTTTTGGTCTGTTTAGAGAAGGGTTTTGTAAAAGTCTTTGTAGAGAGGAGGTCAGAATGTATGGTCGCTACTATGACAATGACAGCGTCGCAGTTTTCCAAAGAGTGATCAGTTCTTTTACATTTGTATTCAGCCCTGAGTAATGTATAGGCATTCAATTATGTAACTTTTGATAAAATAGAATTATAGTATTTTACTCTGTCTGTCTTCCAATCTATTCTCCAGAACCAGAATTCCCGTTTTAAAAGTCAAATAATTGTAATTCATCCATCTGTTCAAATCCCTTTAGCAACCTCTCATTTTTCTCGAGATAAAGACCAAACTGCTAACTCTCACCTAAATAGACCTGCATGGTTTTGTTCTTAACTTGCCCTCTTGTCTCATCATTACAGACCCCTTTTCTCTTTTCCATCCCTGTCATACTGGTCACCTTTACTTATCATGCCTCCACCTGCCATAGGACTGCTGTTCTTCTTGCTGCCTGAGACTCCCTGACATCATCCCTTTCCTTTTGGCCTAAAAAATGATATCCATCCTATCCCAACCTAATCTTCTTGTCTTCGGGGGAGCTCTTGACCTCCTCCACTGGGCCAAGTCCTCCTATTATGGAAAATATTTACACCCCAGACTCTCCATAGTAGCATTGGTTATAGTCTCAATTTTAAAATTATAAATCTAAATATTTTATGGCCATCTTCTTAATAGGCTCTAAGTGACAAGAGAACAAACACCATAGCTATTTTTGTACAGTTGTATCCCCAGAGTTGAGTTCAGTATGACACAGAGTAGGTGCTCAGAAAATATTTTCCTAATGTATGTATGGATGGTTTGGTTTATTGTTTGATTGCTGAGGAATTAATAAAACAATGCCAAGAAGGGTGTGTTACATACAAGAGGAGCTCAAAATATTAGTGAATTAATATATGAAGAAATGAATGTTGAATTATCTATGAGTCAATTAACTACTTGTGAATTAGTCACTGGTCATTTTAGTTTGATGTTTTTGGTCATATACTACAGACTTCCTCTTTCGTCCCACTGATAGTTGAAAGGACACAAATAAATTTTATTATAAACCTATAAAAAAAACTATTAAACTCAGAGGATATGCTATAAAATAAATTATACAATCTGTGCCAAAGGTCAAGATAAACCATTCAAAGAATATCCATATTTCTGGTTCCTGGTCCCATCCCAATTTATCTAGAAACTGATTAGTGCTCAGAGAGGCGAAGGACGACTGATCCAAAGTCACAGAGTCTGTCTGCGATTCTGGCACAATGTGAACAGAAAGCTCCTGAGTATAGGATTCGTAGTTGTTTTGAGCTTTTTAGACATTTCCAGGGTGGTGGCGTGCTGATAGTGCTTTTATTTCTCTCTCTACCTCTTCTACACATAAATATATAGTCTAATTGCTGTAAGTCCAGCACTTCTCACCAGCAATAAATTACAAACCTTTGGCAAACTCTTCTTAATTAATGCTCTTGCCCCCTTGTCTAATGCACTACCCTGGAGGGAGTGATTTACAATAGCGTTATTTTCAGTATCCTATTTGCCTAACCTAGAAAGGAAGGTAAACAGCCATCATATTTTACAGAGACACTATGGATCTATTCCAGGAACCATGTTCTTTATTTTATTTATTAGCTGGTTGTAATTACACCTCTAGAGAAAGCTGAACGATCTCAAATTGCAAGAGAGGAAGGGCAGTGAAGGACACTAACAGTGGACCAGAGAGATGATAAGGGGGCCTCACTGACCCCCCGCAGGCTTGGCTGTTTTTCTTTCCTCTGGTCCTCAGTGTCTTCATCTCTAGGAGGGAACCAGGTCATCATGATTTATATGGTTGCTTAAAGCACTAGTGTTTAACTTTTTTAAAGTTACAAAAGTAAATATTTTTTAAATGAATAAAATACAAATCACACTGACATTATCACTAAAACTTTGTACCAGATTTTTATTAGAATAAAATGTTGACTTACTGGTGTGCTTTCCCCCACTGCAATCTAATGATGTGCACCAGCATTTCAAAGGGGGACAGTTACACTCCCCGCAATATGGAGTACTAGAGCAGAGCTGTCTGAAACACGGGGATGGATGGATGGAGTAGGATATAGTTTATCCTTGTAAGTTTTGTGTTGCACTCTTATTTCCTACCCTCCTTTGGTGGTCAGCATCCTTTATTCCCATAGAAATCCTTTCATCGTTTGGCTTCTGGATCCGTTGTTCCATCCTGTATGTCCAGAGTTCCCAGGAATGGCAGCCTATATAGACCTAGTATCCCCTTAAAATGATGTATGGTCTAGATCCATTTTTTACCCATAGAAATTCACATGTTCTGTGTCCCTTGTCTCGTCCCTTCCAGCACAGGCCCCTCCACCCTGCTTTTCAAAGTAGCAAGTAGATCATATGACAAATATATTTATGTTGCTTACATTTTAATGAGATGGTTAAGTGTTCTACTTCTTTTGCATTTACGTTTGATAGTGGGTAGATGGCCTGAAAGAATGACTGCACTCTTGCCATGTAACCCCAAGTGGAAAAATGAACGGAAAAAACTCGGGCCAAGAGGAGCGTTCAAGTGCAAGCTGGTGGTAGAGGTTTAGAGCCCCTTAGAATCATGTAAAGAGCCAAACCAAAGAACTGCCACCTCAGTTTCTATCAAGATGGGCAGAAGCTTAGTCTTACATGTAGCATGTGTGACAAGGATCATTATGCTTTGAAATAGGTTACATATATTCCCCTATCTTTAAATTTTTTTGACCCATGGCCTTTTCTGTCTTTTTTAATATAGAGAGTTTTATTTAATATAGTTTTATTTGCACAGGGTTTCCATCTTTTGAAACAATGTGTTTTGGTGCTTCAGCAGAACAGAAGCCATGTAAAACAAGAAAATCATTTCTCATCTTTGACCACCAAATTCTGTTTCCTTGTTTATTTTGGATGCTAGCATGTTGTTACAGGACTACTTAGAGAAAGGAAAAGCATATAGCCTTGTGGGAGAGAGAGACTAGTAAAGCAAATGGCTTAGGCAGCAGGATCTTCTTCCTAATCCCACCACTCCAGGCCCTTCTGGCTAATGGTGGGAGGTTGCTTACAAACAACCCCAGGGAAGCTCGAGAACATTGGAGCTCCTCACCAAGTTTCCCATCGTCATGGGCACACTTATTGTTTAAAGCCAGTCTCCACTTCTATTGCTCTATGCTTGTGTAGCTCTTTTGCCAGGGATGCTAGGAGTAAGCTGGACTCCTTGGAGCAGTCCCACAGGAGCTGGACAGAGGTGGAGGCAGAAAGCCTTGGCAGCTTTATTGAGGCAGCTCTCAGAAGTCCCCATGGCCTATGTGTGACATGCAAGGGATTCCCAGGGGAAGTACAGGTACTGGCTGAGGTGGACTAGCAGAGACCTAGGGTCAAAATAGACTGTTGGGAAGGACCTTGAGACCCAAAGGTAAAGGGGGAAGTTCATGGACTCCAGGAGAAAGTGCCTATTAATTGTGGCTCCACTTGTCTATATCCAACATAACTTAGAGTCAACCAACCTGGTAAATAGAATAGAGTGGTTGCCAGGGGCTGGGAGAAGGGAGCAATGGTGAGTTATTAAAGTTTCAAGCAAGATGAACAAACTCTAGAGATGTGATCCACAACATTGTACCCATAGTCAGCATTAATGTATTATAAACTAAAAGAGTCGTAAAGAGGGTAGATCTCATGTCAACTGTTCTTATGACAATAAATTTTTTAAAAAATCAGGCCAGACCCTTGGTTAAAAAGATCCAAAGAGGATGCAGAGGATACTATAGAAATTAGATGAGAGGAGGGAGCTGGACTGCCATGAGGTCACATGAGCCACGCCTTCCCTTTATACCCAGATGCAGTTTTAGAAAGGAAACTAAACAGGGCAGAACATTTACTGATCAAACCCTGACCTAAGTGCACCCAGCAGGGGTTGTGTTATTTAAAGATATTTCATATATTATTGCCTCAGATTAGCATTAAAATACTGGACTGAACTAAAATTTGGTTCTCCCTACCCCCAGCTACCCATTAGTCAGAGACTCATGAGAAAGAATGGATGAGTTATAGAGAAGTAAAGCAGCTATCTATCTCTTGCAATGTTTGGCCCAACTGCCAATGTTTCCTTCTCACTGGCATTTTCTACAGAAATGTCCAGGCTCAACTATTGCCCATTAAATACAAAATATATTTTAGACTGACATTTGCCCCTCATCTGATAAATTAATGAAGTTAATGAAAAATAACTAAAAATAGGTAGATGAGCTTGGTATATGGTGACAGAAGATTTGACTTTGGATGGTGGACACACAGCATAGAAATCTACACCTGAAACCTATATGATCCTATTAACCAATGTCATCCCAATAAATTTAAAAAATAGATACATTTCTAGAGAGCAGACATTGTAATCAGAATTGCCTAGTGCCTCTCTACACACAAACACAAACACAGGTATACCACCTACACATGAGTGTGGTTTCTGGAACAGTGCTTTTTGATAAATTGTGTTTGGTGACTACACATTTGTCTCCCATGGACACTTACTGTTTTCAACAGTTTCTTGACACTCCCTTGGCAATGAAGACACATGCACACTGAGGTTCTCTGAGATTTTGAGGTGGACTTAGATATCCTAGTTCTGGTCAGAAGTTTCCTGGGAGAATGATCATAAATGAGATTCTGGCATTTTGGTCTTATGCCAAAGAGAATGAATCAATAGCCCTTGGGCAGAAATACCTAAGTTTTATCTTTCTGGCACATTTTCTTTGGCCCAGTCTTCTAGAAGAAAAATGGATTTAAAACAATGCTTGAAGTCTGCCTCTATCTCTGCTAGTTACAACTATCTCAAATGTGTGCCGCCCCTCGGGTGATCACTTACAGACCTTCTTTCCTTCTACAGAATGAAATGCCTGGACTTGGTAACTGTTCTCCAATCTAAACCTCACTAAGAATTTCTAAACTACATAAATTATTCATTAAAGATTGAGAAGTATAAAGAGAAGGAAGGAGGATAGACATGAGATACAAATCTCTAGAGCCAAAGGCAGGGAAGTTGACAATAAAATTTACAAAGGCTTAGTTGTATTAGGAGACACACCAGACACTGTTGTTATTCAGATAGGGCAGTCGTCAGGTTTTCAAAGATGCAGTGTTACCGTATGAAACTAGGTACCCTCGACTTTGTTTCCTAGATTACATTCTTTTAGCTCGGAGAAGACTCTGATGGAATGCAGTATTCACAGGGTCTCCCCAGGTCTGGGAGGGTTCCGGGGGTCAGGCTGCAACTCACAAAGAATGTACTAACCCATTTTATCAGGACAAAAGCAGAGTATTAAATATTGAAAACCAAGCAGAGGAGGAACCAAAGACCAGTTCTTTGGCTGTAAGAACCTTTCTATCTTGATATCATCTCCACATCTGTTTTTTAATAGTTTTTTTTTTTCCCTAATTATGAATCTCTTTTGAAAGACATTCAAGAGACACCTAGTGGATTTGATTATAGGGGCAAGATGGGATGGGGGAAGCTGATTAGTTTGTGCCCTCCTCTGTAGGAGACAAGGGTTGAAAAAAATCCAAAGGGACAGAGTGGAAGCAATTACTAAAATGATTTCCTGCCAGTGCCTCGATTCCAGGGCTTAGACTTAGAGCAAGAACAGTGAAGTCTGTGGATTTGAGAAAGGCCCTGGCCCCAAGCAGTCAAGGGACCCACAAGTACAGTATTCTGAAAGGCTGAGATTTTAGTACACCAGTTGAAAAATTATAATCTCTAAATTCTTTCCAGTTGTATCCTTGTTACTATGTAAAATGTGTCTTATCGTCTAAGATTTTGTAATCTCACTCTTCTTCAGCGGAGCTGGTCTTCTAGCTGGATGTTAAGCTACCATGATTCATTTCTGCATTCTCAGCAATTAGCAAGTGCCAGAGGCATTGTGACTAAAGAAAGAGTAAGTGCAGTGCTTGCATGTTGAATGATAAGCAGTTCATCCTTCCTTTTCTCTAATTTATAATAAAACCTGCCCCCAACCCATGAAGGTTGGTCTGATGGATTCCTTCTCAAGCTTAGTTGTCCGTTCATGGCTTTCCTTTTAACATTGGTCTATTAAACATTCAGAACAGTTCTTTCTGATAGGGTGCTTTCTGAGCTTGAATTTGCATAAACCAATTCACACAATGGGATAAATGAGCTAACGGGCAATTTCATTCTATGTGATGATCCATTGTAAAACAAACAAGAAAAATGCCCTCTGATTGGCGGTGGTGCATGGTTTGAGTAGAAGATTAGAAATTTTGGCAAAATTCAGGGTCTCTGGAGTTAACAAGCCTCTTACTCTGCAGATGTTCCCATCGCAGGTGAAGCAGCCTTAGAGGGACTCCTCACTGACAGCAAGCAGGGTGCCCTTTTATGAGTATGTGAACCACCCAGTTCACAGTAGCTGTCTCTTCCTGATACAAAGACAGTGATCCCTTTGCCTCAGCCCAGCGACTTCACTGATAATTTTCTCAAAAGCTAATGGGGCAGAGCACTGTAAATATGGGGATGTTTTACTGTAGTCCTCCGATGACCCACAACTAGTTTCTATTATTAATAATTCCTCTAAGGGTCATCGATGGAGCATTCAAGAGAAAGCACCACTACTTCTGTTTCTAAGGAAATACCAGGCTGCAGACTCCTGCTCTGAATTGTTTCCTGTGCTTCATTATTTACTGACATTCCTGGAATGCAACCAACCAAAGCCTTATCAGGCAAAGGCAGATCCCCTGAGCCTTTTATCATTCTGTCTGCAGTTTTGAATATTTCCTATATAACCAGACAGCATACCAAATGAAGCTAGACTCTTTGAAGGGAAATGAGTCGATTGGAATGTCAATTTTATTTAGTCATATATTATAAAAACTAAACAGCATATCCAGCTGATTGACAAAACTCATCCAACTGTTAAGGGCGAAACAAAACTATCTCAAGAGGTACAGTTAACGCAGGTCTTGCTTTTACCTACAGGCAGATATGAGAGCACGAGAGAGAGAGAATTGAAGCAGAATGCAAATCTGAAGTTGTCCAACTGATAAAGTTCAGAAAGAGGGAGAGTAAGGAGTGAGGACTTAGATGTAAGGCTAGCACGTCGTGTTTTCTCTCTTCTTCTTCAGTGAGCCTTTTAACTTCTTCCACAGGCTGTCTTTCCTCTTCAATTTCTTTTCCGTCAAGGATGGCACAGACTCCTTCTTGCGGATTTCCCTCACTAAACCATGAAAGGCATCATCAATGCAGAATCTGAGGGCCGCAGAGGTCTCAAAGAAAGCACAGTTATATTCTCGGGCCAGACCCAAGCCTTCTTCTGTAGAGACCTAAGGGGAAAATAAAAACAATATTAAAAAGAGAGGAAAGGAGAGATGCTTAGATCAGAAAGCATGTTCTCTACCAGGGCTGTAGGCCTGTTACATTAAAAAAAAAAAAAGTAAAATGTGGCAATATGTTTTAAGGGAAGGTTTCTCAAATTTCTGAACCTGAAGGACAAAGAGAAACCAGAATCTCTGAAAGGGCACCTGGTTAGAATTTATTAAAAATGGAACTGGAAATTAACTCTTCAGACTTCAAAAAGAAGTAACGTGGTCAAAAGCATGGCTTTAGATTAAAACTGCTTATAGTTTTGCAAACTTGAGTAAATTTCTTAACCTTTTGACCTCAGTTTTCTCATATGTAACGTAAGATAACACCTGTAAGGCTGTTAAGTAAAATCGTCAATACAACGTGCTTTGACCATGCTGAACACACATTTTTAAGCTCTGTAACTACTAGTTATTATAGTTCAGAGCTTTCAGTTAAGAGTAAGTCAGGATGAAGTTGTCATCATGAAACTTAAAATACAATCTTCAGGTGAAAAAAAAAAGCAAAATGCCACCATTATGATAAATAATCCTTTCTCTAGCTGAGCTCTTCAGAGCAGGCTGAGAGCTTTGTGAGTTTTTATCATTTCTTTTTCGTGTGTGGCACTTAGCATGTTGTGGCTCATGCTAGTGCAATAGGTCCTCTAGAGGTGATACACTGACTGAGGTCAGAGTCTCTGCCTCATTTATCATCCCTTGGTGTCTGTCACAGTGCCTGGTGCCTAAATCACCATTAGATGAGCTAAAAGGATGAGTCATAAATATACTTGAGTTTACTAAGTATTAATTAAGATGTAAATATAAATGCACAAATATTTAAACAGTGAATTATGTGTCATGGTAGCTGGGTGCGAGTAATCTTGTTCAAAATGTAGCACTCCTGTTAAATTCTACTAGAATATTCACATTGGCTCTGAGAAAGCAGGAGTGTGCTGCCTTACTCAATATGTCTGACAGTATTGAGCTCATACTAGTCTATTTATTTTATTTTAAAGTTAACCTGATGTTTATATATTTACATGCTCAGTTTTTTTCTGCAAATGGAGGTATATGGTGAACTGGAAACTCCATCAGTCTAGAACTTGAGTGACTGGGCCTGGGACTATGATGAGTAGAGATTTCAGTTCACCCCTGCTGGGTATGTGACAAAGAAGAAACTTCGGTCTGTTAAGCTGCTGACATTTTGGAGTTGTTTATAACCTGAGTTAAATCAGCCTTTCTTAACTGATAGAGCATCCCATATTGCCAACAAGTGGTTGAGCAGGGATGTGAAACAGGTCTACTGATTCCAAAGCCAGGTCCTTTCTAGTCTGTGATAGGTTGACCTCACCAAGGGCTAATAAACAGGTGAGTATAAGGAATGTCTAAATTCTCTCCTTTCTCTTTCATTCCTGCTAGCAAATACCATCAGTTCTTTTCTGAGCTTATTTCTGTCTTATAGTAACTTAAGAAATACAGCTAAAAGCATCCAACTGAAGTGATTAACATTGTTTTAACAACAACTTAACTAAGTCATAGGTTTATTAAGTAGCTGGTCATGTTTTCATACCCCACAGCATGTGTTGTTCTTTATTTTCCCATCTCCTATAACAGTTTTCTCCACCCAAAAGCCAATGACTCATATTTCACATTTTCCTATAGCAACACCTCATTTCTGGTATTTTTTTTTAGATTAATCAACTTTTATAAGGCTATATGAATACAAAAATATCTTCAAAATCTCCATGGCTTGCAAAAATATTTATATCTTGCTCCTGCTCCCCATTAGCAACTAGAGAGGAGACTGTGGCAGTTGGGCTTCAGTTTGCCTCTCCTGTCTCATTTAGAACTCAACCCAGATATTGGTGCTCTTTCAGCCTATGATGTTCCCTTGACAAAGCAGGTGGGTGAGAGGCAGAGATCATTTTTCTTACACCCCAATCAGTGGTCAAAAGACTAATGGGGAAACCTAAAGTCAATAATGCAGTGTGTACACTCAGCTCACAATAAAGGATGGGGGGGAAAGCAAATAATTCTACAGAAATAATAGAATCCAGCAAAATCATTTATATGTACATGCAGTATACTTCCCAATTAAAAGAGGCAAAGATTGTCAGACCAGATTATTAAAAAATCACTTGTTCTTGAAACACCTTACATGTAAGGCTATGGAAAGACTAACATTTGAATGGAAATTAATACAAAATTAAGCTTATATATTGACATAATATCAAACACAGTAAACAGCAAGTTAAAAAGATAAATCTATCATGAAGATATACTTATAAATTGTATGTACTAAAATTATAGTCTTAGTTCCTAAGAAAGAAAAGTTGATAGAAGTAAAATTCAAAATTATAGTGAAAGATTTTAACACATCTCACTCAGCAGTTAAAAGAATAGGCAAAAAGTTAGTTCAAACAGAACACTATTTATCTAATTTACACATATAAGATGCTGTACCTATTCAACAATGGAAAAATTTACATTCTCTTCAAGTGAACCGGGAGCATTTATAGAAATGGACTTCATGCTGAGCTATAGAGAAAGGCTTAAAACATTGCAAAGAATCAAAGTTACAGCATATTCCCAAACAAATGGAATTCAGCTAGTTTTAATAGGAAGGTAACTAGGAAATTCCCAAATATTTTGGAAAAATAGTCAAGTCAAAGATATTACATAAAAATCATAAAATATTTGACACTGAATGATTAAAAAATACAACATATTGCAACTTGTGGGATATCTAAAGCGCTGTTTAGAATGATCTTTATAGCAATAGTTGCATGTTTTAGGACAGTGGAAACCCTCAAATTCAATAAAGTAGCAATGTTAAAAAGTTACGAAAAAATGCCCAGAAAATTTAACCCAAAGAAAGTAGAAAAGGGAAAATTTTAAATATAACAGAAAACAATCATGCAGAAGAGAAAACTAAATCTGAGTTTTTTGCAAAGATGTTAAGTTGGACTCTCCCTATTAAGGCTTCCTCTAAAGATATAACAATTCAGGCATATTTCCCAAATGAGGAGTGGAGTATTAGTTAAGGGCTAGGCAGCTAGACCAATACAATGAAATAGAGAACCCAGAAACAAGACCAAAATATATATAGGAGCTTAATATGTTATTGGAGTGGCATTTTTCAAATCAGTGGGGGAAATGAAGGTGCATTCAATGGCACCCTGACATTGAGTTATCATTTTGGACTATTTTTGACAGATGGAGATTATTTCCACCAGAACAGGAAGGTAATTTTTCTTTGGGGAGAATAGAAATAAAAAGTGATTTGAGTGAAGACTTTAATGAAATCAACAGTATTTTTTACACATTTGAAAAATCTTTCTATACAAACACATATTTATGAAATGCTTCCTAAGTATAAAAATGCAAAGATTACAAATCATTGACAACATCAGAATTCAGTTAAAAGTCTGTTGAAATCATACACAGTGAAATACCATCAACAGATGACATAGCTGCCTGTTTTATTAATTGTAGCAGCTGAAGTATATTTAATTTGGTAACTACTGATGAGTAAGTAATTTAGAAATTACAAACCCTCTATTTCAAAGTATGAAATGTAATTGCATGTATTCTTAGATTCATTATCAGAATATTAATCTTATGTTATTTAATAGCTGTAATGAACATGAAAATTACCTAGAGAAACCTAAATGGAAATTGAACTTAGTAAACTATTTAATCTCTTCTATATTTCCTTCAAAATTTATTAGATCAGTGACCTAAAGTTCTTATTTTTTAAGAAAAAAAGTGAAAGCATACTTTAAAAATTTCCATCTCACACCAATATTGACAAACCATAAATTTGCCATCCCTACCTTTGATGTTGGAATTGATATAGTATAAGTTCAATGGAAGAATTTGAGTCAAAATATGTAAGAAAAATAATTTTTACAGATTCTAAGCTTGATGCTTAGTAATTATGGTCAATTTGAAGGTCATAAATATTTCAACAGTATCATTAGGAATAATTTTAATCAACTAATGGTGTTCTGATTGGCTTAGAACCAGAATAACATAACAAAAAGTAAAAGCTTTTATATTAGGTTTAAAACCAGGGTAATTCATATAATATAATTAATATGTTATACATTATCCAAATTTTGAGTAAAATATATTTCAATTATAAATGTCTATCTACATCACACAGTAACTGCTAAAAAAGAAGTACAGCATTATAAGGGAATTAGTGTTTTTTTTTTGTTTTTTTTTAATTTCTTAAATGAGGAATTTCAAGGCCAGAAAGCTTAAGCAAATGGTTCAAGGTCACACATTTATTAAGTAAAACCACCATCAAATTCTAATCTTCCATCAAGTATTGTTTCCAGGTCAGTCTATTTTTCACGGGATCTGACCAGTTCCCTTTGCTAGTATCCCATGTATGTAATTGATTATTCTGACATGAGTTGTTTCAACATAAGGTGATTCTTAAATGGCAAACAAATGGCATGGAATAGTTTATATTGCATTTACATAAAAAGAAAATTTTAAATATAGAAACATAGGGAAAATACATATTATAGAAAGATTATATTGGGGGGGGCAAGCAATCAATGCAGATACTATTATACCACCATGCCCCTTAATTGCAAAGAAAGGGAGTCTGTGATTAAAAGTGCCATCTCGAGGCCCTACAAAGCATTGGCAGGAAAATAAAGGAATAAAGAAAAATTTTTCATAAAAGTAATAAAAAATTTCGATAACCCAGGGGAGCCATCTTTTTAATATATATGACCTTTTTCACCGAGGAAGATCACTGTGTAATATGCCAGGTACTCCCTGAAATGCCATTTCCCATTTGCCAGAGGGGGTATTAGAGCACAGCCACAGCTGCGCGGGGGGTTAATGAGACTCCTGGAGCAAGCAGAGCCTGTTCTGTTCCCTGCTCAGCTGCTGGTGGGCAAGGCACGCATGCTGGTCAATTAGAGCTTCATTTCCAGTAATCTGCTGACTTCAGGAGCTTCATTGCTCATTACATCTTTTTATCTTTTACCTGAACTCGGTAAAAATAAAATTAAGTTATTGTAAAGGTATTCAGGGTAATGGTGATTGTCTAGTAGGCAATATAAATCTTAAGAGCACAAAAGGAAATTCTGATACTGCTTAGCTATAATTGCTAACCTTGAATGAGGCGAGATTGGCAGAAAGATGGGTCTGGCTCTCCCAGGAGAGGCTTCATAAGCAAAAATATCTTCGTGGCTAAGCCTGCTGGGCACTGTTAAAACATTTAGTGTATAGAACAAAGTCTCTGGGATTGTTTTTAACGTGTCCCTGTCTGTATTTCTCTCCATCCTTAGCCATGGAGTTAATTTTCATTATACAGCCTACATCATCAAGATAGCAGGAATCATAGTTTCCTGGCAAATTTGGGACCAAAACATTCTATTTGTTAACTTAAAGGAAAAGCTGCCCAAACTTACATTGTTCAGTTTTTGTTTTGCGTAGTTATATATTCGGTTTCGATCAATTTTAATAGGAGTAGCCTTGCCAGTTTCCTTGACCAGTTCCAGTGGAAATGCTTTTGATTTATTTATTAGCTTATTTAGTCTGTGAATTATTTATTTTCTTTTAGAATTTAAAGGTATGTGCATAGATGTCATATCCAACTCCTTGCAGGGAAAATCAAAACAAGCAAAGCACTGACAAGAATGTCTCACCCTCAGATGCAGTCACTGACCATGGGAAATTCATTCTTGACAGCCCAAAGACTGAGCTTACAGGGTCTTTCATCCCCACCTGCTCCCTTTGGCCTATTTTTCCTCCAATTCTCTTTTCAAGATGGGTGAGAAACAAGTGTGTGACCTAAGCAGAGGTTCAACAGGAAAAGAGATGCTTGTCCTTAGCAAGTTCCTCTAACTTGTAAGAGATTGTCAAGGAGGGTCAGCATCCCTCTACTCTTCTCTGGGGTTGGGAGAAGGGAAAACACTCCACACCTTGGCTTTGAGAATGCAGATTCCCACCACCCTCCTATCCCAACTTCCCAGCCCCTGAAATTTTCCTTTATAGCCTGGGAAGGAGTGGAGATCAGGGAAAGTAGAATAAGAACCAACTAAGCTATTTTGGTTGCCCACTTGCCTGAGGCTCCCTTTGTAACATGGAGTGCCTGTTATACCTTATGACACACAACTCCTCTACAAGCTTTTCATTTTGCTTTTGTTCCCTGTCTAGTAAGTCATTTTTCTTCCAGACCTACTCAAAACTTCACAGATCATTCTAGTCTTGGTGATCTCCTTGGCTTATGCTTTGCTCTGCAACTCATCATCCATGTGGCAAGTTTATGGGTCTTACAATTTAGTTGTTTTATCTCACCAAACAAATTTCAAGGTAGCTGTATTCTGTCCATTTGTATTGCCATCATGCTTAGCCACAAACTTTGTTGGTGGCAGATACTCATTAATGTTGCTGATAACATCTCATAAACAGTCACTGCCAACCAAAATAGTCTGAGTCAATCAAACTGCAATTCCAAAAGCCAGGGTATTAATTCCAAATTTATGTGTGTCATAGTGTGGCTTCCAGCAAGATACTTGGCAAAATCTTGCCACAGCAGATAAGAGTATGGATTTTAGCAATCTGATTACAGAATCCAAATTCTGGCTATACCACTTCTTAGCCATGGGCTCTTGGAGAGTTGCTTAGCCTTTCTTCCATACTTGAATTTCCTCATTTTTAAAATCCCACCTCTTAGAATTGTTAATGGGATTCAAGGAGCTATTACATGAAAAGCACTTAGCATAGTTCCTGGCATCCTGTGCACACCCAATAAATGCTATTTATTTTTTTTATGTCTGAAGAGGTCAGAGGAAATTTCCAACTCCTTTAGATCAAATGTTGACACTGCTTAAATTTTTATTCTACTTCCTACCATGACCTATAAACCTTACCTGATGTGACCTTTGTCCATTTCCCCATGCCCAGTTCACACCACGCTTCCCACACACATTACATCCAGCTATATACTTTCTCATATGCCCAGTGCGATCTTCTTGACTTCAAATATTGGCACATCTTACTTCCTCTGCCTAGGACTGTGCTCCCCCCAGTACTTTTTATCAGTTGTATTCTTATCATATACCTCTGAGATACCTTGCCTAGCTTTTCTCTAAAAAATATTTTGTACTTTGCCACTAATTCTATCCCATTTCTCTGCCTATTTCTTTTTGGCACTTAGTTACTCCCTGAAATCATCTTAACACTTTGTTCATGTTCATTTTCTGTCTACCTCCAGGACAGTATAAGAGTTGCTATAGCAGGAATTTTGTCTTATTTCTGTACCTCATCCCCACCATAGTGGCTGGCACTTAGTAGGAACTTGATATTTGTAGATTGACACCACTAGGGCCCTGGCCGTGGGAATACAGCTGGGTTACAATCAATAGGGGAACTAGCTGTTGGTTAGGGCAATTGAAAAATATAATGGAAATTTCAGATCACTCTGATCACTACGCTGATGGTGGCCAGTGCGGGGTATTCTAGCAGCATTTATAAGTAATGCCCAGGCCCTTATTATTGGTTCTTGGCTTCCTGAGGTAGGGAGCGAGCCTTCCTTCATATGAGACTTGAATGACAAGAATTACGTAGGTTGGTGGGAGGGCTTTGGTGTTCAGGAGCAGAAAGGAGTCTTAGGTGGGACTAACTTGGGCCTGAGGCAGAAGTGATAATGGAGCTTTGGTGGGATCATCAGTATTTAACATGGTTTAGACCAGAGCATGAGAGGAAGGAGTGAATGAAGACTACAATCAGAAAAAATTAGTGAGCTTAAATGCCTAATTTAATTAGATTCATAAGAAATTCTTTTGGTACCCATCAATTGAATAATAAAAAATAACCTTCTCCTTGAGTGCCTACTCTGTGCAAGAAAATGTAAAGATTTTTTCTCTCCTGCTGTTCTGGAGAGATATCGATTGAATAGAGAGAAAAGCGAGACATAATAAATTAAATGGCATAGCCAGTCCTTCTGAGGCACAGGATGGTAATGGCTCCAGGGTAAAGGGTTTAGACTGCTTTGTACAAGAGACATTTGAAGTCTCCAAGGCCTTGTGCTTTTCATCCAAGCAGCTCCGGTATGCTGGGGGGAAAGTTGCCATGGCAGCCAGTAGCTGCGATGAAGGGAAAAAAGACAAGGTTAATGCTCAATATTTTGCTAACAGCAATATCTGGCTGCTTCTTTGAATTTTTCTCCTAAGGGCTTTATTTTTAAAATATGTTAAAATTATAAATCAATATATATAGGCAGTATATGAAATATATATGCCGGATTATGTATGCATAAGTATACATATATATGTGCATGCCTAAGGATATCCTCATATATTTGAACTAATAAATAAATGTGTATATTTGATGTATATTAAATGAGTGATTCTCCCAAACCTTAAGGGAATTAGTTATTCTGAATAATTAACTTTCGGAAGTGGCCAAAATTTTTACTCTCTAAGCATGAAAAAATATCTTAGTGGTTAGTTTATTACATGAATAAATTTATATTAGGTAAAAATAGAAAGAAGTATTATCCTTTTAACATATAACAATTATAATTAAGTAATAAATTGTATAACTAAGTAATAAATTGTATAACTGTATAATGTCTGGATCCCTGCAGGATATAAGACCATGAGGGCAAGGAATGCTGCATCCCCAATAACACCTCAGTGTTTTGCACATGAGCCATGCTCAGTAAACATCTTTGAATCCATGGGTGAATTAAATAGAGAAAGATGACCAAGGAAGAACCAACCAAGTACCACAGCAAAAACTCTGTTAATGAACTAGAGAGCTGAGAAGCTAGAATCTCACTGCAATTGAAGGGTTTAAGTCCTTTACATTAAAATGCATTTCTAGTGTCACAAATGCCCTATTACATATACTGTCTGAATAAAACATGTGCACTGCAGAAACTAAACAGAAAAGAAGCCTGGGTCATGATGCTTTCTTGAGGAGTCTAGTGATCGCAGTGGGAGATGACACTGAGGAAGTCCAAAGGAAAGCCAGAGGTGTCCGGGTTCCTCAAGCTCATGGTCAACCTGTGTATCCTTTGGGGTTATATTTGGAAATGGTATGCCATGAAAAGAAGGATGAACCTGAGCAAAGTAAGTTTGATATAAGTTCTAATCCTGAGATCTACAGAAGGCAAAAAGGAGCCAGTGTTCTTTATGTTCTGGCCCTACATACTGGGTAATTTTTGAAAAATGCATAAGCCTGTGCTTGTTGGCACTACTGTAAATTTAGTTTTCAATCTTGGCAGAGCCATCAGTGCCCTTGGCAATCGTACTTTTTATTAGTCAGTACTCTTTCCTATTCCTCATTTAGTTCTTTAAAATCTCAGGTCTTTGATCTTACCCTTATTTGCAGCAGATGCTCTTGCTGTCTTCCTTCACCTCAATGAGGAAATCAAAGCATCCAAAAAGGATGACTTTAGCATCCAACACTAGCACCTGGGAGCTCACCTGTATCATTACATCTGCTCTTACTCTCTCTAGTCCTGAATGAAAGACATTACTGAGTCTGTCAAGCCTAGTATCTCTCCATTCTCTGGGTCCTTCATCTCTACTTCTACCCCTTTTGTCCCATATTTTCAGCCTTCCTCTCTAACAGTCCCCCTTTCCCAGAAAAATACCCAAGTCACCTATTTTAAGGCTCCAATTCTACTTTCTTATACCTGTTCTTTCATTCACCATTGAAGGCAGATCATTCAGGGGAGTATTTGTATAAGGTTAAAAAAAGGAAGGATAGGGCTGAGGCAGGATAGTGCGCAGGAAAAGGGTGCACAATCGCAGAAATAATAGCTCAGATTTATGTGCCCATTTATCCTAATCACTTCTGATCTGCATGTCAACACGCACAATCTGGGTCCTGCCTCCTCCCCGCCCATTCTCCTAGAGTGGTCTTCAAAGGTATGAATAGCAGCCTTGCTGCCAAGCCCAGTAGATGCTTTCAATAACCTCTCACCATCTGCAACATCTGACAGGTTGACTGCGCCCTTCTTTAAACTCTTCTCCTTTGGCTCGGTGACCATCTTTCCGGATTTTTCTCATCTCTGATTTCTCTTTCAGAATATCCGGTCTGAACGTCCTGAGAATCCTACTCTTCACTCGCTCACTCCTCATGCCTCTGGCAATTATGTGCATGGCCATGGGGCCCATCCTCGCATTGTTTCTATTCTCATTTGACATTTCCTCCTCATACACAATGGTCCCTCGGTTTCCTAGTGTACTCTGTTCCCGAAGACCAGTCGAGTTCTGAAACGTTTGAAAACTGAGGGATCCACAGCCGACAGCTGAGCCTCAGGATTGTGCCCTCAGCAGAAGCCGCGGGGCATGTTCGGCTTCCGAGGCGGGTTGGGAAACCGAAGCATTGACTCCAGGGTCTATGGTGTTCATAAACCGAAATGTTCGTAGTCGGAGACATTTGAAAACCGAGGTACCACTGTATTCTTATTCAGATCCATAGCTTTAGTCACCATTATTGTGCTCATGAGTCACATATTGATGTCTTCATACCTCAACTCTCAGTTTAAGTCCAGAATCACATATACACCTGCTGGGGAGTTCCTCTGGAATGTGTCATAAGCACATCAAAATTAATTATTTTTCCTCCCAAAATGTTACATCTTGGTTAATGGTACGAGAACTTCCAGTAATCCAGATGACAACCTTTGAAGTCCTTTTAGATCCCTCTAGCTCCCACACCCCTAAATCAAATTGCTAATCAAGTCATTTTATTTCTATCGTTTTCATAGTGTATGCTGACATTTCCCTCTATTTGCATGGCTATTGCCTTAATTCAGGGTCTTATTTATTTATCCCCTAAATTTTCACACCTTCACATTTGAAGCCTCAAATCTACCCCTTAACACTATATAGCCAGAGGGACATTTCCATAGCATAAAGGCAGATGTGTAGCTCTCCAGTTTAGGTTATTTCTGTGTTATCACCAGTATCATAGTGGGTAGCACATAATAAGTGCTCAAAAACTAATGATACTTTTCCTATAGCTATTAGTACTACATGAAGTCAGGTTCACCTCTTACTCTGGATAAGTAACTCATTTTCCTTCTCTTTAAGATAAAAGAACAATTTTATCTCCTTAAGAAGGTTCTTATGCCAATTACTGTAGACTATGTAGTAACATAGTAAACTTCTAGCACACATAATGTACTCTAATAAATATGTACATAGTAAGAATTACTAATGAAGCACTTTGGACCTATAAAATAAGGGGCATCCGTTGGGCTACCAGAATTGAGGAGTATAGAATATCCTTAAAGCAAACGAATTCAGGATCACAATGGCCTTTAGGGTCATCTTCAAATCACCAAATCATTATGTATGTCTCTTCCACAACATCTGTCAATGATTAGTTTCTGCAGGCACACACTTATTGCATAGTCCTCTGAAAAGTGACCCTCCTGCCAAAGGTTCTTGTTATTTACACAGAAGGGAATTGGAATTTTAGAGCTTAAATTGTCCCTAGGCATCCTATACTCCAAATTCCTTTTTAATATAAATGACTTTGGGAATGCCTGGATTTCCAAGAGAGTATATTTCTTCAGTGCTTTAGTTAGCACTAAAACCCAGGATTCTTTTCACTACCTTATATGCCTCTTTGTCTAGCACACAAAGTCTGGGCTGAAGAGACAAAGCATGGGACAAGTGAATTTTGTTAATCCTTACCAATTGATATTTTTTCCATTGATTTTTAGAGAGTGGAAGGGATGGAGAGAGGGGGAGAGAGAGAAACATCGATGCAAAAGAGACACATATATTGGTTGCCTCCCGAACATGCCCCAATTGAGGCTGGGGAAGGAACCTGGAACCCAGATACGTGCCCTTTACTAGGCATCAAATCCATGACCCTTTGGCAAGTGGGCCAATGCTCTAACCACTTAGCAACACCAGCCAGGGTGGGACAAGTGAATTTTTGAAGAGAGCACACTGGAAGTAAAGGTTTAGAGAAGAAGCCTCCTCCTACAATCAGACTGGCATGCATGTGGAGATGAGGGGCTGCTGCCATGTCCCCCTATTTAGACAGCAGCTGAGGCCTGCAGACACCTCTTCTGCTGCTTTCACTTTATTAAATTCAAATTTATATTTTTTATGTATTTTATAAATTTAAATTTCTTGTATCATAGAATGTGTATCTGCGAGTTCCCATCCCCTTGGATTTGAAACATATGATGTGTAGATTCAAGTGGCTGCACAGATGACAGCTGTTAACTGTTACAGGAAACCCCCTGTGGCCTTAGAAACTCCTTCCATTTGTTTCCTAAGCCCAGTTGCCCGCTCCCTCCCCCAGGTGGACAGCACGACCTGCCTCCATGGCTGGGCACACAGCATGCCAGTGCAAGGAAGGTAATCCTGACAAGTCTGTTAAGCAGCAGCAGCCTGAGACTGCATCTCCGAGTCGGTGACACCTGTTTTTTCCTGGAGACTGTGGTCATGTCAGAGCACATGGCAAACAAGACTATCGCTACAGGTACTTGTCAGCTCACTGACATTATCTGTGCCCCATCCTCCCCAGAAGCAGATGAGAACAGTCTCCTCTGTCAGAACAGGAGGTCTCACTACGGTGCAAGGGAGAAAAGTGTCCTGTTTAAGAGGATGGTTTCTGAAATCAAATGGTCTTAGTTCTAAACCCATCTGTGCCTACTTACAAGTTAAGTGATCTTAACTATGTTACTTAGCCTCTCTAATACTTAATGTGCACATCTAAATGGGGTTATTAAGAGCTATTAATTAGATAAACAAAGAGCTATGCTTATTACAGTGTACTATACTTTGAACTTTTCGTTTTGTTCATTCTTTTAAAATATACGACCAGCAGTCCCGATGAGTGAGAAGTTTGATTCTTACCTTTACAAAGATCACCAGGAGTGGGGACTTTCTATTGTAGGAAATATTTTGATACAGTTTACTGCATTACCATCTCTATCAAAATGGTTGAGTCCACGTTTGGGCATATTTTATTAAATGTGTCAAAAACATTTTGCTAAAACCAGAAATATATTTTTTTTCAAGAAGCAACCACAGTTATGTTTAATCACTGCAGGTAGAGTTGCATTTTTTCCACAGTCTGTTGAAAACCATGGATCCTAGTAGTTTGTTGTTTTTCCTCACCTCTCTCATTTTCCTATTTTAATTTTTAAAAACAATGTATGTAGCACTGGCCAGTGTGGTTCAGCTGGTTGAGCATGGGCCCATGCACCAAGAGGTCACCTGTTCCGTTCCCAGTCACGGTACACGCCCCTGTTGCAGGCTCGGTCCCTGGTGGGGTGTGTGCAGGTGGCAGCTGATCGATGTCTCTCTCCCTCCAATCAATAAAAACATATTAAAATAATATATGTAATACTTGATTAACACATTTAATATCAAGATCTAGTGGCAGGTCTAAAACTAATTTTTAATTAAAATTGTTTTAAATTACAGTTGACATATTAGTTTCAGGTGTACAACATACTGATTAGACACTTATGTAACTTACAAAGTGATCCCTCAGATAAGTCTGGTACCCATCTGAAACCATAGTTATTACAATATTGCTGACTATATTCCCTGTGCTGTACTGTACATTCCCACGACTGTTATATCTCAATCCCTTTACATTTTCCCCTATATATCCAACCCCCCTCACATCATCTGGCAACCATCAATTTTGTTCTCTGTGTTTATGAGTTTGTTTCTGTTTTGTTATATTTTGCTTTTTAGAGTCCATAGGTAAGTGAAGTCATTTGGTATTTCTCTTTCTCCGACTGACTTATACCCTCTTGGTCCATCCATGTTGTAACAAAATATGGCAAGATTTTATTCTTTTTAGGGCTAATAATCTATTGTATACACATACCATATCCTCTTTATCCACTCATCTATCAATGTACACTTAGGTTGCTTCCATATCTTGGCTATTATAAACACTGCAATGAACATAGGGCTTCATATATCTTTTGGAATTAGTGTTTTGGGTTTCTTCAAATACTCAGAAGTGAAATTACTAGGTCATGTATTTTTTGAGGAACCTCCCTACTGTTTTCCATAGTGGCTGCACTAATTTACAATCCCACCAACACTGCACGAGGGTTCCTTTTTCTCCACAGCCTCACCTATGCTTGCTGCTCATTGATACCTCACTGTGATAATTTGCATTTCTGATTAGTGACGTTGCGTATCTTTTCATGTCTATTGGCCATCTGTGTGCCATCTATTGGGGAAATGTCTCTCTGGGTCCTCTGCCCATTTTTAAATTGAATTGTTTGGGTTTTTTGGTGCTAAATTGTATGAGTTTTTTTATGTATTTTGGATATTAACCCCTTATTGGACATATCATTGGTGAATATCTTCTACTCAGTAGGTTTTTGTATTTTTTTTAAATTTTGTTGATAGTTTCCTTTGCTGTGCAAAAACTTTTAAATTTGTTGTCGCCCAATTTGTTTTTCCTTTTGTTTCCCTTGCCTGTGGAGTCATATAAAAAAAATATTACTAAAAGCAATGTAAAATGTAAGAAAACATAGGCAGTTAACTTTTTAAGTCTTAAATCCAAAATCCATTTTGAGTTTATTCTTTTATATGGTGTAAGAAAGTGACCCAGTTTCATTCTTGTATTGAAGTGACAACCTTTACCTCCATTGTATATTCTTGCCTTTTTTATAGATTGACTATATAGGTGTGGGGTTATTTGGGGGTTCTCTATTCTATTGATCCAAGTGCCTATTTTAATGCTATACGATGCTGTTTTGATTACTATAGCCCTGTAGTATAGTTTGATACAGGTAGCAGAATAGCTCCAACTTTGTTTTTTCTCAAGATGTTTTTAGCTATTCTGGGTCTTTTGTAGTTTTATATAAATTTTAAGATGACCTGCTCTAGCTCTGTGAAAAATGCCATTGGTATTTTGATAGGGATTGCAATGAATTTGTAGATTTGGGGGGGGGTATTATGGGCATTTTAATGATGTTAGTTTTTCCTATTCATGAACATGGTATATGCTTCCATTTGTTTGGATCTTCTTCAATTTCTTTAGTGAATTGTAGCTTTCCCAGTACAGGTCTTCTACCTCCTTAAATTTAAGTATTTTATGAAATTGCAAATGGGATTTTCTTAATTCCCCTTTCTGATAGTTCATTATTGGTGTATAAAATACAACCAATTTCTGAATATTTACTTTGTATTCTGGTACGGTACTAAATTCATTTATTAATTCTAATAGTTTTTTTTTCTTTTTATATAGTATGATGACATCTGTAAATGATGACAGTTTTACTTCTTCCTTTCCAACTTGGATGCATTTTATTTCTTATCTTTTTGTGATTGTTGTGGCTAGTACTTCTAATGCTATGTTAAGACAAGGATATCCACTTTTACCACCTGTGTTTATTTCTGACCTTAAACAAAAAGTGTTCAACTTTTTGTCATTGATAATGATATCTGGTCTAATGTGTAATTTAAGGCCATTATTTTCTTGATCTTTTGTCTGCATCATCTGTCCATTGATGTCAGTAGGGTGTTAAAGTGCCCTACTATGCTGTATTACTGTCTATATATTTAGGTGCTCCTATGTTGATACACATAGATGATTATAAGTTATATTCTCTTGTTGGATTGATCCCTTTATCATTATAAAATGCCCCTTTTTTGTCTCTTGATACAGCCTTTGTTTTAAAATCTTTTTTGCTTGATAGAAGTATTGCTACCTTAGCTTTTTCCTTTGCGTGAAATATTTTCCATATTTTTATTTTCTGCCTTTCAATCAGAAATGAGTCTCTTGTAGGCAGCAGATGTCTGCCTCTTGTTTTCTTAATCTATTCAACCACCATGTATGTTTTTTTTTTATTGGAGCATTTATTCCTTTCACATTTTAAAATAATTATGTAGTTATTGTCATTCTATTTGTATTGTTTTTGTAGTTTTCTTGTGTTGATTACTTTCTATAGTATCACTCTTGGATTCCTTTCTCTTTATTTCTTGTATGTTTGATAGATTTTCGGTTTGTTGTTACCGTGTGCTTCATATGTACCAAGCTATGTTTATAGCAGTATTAAATTGTGGTGGCTTAAATTCCAACACATTCTGAAATCACTACAATTTTTACTCACCCCCTCCATGTTTAGGTTTTATATCTTGTGTGTGTACATGTTTGTGTGTATTCCTTAATTTATTGCTATAATTACACATGATCTTCCTACTTTTGCCCCTTAACCTTTGTGCTGGCTTTATAGTTGATCCATTGCTTTTACTAAATGTTTGCTTTTGTCAATGAGAATTTTCTTCTTTCCATCTTTTCTACTTAAAGAAGTCCCTTTAACATTTCTTGTTATACTGGTTTAGTGGTGATGAACTCCCTTGTGTGTATCCTCCTGTTATAGACTGCTGCTGGCACATCGATGTTTATAAAATACACCCAGGCTGACTGGATATGACACAGCAGACAAGCCACTGTACCAGTGCTGAGCCCATGAAGCAGGAGTTGCTTGAGTGGGATCTGGTGTCAGCCAAGTCCACCCTTCTGGTATGCCATTTGTGGAGCTGATTGGGTGGTACTCTGTTTTGGTCTGAAGCCATCTACTGGGTGTATTGATTCTGAAGGTTCATGGGAGGGGCTCTGGTGTAGGCCAGGGCCAGCCTCCACTTGTTCCCAAACTGGGGCCTCCTATGGGGAGCTACACAGTGATCTGCAGTTGGTTGCCATTTGTGCTGGGCTTAGAGACCCTTTAGAGATGCTATGCTGTGAACTGAGGCCAGCTGCCACTATTGCCAGGCTTGGGACCTTTTGATGGGCACTCCAATGTGAGCTGAGGCCAGCCACCGGATGGGAGTTGCAATATAGGCAGCCCAGGTAATAAGAGAACTCAAATTTGGCACCCACCCATGCCTGCAGGCTGGGTGGGGGAGGGCTCAACAAAGGAGCAATGGCACCTGCAAACATGACTCCTGCCCCTCCGGCCCTTACCCTGAAGCCAATTGATTCATTTCCTCTTCATATGTCCCTGGCATTCTGGAGCTGCCATTCCCACTCTGGAGCCAAGAGAGAGGGAGTCCGAGTATGGCTCCCCAAGAGGAATGCCTGGGACTCCAGCAGCCCTTTGTTTCATTCCACAACTCCACCTCCCCTATCAGTCTCATCAGGCTTATTTAGATCCTTGGTTATAGGACTTCTGTTCATCTGGTCTTCAGGTGGTTCTCAAGGATGGTTGTTCTATAATTTAGTTGTAATTTTAATGTGGTCATGGGAGGAGGTGAGCGCAGTGCTTAGAGCTCTGCCACTTGACCAGGGATCCTAAAACTCATCCTATTTTACTCTATTACATTTTTGTCCTTTATATCTTCAACATTCTACTAATCCCTTATGCTGTTCTAAAACGTTTTTGGCTCTGCTTCATGAATATTTGTTGACACCTGAGACTTCTCTTTTTAATTCCCTAAGATTTGATTTTTGATCACTCAGTCTTCTATCACAACTAATACTTTTCTTACTCTGGACCAAGGGGAAGTTTCACAGGCACACGCTCAGTGTGCCTTTTACCTCTGTGTCTCCTTCACCTAGAATAGGGCTGGGGAATGTCTGGCCCTGCCAAGGCAACCACAGGCAGAACTCGAAATTCAATAAATCTAGGAGCTTTTTTCATAGGTAATTTTTATAATTTTGTATGGCCCATGAATGATGTTATAAATAACCAAATGGCTCTTGGCAAAAAGAAAGATTCCCCACCCCTCACCTAGAAGCATAGTCAGATTGACTTGAAAACCTGACTCCTACTATTTCCTAAAGCTGACTATGTAAATTTCTCCCCTCCTTCCAATTAATACAAAATTTGCCTTAGGGGTTAAATTTATCAGTTTATTTCCCTCTCATAACATGTGACTATTAAAGCAACCTAAATTTGCTCTTGAGATTAGTATCTTTTTCAGGGACATCTAACTCAGCAAAATTCTGAAATCATGGAATGATAGATGGTGTTGTGAATGATATCAGAATGGACATCATTGCTTCTAAAACACTCCTGTGAAATGAGACATGCAGACTTTTTATGGAGACTTCCAGTAATGATTTTATTCACCTGTAAGAGAATTCCAGACCATAATGTGTAGCTCTCTCTGGATGAGATGTTAAGAAGAAAATGTTCTCCCTAGATTTTCAATTTATTGTCCATATGCTGGCCTTAGAAAAACATTCAGAATAATCTCTTTTCCTTCCATAAGCAACTCTTTTAAAATTGGAAAACATAGACAATGTCTTTCACTAATTGTATTCAGAAGACGGTGCTGTCTTATTTTCATAACACAGTCTTCATCCTGCACAATCTTAAACTGAAAAAATGACTCATAGAAAAGAAATATGAATCGATGGCTCCATTTTGCCTTGTTCTTATAGAAAGTGTGTGACAAAAAATGTATCTCTAAAACAGATAAATAGCAGCAACAACAATGAAGCATTGGTTGTAAGATCATTACTTTTCTAACTTCAAAGGATGCATATCCATACCAGATATTAAAGGTTTTTTAACTATCCTAGCAGAGGGAGTAACAAGCATAAAGGCAGATAGTTGGGCCACTGCATTTTAATTTCTTTGTTGAATACACAAGCAAAATTATAGAACACTGAAATATACACTTGGCAATATCATTGGCCCTGTCTGCTTCCTATGAAATAATTTTCTTCAATGACTTCATTCAAATATATTTTGCCTCACATATAACCTGTTATGGACACTTGTGCTGTTTTTGTTCATCTTAAATTAACCAACACCCTGTATTTGTACACAGTAGAGCCCCAATACACTGTTATTAGACAAGAGTAGTCTAGGTGAATATCACCAAGATGAGTGCCATAATGCATCTGCTTTGTGTGTGTCTAAGGTGGGAACCCTAAATTGTCAGAGAAATAGAAAGGTAATCTAGGTCAGATAAATAATGCTCCAGGGAAGAGGAAACCAGTGGGAACTTAGAAATTACTTTTACATGAGTCTCATTTTTTAAAATGTGAGCTAAATTCATGTTCTTCAAACAATGCAATGACCACATAATTTGGACACCATTGTCCTTATCTAAAAATTAAAAACGAGGACTAGTTGATATCTAAGATTATTTCTACCCCCCACTTTCAGCGATTTCTCAAACTCATTGCTATTTTTTGCCTTTCTCTATCCATGCATATCTACCCTATATTTTTGAATCAATCTCTTTTCATGTCCCATTTACAGGAGTATAATGAACATTCACCCTGTTGCCAAACAACCCACCCATCCCCTCTGTACTCTACACCCCACCCATTTAAAACTGCTCCCACTTTCATGAGGGTATCATTCCCTCTTCCAAAATACATTTGCCAATAATGCACCACATTCCTTGAAAATTTACTTCCACTGTCTTTAAAGTGAAGCATGATTTCACCCCCATCCTGTACACAGTTCCAGGTATCTTAGGTGCTAGATGCCCTTATTTCCTCACAAACATCACTTCATGAGGGTAGAGACTATCATACTCATTTTGTGTTCTCAGAATTTATGCATAGCAATGATTTGATAAATATTTGTGGAATAAATTGGATTCACAAATAGATTCACAGCATCACTTGTTATCCTCTCATCTGCAGACCTGAGTAAGAGACTGCTACTGGAAGATTTTCTACTAACCTCTCCTATTTGCCTAAACATGTGCCATCTCTTAGAAAGCTATGAAGTATTAGCATAAATAATTAAAACTGAACTCATTTAACATACTAATTTGTGATGCAGTCTTGGTTAGTTTATAGTGTTTACTTGAAATTTGAGATTCCATTTTTCTAGCTATCTTGAAAAGTCATTATTGCCTTAACATTTAGAGGCACTCAGTCCATCCTTCATCAGTAAGCTTCCCTGGCCTATATTTTCCTCTCAGTGGGGCCTTGGAATATCCATTAATTTTGCTATTAGTTTCTGGATCTAATGTTTGGAATGCATAATGACTACATTTGCAAATTAGTGGGGGGAATATTTTGCATGTGTCAGAAGAAAAAGTCTTACAAGAATCAGGCATTCCATAACAAGAAATGGATGCCTATGCCTGAGTGAAGTGAATCACTTCAGAAGAGTAAGGCAAATAACCTACTTCATGCACAATTTAAATACAATAAAGTTTAACTTGAAAGCTGTTTTTATCTTCTCTGAGACCAGTTGACATACAGCCTGTCCTCATGAAAAAGGAAATATTCACTGTCTCCATAGGTATTTTACAACATTAAAAGTCTGTTTTTGGCTTTTGTAAACCTCCCCTGGAAAATTACAAGTGAGATTAAAAGGAACCCCCGACAGCCCAGGGAGGGATTGATACATGACCTCCCGTATTTAAGGCAGTGGGCTCACTGCTAAGGTCAGCCCTCACATGCCAAGGGGACAAAAGGAAACATGAGGTCTAGGGAGAGCAGGGAGGCTGATGTGTCTGTCCACATCGGTGATCTCCCACCCTGGCCTAAGGGGAAAGACTTTTTTTATGGACCTGTATTTAAATGTTTAGGCACATACTGTGTGTATATATATCCATATGAAGGTAAAACAGCACAGTGATTCTTCTGTGTCCTTGACTTATCCTTACAGGAGATTTCAGCTCCTCACCCTCACTGCTCTAGTTGAGTTTTGTACAATTATCTTCCTGAATGAGTTTGTCAGAATGATACTGGGATGAGCCCTAGATAAATTTTGGTGGGGAGCTACCATTAACAAAATCATCTAAATCAGAATGGCAGGCCAAGTGCTGGTCTCAATGCAGCCTAGCAATAAATTGCCCTCTGGGTGCCTGAGCCTGCCAACCACCAGTCATTAGAAGTTCAAGGTTTCCATGGATACCTCATCCTGGGTACAGGTGCAATGATAACTCTTCAGAAGCTCTTTGCACAAACATGACGGCCTGGAGTTCAGTGGAGGTTAGCCTAATTAGTTACCAGAGAGAAGCAGGTTTCTATGAACAGCTTCCAAAGCCCACTTTAATTAAAGAACAAAAAAGGATGAGTAAGTGAAATTGTGGAAGGCAGAAGTGTAAAAGTTTAACTCAGAGGAGCAATAAAATCAAACCTAATACTATTGACTGATTCCCTGTTGCCCCAAACAAAGAGTAGATATGACCTAGACAAAGCTAATGAGATCCCTTCCTAGGAATTTTGCTAGCACTACTCGGAAGTAGTCATGTTTCTTGATAAGAGTAGCTAAGTTTGTGAAGTATAAGGGCCTTTCTTTGACATGAATCTCATTCTACATCTGTGAAAACCCCAGCCCAAGCTCTTGAAGATGGGACTCTGAATCTCACAGTGACAAACAACACCTAGACTTGGTGAAATATTTACCTGAAATTAGATGGCCTTAAGCAGGAATTAATTTAAAAGCCAAAGAGCTAGATTGATATTTTTTGGAAAGAATGGAGATACATGTCATTAATTGGCAATATTAAATTTCCTCCTTTCCTGTGCCAGTTCACAATGGGCAGAGACTTGATTTTTAGTTAATACTCAACCCAGTATTCCCATCCAAATACAGACAGTACAAGGAAGGAAGGGGGAAAAAAGGAAAAAGTCTCAAGCTATTAATTATTACCATCAGTTCATTTTCAAAGCAAAACATCAAATGAAGAGAGGAGTCTTAATATACTAATATCAAAATGAAAGATGGCATTTTATATAGGGTAAATGTGAAAAGCCACCTACATGGTGACTTTTTCCTATTTTCTGGCACAGTGGTACAAATTTTGTCTTGGCCTGGCATTTGGACACAATACAGGCTTGCAGCATCTATTTACCTTTACAAAAGCATCTCCCACAGTGCCCCTGGTGTCTTGACTAAAGCTACACCAATAGTTTGATTTTAAATAACAGATTTTCTTGAATGTGCCATTAGCCGTCCCTTCATTATTTCTGTACCTCTCTTCCTTTAGCTGAAATTCTTTTCTTCTCAGTGTGAGCCACCAATAACCATCTATATATATGAAGAGATGAAATGTTGATTTTATTGCTGTGACATTCTTGACCCCTCCAAGATGAGATGAGTTAAAAAGCTTTCTCTTATGTACTTTGTGCATTCTTCTGTGACAGTATTTATCACATTTCTTTCCATACTTGTTTTCATGTTCATTAATTTAACCTGAAATTAAGCTCCTTGAAGGAATGGAAGAAACTTATTGCAGTGGTTATAAACATGAATGCAGATGCTTAAGAGTTCAAAATGAAAGCTTATAAACACGAGTTCAAATTCTTATTCAAATCCTGGCTCAGTCACTTAGTAGTTATGTGGAACTAGACAACTATTTTACCTCTCCGAGCCTCAACTTATTTATAATTCACTCATTTTTACCCAGAATTCAGTATAGTGCTTACTATATAGTGTGTATATGTATGCATGCTTATAATGTTTATTAAAATAAGGAATTGATTTGAACAGATACACTGAAGGTGTTAAGACTGAATAAGGGGGAAAAGTCACTAAACAATTTGCAAAATTGTCTTGTTTCCTTTCCAAGTAGAATGATGGGATTTCTGTTGTAATATAGCTTAATTAATGGAGTATGGTACTTATACCTGGAATTGCATTCCTACCAGTCAATATTTCCCTCCCTCAAATGTGAGCTGTGTTGTAGTGGAATGAATTGCATTGACCTTTCAAGTGAGGCAGGAATTAGATATATTGACACATTTCCCTTTGTAACCTTTTTTATGATTGTCAGTCCATGTGTGACTTGTTGGCATGGCAATTTATCCTAGGTCCAAAGAAATACAAAATAGTGAAAGTAGGGTCACTGGATGGTGATGGCAGACAAAACTCCATGGAGCTTAGTCAAATAATTAGAAACTGAAGGGAACTTGGAAATTAGTTAATTGCAAGACTTAAGATTCTCGAGAAATTAAGTGCCTCACCCTAGGTCACACAGTAAATTAATGCCACAGCTGACCTGAGACCCCAAGCCTTCTAACAGCCACGTTCATTGCTGAATGACACTAATATAACATAGTGTTTTCTCTTGCTTCAGAACTGCTCCTTGTAAGTCAGTTTCTTTGGATGCAGAGACTATTTGGCACTGTCATAAACTTCCTCACTGTCCTCAATTGGCAGTCCTTTGACTTACTATTTTGTTGTTTTCTCAAAACGAGCACCTTTGTCTAGAATACTTCCTTTCCATACACAAACCTCTTGCCTAACTATACAAAGAATTCACTCAGCAGCACCCTCAACTCTCCAACCTTTTCTTTTTTCATACAAAAATCCTACAAACTTATAGGCCTTTTTAAGTATTTGAATCCTGCCAGATAAAATTGTACAAATTTCCTGGGTGACTCTTTGACAAATCTTAGCTGGATCCTCAATCCTTTACAGCCATTCTGTTGGCTTTTTATGTGGCATCACCCCTCATATTTCCTGTGATCGCTTTACATCTTTACACATTCCTTCTGTCTCATAGCCAGCTCCTTCTACCATCCGACACAGCTGATGACCCTGCTCCTCTACTTCACAGAGAAAGGACAGGCTATTGGGCAAAAGCTCCCTTTGTTATCTATCATCAACCTTCTCTGAGTTTGGACTCCATCATTTTCTTTCTAGCTCCATTTACAAGATGGGGAAACGCCCCTTCTTTAAAAACCACTTGATCTATGAATTTATTCTTTGTATGCCCTCCAGAAATAATTTCTTCTTATTCCCTCTTACACTCAACTTTTTCTTCTTTACTAGTATCTTTCCTTCACCAAGCAAGTTTGAAATATTTTTCCTGGATGATCTCTTATTTCTTCTGGTCACCATATTATCTTTTTTCAAATTTTGTTTGTTCAAGGAATAGTCCACACTTACATGCCATTCATAATTCAAGTTACTAAAATTTTTCAACTGCTTCACCTCTCCACTAAAACTTCTGTGGCAAAAGTAACCAATTACTAAGAAATAAATAGAAAGGGATCTCGTGTCCATGGATTAGAAAATTTAACACTCTTAAGATGTTGATACTTGCCAAAGCAATCTACAGATCAATGTAATCTCTATCAATTCCAATGGCGTGTTTTGCAGAAATGGAAAAACCCATTCTAAAATTTATATGTAATCTCAAGAGATGGTGAATGGCCAAAATAATCTTGAAAAGAACAAAAGTCAGAGGTCTCATACTTTTGAATTTCAGAAGTTATTGCAAAGCTATGATAATCAATAGTGTGGTAGTGGCATAAAGGCAACATATAGACCAGTAGAATAGAGAGCCCAGAAATAAACCTCTTATACGGGCAATTTGGTGCCCAGCCCTTTCCACGGAGAAGTACAGTCTTTTAAACAAATGATGTTGGGGAAACTGGATATTCACGTGCAAAAGAATGAAGTTGGACCCTTATCTTATACATACACAAAAAGTAACTCAAATTGGAAAAAAGAGAAAACTATAAACTTAGAGGAAAAGGGGGAAAGCTTCATGACATTAGTATATCTAAGAAATCACTACCAAATCTATCAGTAGCACAGGTGACAAAAGTAATAGCTATATTGGAGTGCATCAAAAGATACAATCAAAAGACTGAAAGGTAACCCACAAAATGGGAAAAGTATTTAAAATCATATCTAATAAGGGGTTAACAACCAGAATATATAAAGATATCTGATAATACCTTATAATTCAATAACAAAAAACAACCCAATAAAAATGGCAAAGGACTTGGATATGCCCATTAAGCACATGAGAAGATACTCAACATATTAATCGTCAGAGAAATATAAATGAAAGCCACAATGGGATGCCACCTCATACCCATTACAACGTCTACTATCTAAGTATTGGTGAAATTTTGGAAAAGTTACAACCCTTGTGCATGTTGATAGCAATGTAAAGTGGTATAGCCACTATGGAAAACAATATGGCACTTTCTCAAAAAATAAAATTACCAGATGATCTAACAATATATTTAAAATTGAAGGCAGGGTCTTAGAGATTTGCACACCCATGTTCATGGAAGTATTCTTCATACTAATGTAAAGTTGGAAGCAACCCAATTGTTCATTGATAGATGACTGGATGAGCAAAATGTAGTATATACATAATGCAATATTGTATGAATATCATTCAGCCTTAAAAAGGAAGGAAATTCTGGCATATGCTACAACATGGATGAACCTTAAGTCCATCATGCTAAGTGAAATGAGCCAGTCACCAAATGACATATACTGTATGATCTCACTTATAGGAAGCAGAGCGATAATTTCTAGGGGCTGAGTAAAGGGAGAAATGGGAAGTTGTTTAATGGGTATAGCATTTTAGGTTTGCAAGATAAAAATCTTGGAAATTGGCTGAACAACAAAGTGAATGTATTTTACACTTAAAAATGGTTAAGATGGTAAATTTTATGCTATGCACATTTTACCACAATTCTTTAAAATGTAAAAAAAAAAAAAAATCATACCCTATTTTACTGTAAAAAGAGATTAAAGGCTTATTTTATTGTTAATTTTTTAAAACTTTTTTTTTAAAGAAACAATTAGTATTTCCAAACCCAGGATTATTTTGCAATCTTACCTTCTAAAATTTTTTTTCTGTAGTATTTTACCACCACTCTACTGTTAAATTATATTCTTCACTAGATTTTGTGAAATGTAATTCTCTTCCTACCTCTCTTGCTCTTCTGCTCGTACACTAAGGATAGGTGTTGCCCAGAGATTTGGACTCAGCCTCTTATTACTAGTAATACTATCCTTGGACTTGAGTGACCAGGGCCTTTACCCAGGTGGTCACATCTCTGAACTTCCTCTGTTGATACCCATCCTCACAGGGTGAAGACATGAGCATTATATACTAACCTAGATTCCATACCTTTATAGAGAGCTTAATATGTGGGACCTCAGAATTACCTGCCCAAATCGTCTTAGATTTACCTCCTGGGCCTCATCTCTAGATCCAACATCCCAATGGCCATCTTTCCTTTCCAGGAAGCAAACAGTAAGTATGGGGAGGTGGTCAAGTGACAGTTCAGTGTGGGATGTGTATATAAAGCTTGGATAGGAGGGCAGAAGGGCTTTTGAGATGAAAAGGAAGGAGGTAACTTGGCCTTGGAACCTCCAGGGGCATTCTTTCTACTCCTGACCCGGCCAGGTCCACATTATGAGAGACAGCCCTGCCTATGCATATCCCATAGTCATCTTTATTCACTGCCATATTTTAAAACTCCATCTGTATGCAATAGATTCCTGCTCCCCAAATCCAGACCCAAATTTTTCATTGTCCCCTAATATATCCAACTGAATTTCCTCTATTCTCAAAATTTAATATATGATATAAAAAATAAAATCAATGAACTCCTTTCTCACAAATGCATGTTGTTTCCCATTCCCTTGTGTCTCTTTATCTTAATAGCAAACCAGCTTTCTAGTGATTCATTGTCAACCCCTATTTCTTCATCCCCAGCAAACAAATCAGTTATTAACAATGTCCCATTCCATCCCAGCTATCCTAATGCAAGCCTCAAGAACTACCCTAATACCTCTAGGAACAGGAGATAGCGATGGGTTTTTAGAAGCCAGCTGCATATTTTTCTACAAACGCTATTAAATTGAGGCAAAACATCAAAAGTATAAAAAGGTGTTTGTAGCCACCAAAAAAGCACTCAAACATTCAGGAAAAAAAACAACAAACTGACAAAGTAACAGTGAGCACATTTTTCATTCAGAAATGTCCATCAGAACTAATGTGACTCTGTAATGCCACCCGGCATACTGACTATTTTGAGCTCTAGGAGCTTGAGGAAACAGCAGAAGCCAGAAGGTCAGTTTGATATTCTCCCCACCTCTCTTCCCTGAAAGAGGTCACAAAACCCTCATGGCCAGAGGTGCTCTGTATGCCTGGATGTCAGGAACATCTTTATCTTCAAAGACACAGACACTGAGAAGAACCCCAACAGGCTTTACAAACTTTCCCTCAGTTCACTATACTCACCTATCCTGTTCCTCCATGACTGTTCACTCCTCATCGAACAGCATAAGAACACTCAGTTCTAATCATTTCTTTGGGCTTTTATTTTCTTATGAAGCTTCCATGTCATGTAAATTTATATTAGACAAATGTGTATGCTTTTCTTCTGCGAATCTGTCTTTGTCAGTTTAATTGTCAGACCCTAAGAAGGTACCAGAAAACTTTCTCCCCTATAGAACTTAACACTAAATTTGCTTCTATTAATCTATAAGCATTGGCTTTCAACAAAAGAGGAAGCAGGGAGGGAAGGGCTGGGGTAGCTGGGAGGATGCTCGTTGTTAACTTTGGGGAGCTCCCCACACACCAGGGCCAGGGTGAACTTGGAGGGTGTGGGTGAGCAGACGTTTATATTTAAAATTCACCCCTGGTTTGCCATGACTTATCCTCTCACGATAACCACATCTGTAAGCAGTATAAAAAGGCATATTTTTTAATACACTGTAAATGCCTACCCACCCAAGGAAAGCAAAATTGTTTTTAGCCCCCTTCCATGCAAATACCAAATATTGGGGGTTTTAATAAATATTTGTGTGCATGTAAATAAGTCTTTAAAACTCCAAATATTTATGAACTGATCATAAAGTCTGAGCAGAACCAACATCTCTCGATCTGTTTTTCTCAGTGAGTCAAAGGAAATCAACCCAAAGCAAAAGTAATGGAACTCTTTGTATATGCTTGAAGCAAATGATGCAGAGCAACGGCACTGGGAAACAGCTTCAAGTGAGAATATCAGGAACATAAACTGATGGATGAGAAAGTAGTTTCTGTTCTAGATCTTAGGCATGGCAAGCTAAAGTATTCACAATGGTGGACTTCAATAGTTAGTCCATACAGAGATAAACATGGAAATATGTCCCCCTTCGAGCAAATTTCTTTTAAGTACTTACTTAGTGCCAAGTCTGTGCTATATGCTGGCTCAACAAAATCAGATATAGTTCCTCCCCTCAATGAATCTATCATATTTATCATGCAGTGTGCATAAGTAATTATTCAATTTAATAAAAGTAACAAATACCATGAAGCTTTAATGAGTACAAAAATTCGAATATATTCTGTCAAGTAAGGCAAAGAGCCTGAAGAAGTAATAATTGAGCAAACAGATGTCAGAAGAGTTGGCATGAACTAGATTTACCAGATCTGTATAACACAGAAGCTGGATGATTCCTCTATTTTCTTTCATATAAAAATTAGTTTAAAAGACTCGTAGGAAAATCCCTCCCTGTTTCATTTGATTGTTTTTCTATAGGTCCTAAAGGCTACACAAAAGAGTTTGTAGAAAATGTTGGGCCTGGCATGAATGAGCAAGTAATGGAATTGACAATTTTACCAATGCTGTAAAAAGCAATTAATCAGTGTCACTAGGAGCCAATAGGTTAGCGTTTCCTTTCAACAAAGTTAAAAAGATATTTCCAAGCCCATAGAACTTAAGAGAAAGACAGCAATTCAGACCTTTACAGAATGTTTTTTCTCCTTTAAGTTTGAATTCAAGACCAATTTTATTTTAATGTCTGCGCATTTAAAAGGTAGACTGAATAGTATTTCATTTTAATTTACTTTTTCCCTTTCTTCTAACTGCATGGGTGACTCAGTAGGGTCATTTTCTCAGACAGTGTCTGACTCCAAGGGGAAAGAGGGCTTTTTTTCCCTTGGAGAGTAACATGTACTCTCCCTACCCTGCAAATAGAAGTATCAGTCCCCTTTCTATGAAAGCCTTGGCCTGAGCTAAAACGATAAAGTACAGAAACATCAGAGTTATATTTTCGCTAGATAGTAAGTATGTGGTGTGGAGATACCTGGTCAGTTAACCAAACATTTTCTCTACATCATATCAAATATTCAGATAACTAAACCAAATGAATTATTTGACACCATGGAGATAGAGCCTTATTCCATTTGTTAGTTCATTTTTGGTTCAGTATTAGCATGAAATAAAAAGAAAATTAGATTTCTAGCTAGGTGTCTTATCTTTGTTTACCCACAGCAAAACTTTTTTTAAATCAGAGGTATAGAGTAGATTCTGAAATTTCATGATCTTTAATATGTAGTGACAGAAGCCCAAGAACTACCAATATATATTTTTTCTACTAAGTTTATATGCAAAAGTAAGATAGCAGAGACTGAGAATTCAAGTTTTATTATGTTTTTGAGCACATAGCATGTTCTCATTTATATTTTTCTCATTGCATGACTTTTTCGAGAAGATCAACTCGTGTGTAAGTCAGGATAGGTTATGTTGAAGTAACACAGACTGCAAATCTCAGTGGCAGGAAATGACAAAAGTGTTTATCACAGATTGCGTGAGGACTCTGCTCATTTTCGCCACTCAGGGACCCAGCCTGGTGGAACAGCTGCCATCTCTAATAAGGTCAATCACCATGCTGGAGAGAGAAGAGAGCTCTGGAGGGCCTCACAGTAGCGATAAAATGCTTTGCACTAGAATTGACACACATCATCCCACTTAAAATTCACTGGCTAGAACCAATCACCTGGTTCCACACAAAGAAACAATGGAGAGTTAATGTGCTATGTGTCTAGATTCAAAGAGCCAGGTATAGTTTATGTACAGCGCTAATGACTGCCATGACCCTTCGGACTAAACATTGACTTCAGGACCTAAACAGATAGATTTCTGATATCAATCTATGAATTTCCTCTTTGCTCAATTTCCCAAAGTTAGTTCCTAGGGCAGAAGAAACTTAATACATGTGCACACACACACACTCTCATACTTTCTTTTCTTAGGACTATTCAGTAGAGAAATAACATTTAAGGCAATACATTGATGTAATGAGATGAGAACATGAGAGAGACTTTTAAAGCTCCTGTAGCCCTAGCTGGTTTGGCTCAGTGGTTAGTGTTGCCCTCAGACGGAAGGCCAACACTATTCTCAGTCAATGGCACATACCCCGCTGCAGGCTCAGTCCGAGGTCTGGACCCATGCAGAAGGCAACCGATCTATGTGCCTCTTCCACTCTCTCCAAAAATCAATGGAAAAAAATATATATACTCGAGTGAGGATTAACAACTACAACAAAGCTCTTGTAATAAAAATGGACAGCTGATCAATGCTAGCTTTGGGGTCTAATGTAAAGCAGAGTAGGAAAAGCCATGATAAGAGAGGAAGGACTCTGTTAGGAAGGATAAATTCTGAAGAAGGGTATTTCCAGGTCTTAGAAAAATGTAAATATATAAACTGCTGGAATGGAGACAATCAAAAGGAGAAAAGGGACAGAATTGGTTAGACAATAATTTTTATTATGTTATTTCATTCTTTCCCTCATTCAGCAAGTACTTACTAATCCTCTGATATGTGCTAATGCTATAGTTGGTTCTGGACACAGAATATACAAAACAAACCCAGTCTTTGTCTTCATGGAACTCACTGAGGAAACATCATCACGATAACCCTTAACCTTCACTGAGTACTTATTGTAAACTCATTCTCTGTGTTCATAAAGATTATACAAGAGTAGAAAATGCCAGTTTTATCAAACACCTCATTTCATTCTCAGATTTAACAAATTTATTAGCATACTATTTTCATGCCCATTTATAGATAAGTCTCAGAGAGAGAATTAGTAATTTGCCAAAAGTTTCAAAGTAAAGTCTAGATTGAAATACAAGGATTTTGATTCTACATCCCACATGCACAATAGTTGCATTACAGAAAATAGCACAAATAACTCCTAAGCAGGAGTTTAAGTGTGATAAGAAACATGGTGAGGGGTTTAAGAAGGAAACTGACTGTTTCCAGATCTTAGCTATTGTAAACTACACTGCTATGAACATAGGGGTGCATATATTCTTTCTGATTAGTGTTTCAGGATTCTTAGGATATATTCCTAGAAGTGGAATCACAGCCCAAGTGCCCATCAGTAGATGAGTGGATAAAAAAGCTGTGGCACATTTACACCATGGAGTACTACACAGCTGTAAAGAAGAAGGATCTCGTACCCTCTGGGACAGCATGGATGGACCTGGAGAAAATTATGCTAAGTGAAATAAGCCAGGCAGAGAAAGACAAACGTCACATGATCTCGCTTATATACGGAAGCATAGGTGAGACTGATGAATGTCAGAGGGATGGAGGAGGGGGAGAGAGTAACCAAAGAATTTATATGCATATATGTACAGCCCAAGGACACGGACAGTGGTGGGGAGAGAGACTGGGGGATGGGACGGGTGGAACGGGTCATTGGGGAGAAAAAGGGACATCTGTAATATTTTAAACAAAAATAAAAAGGAAAGTGACAATATCAGGGTTACATTTTCAGAAGGATCAATATGTATGAGAATAGGATTCTAAGAAGAAATAGGAATGGAGGAATTTATTGAAGTATTTTGAAAAAAATACAATAGTGGTTTGGATAAGGGTAGAAGAGATGGGGGAAATTGGTCAGATTCAGTACATACTTTGAAGTTCTTGCCCATGGACTGCATGTGGGTCTGAGGAAAAAAAGATAACTCCTAGTTTCATTGGCTGGTTATTTGGATGAATGGTGTACTATTTATTGAGATGGAGGGGAAATGTGGATGGACAAGTTCTGCAGGGTGGAAAAAATCTGTGTTCAGAAAGTTTTAGGTTTGAGATGATTTATTAAGAAGAGATGAAAGGAAGCTTGACTTGGGGTGGTAAACACAATACAATATACAGATGATGTATTATAGAATTGTACACCTGAGACCTGTAATTTTATTAACCAATGTCACCCTAACAAAAATGGGGGGAAAAAAAAGGCTGACATCCCTATCAAAGACAAGACTAGAGATGTACATTTAGGATTTAATTACATGTTGATGGTATTTAAGACATAGTTGTGGGTGTTTGAGTATAAATGAATACCTGTGCCTTTCAACATTTGCAGATCAGGGAAATGAAGAAAACCAACATAAACGACTTAGAAGCAGTGGCCAATAATAGGAAGACAAGATGGAGAATGGACTCCTGGAAGCCACCTGAGGGACGCTTAATGTTTCAAGGAAAAAGTGATTATTGGCAAATGTTGCTGACAGGCCAGTAAGATAGACTGTGAACTAAGCATTCAATTGGTATGATGGAAATCATTGGTGAGATTTATCTCATTATTTGGTTAGAGGTCACCCATCATTTCCAATTTGTTGGAGATTTTAGAAACACAGAATATGACTGTGGAATGTAGTATTAACAAAACTGAATTTTCACAGTTTACTCTATTAAAGAGGCTGGCTCCTTTCTCCTAAAAATCATATCCCTGCCAATAGTAATGTCTAGTTATTATGTGAACACTAGAATAAGTTTACTGCATGCATAAAAAAGCGAGAATGTGTAAATAATACCAAATTCTCATCCAGTATTGGGGCATTGAATTGTAACTCTTTCACTCTTTAAACTCTACCTACAAAATAAAATAATCAGAAATGCAAAATATGTTTTGCAGAATGATTGCCAATACATAAGAACAATGGCATGATTCTAACTACAAATTTATCCACTATTTCTCTCATTGATCCTCACTGGCATATTGGCTTTCAGGACCACTTTTCTCATCTGTCCTCTAGCTGCTGGCATGAACTGTGCTACTGAAAGCGCTCGTCCTGTCTGTGGCTGGCGGCTGTGCTTACGGAGTAAAGGCACTGAGAGGGACTGGTGTATGTACACATGTCCTCTGAAATCACATCATTAAGCCCCTTAGTTAATTAGGTCTGGACTGCTCCCTTCAGCTGTCAGAACAGGGATTATATGCTCATTTCCTCTCTCACAGTGTCACCAAAAGAAAAAAAACAAAAACCAACTTTACAGAAAATATGGCAGCTCCAGATGGTGACTCTCCATCCATTAAGGAAAGAGATGATTTTAGTTAACCCTTGGAAATCTTACTGTAATCATTTCTCCTTTTCTTTTGATCTGTTAACTCTCTAAGAGATCCTAACGTGTGATCATTTGATTACTTATAACAAGTCCAGTAGCTATTCCTATATAAGAACCTCTTCTAAATATATACTGACACATTAAAACTGACTCTTACGGAAACCAAGATAATATCCTGCTAAACACCTTAAATATGTTCTGAAAAGTGACAACATACATACTCAGAGTTACCTCACATTTTGAGAAGCAGTTATGCAGTTTCCCTCACCAGCACCACGCCAGTGATGCTCCAGTCTCCACTGCCAGCTCTCACGCTCGGCTCGATGCCTCCCTGTATCCCCTCGTTAGCCGCAGATGCCGAAGATTCCAAGTAGATTTAAACATTCCAACTGTCTAGATCTGAACAGGCAATATTTTATTTCATGTATTTGCCTCAGCTGTTTTGTGAGCATCTTAATGCTTTTGACAACTTCCACCAAAAAACGGGCAGAGGCAGCACCCAAAGCAGAGCAATGCCCGGCTCGTCCGCCACAGCGCTGGAAGCACAAAGTCCCCCGGACAAGAGGTTGGCTGGGACCCGTTAAACTTGCTGACTCACTAGAAACTTTTACTTTTCTGTGAAACCCCTCCCCCACAAAAAATATTAGCAAACCAGTACACGTTGTAAACATAAGAAGTTTCACTACTGTCTTTTTGGATCCTAAAGAATAAGTTTAGAAATAAGTTAATGAAGCTTTAGAGAATTCACTTCAGAAAATTCGCAATGGTAAACTCATTCTCTACTTCTTTGAGATGTAAATCTTTTACAATCCAGGAATGTCATCCTTAAAGACCTGGAAACCATCCCTTTGAAATGTTATCACTAGAAAAGATAGAGCCCCCGTCTCCCCATTTCTGAGGAAGGGTAGGAGCCTAACTTTAATAAGTGACAATTAGCAAACCCGGATGACCACGTTACCTCTGACATCCTTCAGTAATTTTTCCCATTACTTCACCCCGTCTTTATACACCCTCCACTCTTTATTTCAGCATAATCGAGTTTAGTGTCTCTTCCATACTGCAAGTCTTGACCCCTAATGTGATGGAGAGGAAGACTTCACTCAAGACTATTTTTAACAGGCGCCTGGGCACATTTTCTTACAGTATCACAGCAGGGACTGTGAAAGATGTGGTGGAAATATAAATACTACTCCATCCTACAGAGTTTATAATCTGTTTAATAAGTAGAAAGAAACATAACACAAAAGAATTAGTGAAAAATGCTTCACTAATGGTAATAGAGGTGCTAAGAAAGGAGAAATCAACGTGACTTGGAAATAGTCTACAAGTAAGATCATTAGCTAACACCTATGTGAACCTAAAGGTGATATTGTGCAAAGAGCAAAAGAGCATCTCTGACTTTGCTGTTGACTACTCTGCAACCTTAAGCAGGCACCATCGATTCCTCATCCATGAAATAAAGAGAATAGCTGATTTACGTATGTTATGAGATGTGGAAATAGCCAACAACTGTTGAGCACTTATGATGTGGCAGGTGTACCATTCTAAATGCTTTACACAGAGATAATAAGTATCTTGATTGAGGTTGTCAAGTCATATAGTGAAAACACAAGCACTATACTGCTTACGCCACTAAAATAAAATCTGTGAAAGTGCTTTCAAACTGAAAAAAAAAAAATCACAAATGGAAAATAAATATAAAAAGAAATGAATATCCACTCTGGAAAAAAAAGGGAAGTTAGTTGAGTTCTGAAATTTCTGATTTTATACATTCTGGCATTTGGGGAGTAATGTACATTAACTCTATAAATTGTAGTTTCCTGAGATTTCTTCCAGTCTCTCCATTCTAAAATAGCATAAATCTGTCTCTGCTTAAATCTATATGTTTTTGGATCAAAAGCATCAGCCCCTGAAGAATGATTTTCTTTATAATTCTGAGGACGGATGGGAATTTGTGCCTTCTCTACACTGAAAGCAAAGGAGAGAATGCCGTGGAGGTGTGAACCATTCCTTTTGTTTACCCTGCCTGGCCACCCGCCCCTAGCAGCCTCTTGGTTCTCCCCCAGAGCCTCAGCCCAGTTATTCTCAAGGTCAGATCTGCGCTCCACACGGCTGGCAGCAGATTCCTTGTGAGTTTCCAGCATCAGAGATGGCAGAATCAAGCTGGGTTATTGATAAATATTGATAGTTGTCTATGAAAATGTACTAATGCATATAAGCTAGTTGTGATGGGGGGAATTTTTGTTCTCTTGACTCTCCTCTCTTGCTTTTCAGTTATTGGCACACTTGTTAATACACATCTTGTAGGACAACCAAGGATAAGGAGAGCTATGCAGACTTAAATGAAACCATTCAGGTACAGTTATTAGCAAAGGTCTGACAGGGCAGAGCTAGAAATGATGAACTTCTGCCTTTTAACTTCTGCCTTTTGACTTCTGGGCGTGCGGCAGTGTGTAATTCTGCTCCCTTTTTAAAATTGTTTTTCCCTAATGACCAAGTTTTTCTTTGGTAATTGTGAATATAATAAAATCTTGAAAATATATTTTTACTTAAAAGTACTAACTGCTCAATATCATTCAAAACATAAGCAAAATATGCAGTTTCTTTATGTTCAATATTTATTTTATCTGGATGCAAGGACTGGACTAGCCTTAATGGTTAAACTGGTGGTATTCCAGACATTAGCAGCCCAAATTAATGTCTATTGAATTAAAGAATTGTCTTTCTTCCATGGATTATTGTAACATTAAGAATTAGAAATTCCTCATAAGTTAAGTACAAGTAGTTCACTTAGCACCTAATATGCTCCTAATCCTGGGTGTTATGTGATGTGTTACTCAGCTCTAACTGAATTGTTAACTACACAACAAGCAGCAAGATGACTTATTGTTTTTAATATAGATACTTATCACATATAATTTCACATTTATTCATACATATGGCTGCCTGGCAGGCAAGATGATATATAGATATATACATGCATGCAATATAGGACAGTAGTACTGTGCAAGTGCAAGTAAATTCAGATAAAGAATGCATATAAAACACTATGTAGGCTATAAAATAAATGTTCTAAGAATATTCTAAGATTTCTGGACATTAATCCCAGGAACTGAAAAGTGGATAAACTCTAAAAATTTTTTAAGCCCAAGTACAATATGGTCACCAAAATTATGTAAATGCTTCAAGGACATGACAGAGACCCCTAAACACAGGGCATGGGGAGGTGGAATCTTACATCTCCTGGGAAAGCAATAAAGTGTCAGAGATAGACATAGAACAAGCAAGATCATTTCTAGGAGCTGGAAAGGAAATGATCATAAGGATCCAATACCAGATAAAGGTGAGAAACAGGGGAGTCATTGATGGATACAGTCACTCATGATCAATCATAGGCTAGTGGAACAGGCAAGTTGTTCCAGGAACTCAGTTTGCACTTAAAAAGTCTATGGATACCTGTAAGACCCATTCCTTCAGTTCTAAATACTAGTGCTTAATCAAACAAATGCCTGTGCAGATTCTAACACCCCAAATGGCATTAATAGTGTGATACATGTACTTATCACTCAAAATACTATAGAAATTGAGAGAACAGTGAAGAGAGTGAAGGCTGGAGTGGCAAGGGAAGGCTCCATGCAGGAGGTGGAGCTTGAGCTGGGTGTCGGTAAGTAGGCACAGTGGTGAGGGAGAAATTGCGACACAGAGCGCTCTAGGAGTAAAGGTAAAGCAGCAGCACTGAGGGGATTTCAAGATAAGTAGGAAAAAATGAGGCTTTTTACCTGGTTTAGTGCAAATTATATTTGGTCTATGCAATTTTAAATGTACTTCTGAACACGAACTTCAAGGGTAATTAAAATTATGTGATTTTTGCTATTTCAAATAACACTGTTGATCTTGTTTTTTAGTTGACAACATTTATAAATTATACAAAGGCTGGATAGAGGGGACAATGGGCCACAGCCTGAGTGAGGCCTGCGTGTGAAATGGCTGTGTTCTTAGTTACATTAAGCACTACCTGGCTCTGCTTACAGCATCCCAGGAGCAACTGTGAGGAGTACATTAGGAAAAGAGAGCAGTTCAATAGTTCATTTTCCCAAGATTTTCTCAAATGTCTGGCAAGTCTCACAGGACAGAACACTGCATCTGTCAATGCTGACTTCACATTGAAAATACTTATTTGTGAACACTGAGCGGACAGAGACATAAGAGCCAGATGATAATTTTAACAATCCAATGGAAGGTGTCAACTCAGTTATGGTGGGGTTACGTATCATTCCCTTTTGAGTAATACAAATACAAATTTGATATTTATTCCTGGAACCCTTGATCAGCCACCATAAATCAGCACCCGTACATTCTTAACTGCTTAAGGATAACTTTCAGTGGAAGGAAATTTCAAAGGATTGACAATGGCAAAGCCATGTTTTCCTTGCTTGCAAGTCAATTAGGAAAATGGGAAATGTTCATCCCAAGTACCACACCCACTTTGTCCATAGCTATATTCTTTATTCACATTATCATAGCTTCTCATATCCTTTGCATGTTTAAATTCTACATATTTTTTAAAAATATGTTTATTGATTTTAAAGAGAGGAAAGGAGAGAGGGAGAACATCAATGATGAGAGAGAATCATCAATCAGCTGCCTCCTGCAAGCTTCCTACTGGGAATCGAGCCCACAACCTGGGCATGTGCCCTGACCCAGAATCGAACTGTGATCTCCAGGTTCATGGGTCAACCCACGACCACTGAGCAACACCAGCCAGGCTGAATTGTACATATTTTTAAAGGCCAAACTCAAAATACAGTCCCTGCTTAAAATGTTCCTTGACAATCCCAGTCTTCCTTCATGATTTTTTAAACTTAGAAATGGAATGACAGAGTAAGGCAACAGAATACTATGGATTATGGACTGAGGTAGATTTGGATATACTCGAGTTTGGGCCATAGTTTTGCTATTTTCTTTATGCTCTCAGGTAAATTACTACTCTCCCTTCAGCCTCAGTTTTCTCTTTGTTAGAATGAGAATGATGGCAATCCTCAGGGTGCTTATATGAATTGAATGAGACTATTTTCCCATATGCTTTGCATGGTGCTTGATTGTAAACACTCAATAAATGTAAAACATTTTTGGTAGTAATAATAGTATTACTATTGTTCACTAAAACAGAAATTTTTAGTTTAAATAGAATGACTATCTTCAGTGACTACAATGCTTTTTCTGTCAATATAAATCCTAACTATCCTTCAATATTCAGTTCAGATTTTACATGTATCACTGACTTCAATACCTCAGTAACCATTAGCCTCCTTTGAATTATTGTGGTTCATAAGAACTTGCTGTGAGTGGAAATGTGCAATAAACTTGACATGTCTGGAGTGAGGGCAGGGTGGGGAGCACATGGCCAGCCTGACAAATTCAGAGACCAAAAGTAACACACAGGATGGTCTGATCCCAGGTTCCTAACTAGGATGGTCATAGCAAGTAGTCACATCGCAGACCTGTAGCTTTCTTACCAAAGGTCAGTCTTTACCTTAAGTGACTTATGTCCATTTTTCTTATGCTTCTAGGATAACATATCTTTAAAATGTCAGAGTGATTTTCTTTTTCTGCCCCTCAAAGGCACAACCACCAGCACCAGAGCAGGAGACCACAGAACCCCTCATTGTTCTTATTCCCTGAGTACCCTTTCTGTGCTATAAATGTTGATTATTTACTATCCTGTACCCACCGATGTAAAAGAAGTATGTGTTTCTCTAACCTGCAGATTTCTCCACTATGCTTTCTCCTTCCTCCTTAATCTACCACCAATTGATTTTATGTAACCCTCCATGTCTCCTCCTCTGATTCCAGTGTATAAAATAAGCTGGAAAATTGCCCTTCTCCAGAGCATTTTCTCAATCTGTTGAGATTTTGCTTTCTGACAATTGTCATTAGTTTGGGTCAAATAAATGCATAAAATAATTCTCTACAGGTTTGGATGTTTCTTATGTTGACATTACACAAAATTTTAACAACATAATTTATAGAATATTCAAAGTGTTATGTATTCAAACAGACCTTTGCTTGAATCCTTTCTCTGTCATTTCCTGGCCATTCATTAGACAAGTAACTATAATTGATCAAATATAAGGTACTCCCCAAGTGCCAAATGAGAAGGCCCAAAATGAAATTTTGAATTTAAGTTACATATTTGCTTATATTTAATTCTATATTTAATTCTAAATTCAGTTATAGATTTCAAGGCATTTATTGAAAATAATTAGTTTATATATAGTAATTCTGCTTAATCACCTTAAAAGATAATCAGAATGATGGAGCTACTTTGTACTTCATTTCTTTTGCATAGAGCTAACTCCTGTTGACAACTAGAGTAATTTAAAAACCTGTAATTTTTTTATATCATGGTCCCCTCTTCACACATTTATAACTTCCCCACAATTTGAAAAATTTAGACATCCTAAGATTTCTAATTTTCCCTCTTGTGTTTCCTACTAAAATAATATTCAATTGAACAGAAGGATCAATAGGCATATGCATGTCCTGCCCAGTGAAAGAATGCAGGGCCCTCAACTCAGAAAAAAATCTGGTTGGAAGACCAACTTACACCAAAAAAAAAAAAAAAAAAAAAAAAACGTAAATTTTTACCACTACATTGTAAAGTTTCTTATTTTGAGAAGGTGCCTATAGGTAGAAATTTAAATAATGTTTTTTCATGTCACCAATTAGCAGCACACTGGTGGTCAAAGAAGCTGAGACCCTGTTGGCTCTTATCTTACCCCTTTGTCTGGGCTGGCTCCATCTTTTCAGATAATAACAAGAACAGAGAAGATGCCATCAACAACTGCCTGGATGGCTCCATTCCTGGAAGGTCAACTGACACAAATCTACGGGAGTGATTTCTCCACCTTTTCTCAGCCTAAGGGTTCCCTCCCTAAATGCCGAATTTTGTTAGAACATATAAGCCAATGTAGCAATAAATCTATAGTCTTTAATCAGTAAATTAACTTGAAGGAGAAACAACAGGACTATAGGATCCTCAAAGTTATTAAATATGTTTGAATTAACATACTCATGAGTTAACACTCCCCCTTTCCTTATTTTTTCTCAACACCATACAGTCTTTTACTCAGTATGTTCATCAGTTGTTTATATCACACCCAAGCACATCCCACAGTGTCTCCTTGACCAAATTAGGTATGTACCTTTAGTTCCTTGTTTTATCATTTAGTTAGAATATGGCAAGTGGTTTTGTGTCCCAGACTACTCTGTAAGTACAGGAATTGCTAACCCATTGTTGGTTACATATAATGCATTTAGTACTTTTTTTTTTTTAATATACCTTTATTGATTTCAGAGAGAGGAAGGGAGAGGGAGAGAGAGAGAGAGAAACATCAATAATGGGAGAGTGATTGATCGGCTGCCGCCTGCAACTCAGGCACGTGTCCTGACCAAGAATCGAACCACGATCTCCTGGATCCTAGCTGGATGCTCAACTGCTGAGCCACGACTGGCAGGGCAGTACTTGGTACTTTTTATAGTCACTTCAATGCATCTGACATTCACAACCTCAGTCATCTCATGTAAGTCTCGATTCTCAATTGTTTCTACTTTCCAATCTGTCCTTGTCTACCCGTATACAATATTATTTATAATAATAGTTCCCACCTCCCATTTGCCTTGTGGTTTCACACTCATTATCTATTTTAATCCAAAGACAGTTGAGTCAATGAAGTAGGGAAAGTAGAGTTTGCAGTTGATAAAACAGTAAGGAATGTGTAGATTATGGGATATGCTTAAGTTCATGTACTGAATCCCTAGTGAAGCTCAGCAAAACCGCACTTCTAGTTGGATGTCCTTTTCAGTCTACTGCTCTACTGCACAGATTACTCTTAAATAAAAAAGTCAAATGAATATGTAAAGTGAACACACACTACAAGTCAACTTCCTATCAGTAATATGGCATATAATGCTTTCCTTATTAATGTCAGCTTTGATTCAAAGGTCTAGTGCTATTCCTTCTGCCCTCCTCTACAAAATAGTAAAAGTCATGTTTTGTAAACAATATTTTTCTCTCCAAAGTAATAGCTGATTGAGTATTTTTATCCACGTACCAGGGGAAATATTGGAGTTTAGGAAACTGTTCCTCCTCACAAGCTCACTGTTAACTTGGAGCCCTCAAAAAGACTATGTGTTTTAATTCTGTTTTTATTAGTTTCCCACTGCATCTTAAGAATAGTTTAAACTGACTCTAGTATCAAACCAAATAGGAATACTACAAGTGGTTCCTTTAAATGAGTCGATTACAGGAAGTCGATAACATGTAAAATTAAATTCCATATCTTGAGCTGAATTATATCTGTAATAAGATTCCGATCAAATTTTCTAAGCTCTTTTTTTCTGTACTGTCTGCCATTAATTCACCATTTAATCATAAACATTTTACTTCTTGGCCCTTGCACAGAACACAGCATTTGTAACCATTCCCCATAAACTGCACATGTCCTTTTTCTGTATCTAAAAACCTATTCCATTACTTAAAACTAGCTCAAAGCCCACCAACTCCATGATGCCCATCCTGACTTCACAAAATCCAGTCATTTCTTATCTGGACTTTTTTTGTTTTGTTTTGTTTTAATTTTAAGTAAGTGGTCTCAGCAACAGAGATGATTAGGGGGATTTTGGCATAGTGATGCTAAATAAAGTCATGAGACCAAATGAGATCTAGTAATTGGAGTGCAGTTAGGAAAAGAAAAAGTTTGAAGACTGGTGCCATAAAGAGAACCAAAGGAAAATGACTAAGAGGAAATAGACAGAAGACCCCCCCCCCCAAAAAAAAAATGCAAAGGAAGAAAGTGTTTCAAGGAGAGAGTGATCAGCTATGCTGAACACTGCTGACAAATCACAATTCTTTTGGACTCCCAAACTATTTTTGTCTGATAGAGATGACGATGGAGAGTAACCAAAAGGTTTCTTGATTTTTTTTTTTCTTTCCACATTTTTCTAGTACAGCCTGGTAGCTTTCAGGAAAGCCCTCTCTCATATCCAAGCCCTTCTGTATTTTTCATTAGCACCCCACAATTAGCACTTTTTTTCCTGATGCTATCATATACTTTCTGGGCTTCCAAGTTGAGCAAGTAATTAGTATACAAAAGGATACAGTAATTTCATAAGCCTATATTTTATTTACCCCCAAGAAAACATTGAACCCTTCTTGGTAAGGCCAGGTCTTCTTCCTTCCATAGTGCCCATCAGAGAGCAAGACCAACATTACTGCTCAGACAGGTCAATAAGAGCTCAGCAGAGACCTGTGCCTGGCTCTTACACTAACTTGGTGATATCAGTCAAGTAATTGGTTCTTTTTAATCACTGAAATCCTCATTTTTAAAGCAGAAATATCTACCTAGTCCAAATCAAATAAGTCATTTATATGATATTGCATTGAATGGTATAAATCACTGAATAACCTATTGTATCAAAATAAGGGTTTTGCATTAATTACAATGCTTGCTGCTTCATTACTTCTTCCAGAATTTTCCTCCCAATTTTCTTGATGATGAGGGGTAGGCACATAAGCTAACATAGGCTTGCTTTGTCTTGTCTTGTAGGTTAAAATAGGGAGGTCTTAAAGACACTCTTTATACTTCTGATTTAAAAAATGGTTTACATGGATGTCTCAGTGCAAACATCTACAATAAAAAACCTCACATCCAATAAAGGCGATGCTGTTGTTGTATGGTTCACTTTTATTATAGAAAACAGTTCATATTGTGCAGTAAAAGCTGATTCATATCATGTCATTTATCAAAAAAGGAATGAAAACCTTTGAGGCCTGCCATGCTAACTGGGAAGGGGGCAATTTTTCTTTCAACATTATGAGAAATAATACATAATAAAAAATGATGAAAATAACTGTCAAGTAAGCTGACAGTGGTGAGAGGCATACACCATTTACCTGTGGCATTTCTTTTCCTCAGAAAAATCTTGACGTCCAAGGCTGTAGAAAAATTGGCATTAATATTTTAAATGTTTTCCCTTTGAAAACTATGGAGAGGAACAGGCAGGAGCAGCCACAGCTGCACCTGACCACAGACCACAGCCAGCTGAGCACTGGACTCGGGGGCTTTCTCATTGACTCATCTTTCATTAGGCATTGCGACGAGGTAGATAACTTTATCCGAGTTCTTCCCCACCAATCAATCAATCAATAAAATAAATAAAAAAGGAGACCGAGTTCATACAGATAGTATGTAACAGGATTTAAACTGAGTTATAAAAAAAGTCCCCCTTTTTTAGTGTGGTTTTTAAAAAACTTGGAATGTTATTTCCACATATTTCAACATTTTTATTTCTCATACAACCTTCCTCCGATCTCCTCCAACCTCAACTAATTCATCATACGTCTTCAGAATCTGCTTTTCTTCTATTTTTCTTATCTAGTCAACAGAACCAGTGTTCTTTGAGTCTCTTAAGTGCTTTTCAACAACTTTTCCTGACACACGTATACTGGGTTCATCCAGAGAGCTCAGTTATCAGAATTGCAAAGATTAAAGTCCTATTTTGTAAAGCATTCAGCTGTGGTTCCTAAGTCCTTAAGTAAAGACAGGAATTATCTCAGGACCTCAAGTGTAGTAAATAAACTTTTGGTAGAAGCAATAAAAGTTAAATTCCCATTTTTTTTTCTGCACCAGCTACTGGCTGATTTTAGATATCTATGAATTCATATTTGCCCATTTATAACAAGGGGAATAATTGTTAGAGTTTCATAGGGTGATTGAGAGATTTACATGATATAAACATTTGTCTACGGAGACCATCTACACAGTAGGCCCTCCGTAAATATTTCTCTCCTTCCCTGCTCCTTCGCTTACTTTGTTGCTGTGTGGAAGTGTCAAGGACAGGAAACCAGGCCCATAATCCGAAAAGGAACTCAAGCCCTGGCCAAGTGGCTCCGCTGAGTGGAGTGTCATTCATGCACCAAAGGGTCATGGGTTCAGTGTCTGGTGAGGGCACATGTCTAGGCTGCAGGTTCGATCACCAGTTGGGGTACATATGGGAGGCAACCGATCAATGTTTCTCTCTGTCTCCCTTCCTCTCTCTCTCAAAATCAAAAACATATCCCGGGGTAAGAATTTTTTAAATAACAATGAAAAGAAACTCAAGATCCTAAGGGAAATCTGAAAATCCAGAGAAATGGGCTGTAGTACTGCAAAGGAGAGAATAAAATGTATTTACTGCAGTGACGTCACCACCTTTTTTTCACTCAAACCACAGGAAGAAAACACACTTACATGTGAAAATCTGGATCTGTAACTAAAACATCTCTTTCTATCCCACCAGAAGCAAAAAGAAAATCAAAACATTGCAAGGGAGTGAGAGTGATAGTATTATGGAAATTAATTCACGGCCCTGTACTGTATTTTATTGTGTTAAAAGTAATTCATTTGCAAAATTAGGCATTTTTTCATATCTGTTTGTTACAAATCATAAGAGCCCTCGCGTTCAGTCTCAGCACAGGCAGATCAAGATGATAGAGGCTCGGCTGCGACCATCACTCTGGGTCACTCCTCGCACAGATGCAGGATTGTCCCGGAGGTTTTGGGAATACGTTTGTCTTTTCAACTGAGTTACACAAACATGCCCTTGCTATAAACTGCATTGACATGGAAAGCAAGTATGGGAAACAATGTTTGTCACTAGCGGAAGGAACTAAGGGATTTACTTATTCAAAAGGCAAATTTAAATAGGTTAGAGAACACTATAATGACAAGACATGACCTTCTATGATAAGGTAGCCAAGTTGTATACATAATAGAGAAGACCTGGCTTAAAATTCTGTCTATCATTTTGACTAAAATTTTGAGTTTGCGTAACTTAGATATTTAAATCTCTATACTCTTATTTGCCAAATACAGGGTTTGTACCATCCTGTATATTTCCTTTCATGTCTACAATATTCTGTTATTCTTGATCATAAATCTTAACTCCCATAAAGGTATGTAGGCTATTATATAATACTATGGAATATGTATATGGTTTTATTATCTGATCTTTTGAGCCCAGCAGAATTTTAGCCTATCTTTTCAGCTTATGTATTTGAGAAAGTGGGTATCCAATGATGAATACTGAACAACAATCTGTGAATAACCGTTCGGAGTACAGAAGGTCCTAAACAACCGTCGCAAAGTTTCCTTTCAGATTCATTACTGTTCACTCTGGAAGAAACAAAGCAGTCTAGGATTTGTGAACTTAATATTCTAGAAAATTTTACCCCATAGTCATACAAAATTAGAACTGAAACCACTTATGAGAAACAACAGTCCTTTTATTTTTTTAAGCTTTGAGATTATGTGTATTGATGAAAGCTAATTTACTTTTATTCAATTTCCAATAGTTTATTATACTATTGACATTCCCTCCCCAAAGTTTATTGAGCTAAAGAAAAGGTATTAAAAAATATATAAATACACTAGAGCTCATAACCTATAGATATTAAGTTGGAAAGAAAATTAGAGATTTTCAATCAGACTGCCCCTCCTGATCGGGCTATAGGAAAGCAAACTCGTCGTGGGACTTTAAACTGTGCTGTATGTTGTCTGTTCTGACATCCTCTCTTCCTAAGCCAATTCACGGCTATGCTGCATGTTCAAAATGCAGTTGCCACCGATTCCCAGACAATTGCTTTATAAAAGCTTCTCTCTCTGTTCACAAAGGCTTAATTGAAAATCTCCAGTGTCTGAGAGAGGCTGGTGATAACTCAGGTGCAGATGGAGCCATAAGGAGCCTCCTCTCAGAATCTCCGCATGCTGGAGAGTCATTCTGGAGGATTTTCAGGGGTCTTTAATCACGATCAACCCATGGAAACGCAGCCCGTCTCACTGCATAAACTGTTTATTTTAGTTTTAGTGTTTATTGTAATTGCTTGTTATCCTTCACTACTGTCACACTGTCAACATATTAACTTCAGCAGCTATCAGGAGAGAATTAAATATTCTGAAAAATAAATATATAAGCCACCTCTGTCAGGCCTTCAAAGGTTAAAAAAACAAAAATACAGGGAACCTAATGAAATTCTAACTCCCTACCTTCCCAGCCCCTAGTGGAGCTAGGACAGTGGATTCAAAGTCTCTTCTCGTTTCGTGGGACTGTAATATAAGTAGGTATTAAGGTGTTACACAATAATAAGATTATAGGCTTTCTTGCAATGGACCATAGAAGTAACCTAGTCAAACCCTTTATCCAAAGCAGATTTTCTCACTCTGTATTTCTCATAAATAATCATCTTTCATATCCATTTGACCACCAAAAGAAATGTTTAAAAATATACCGAACTCATGTATATGGGTAAGTGAATATATGTACTATAATAGTGATATGATATATAATGTATGTAATACAATATATATTAGTAATAATATTAGTGTATAGTAGTATTACTGTGCTCCAAGTTACCACTATTTCCTAGTAACTTTATCCACTTTACATAAGATCAGGTTTCAACATTAGCTGCTGTCCACAGGATCTTAATTCCTAATTTCCATAGGGTTTTATATTTAAACTATTATGCTGACTTCAACCTGCTTACATTGCACATAGAGGTCAACTTCAGAGCTGAACTATCTGAAGATAATTGTTCCCTCTTTTGTTTTCAGGACACTACTTTCTTCTTCAATCTCTCATAGTTTTCTCTTAGCTTCATATTGGACCCTTTTTCTCTGAATGTCTCCAATTTTTTTTTATGAATTCATAATAAAATTCTCCAGTCCATTCCATTAATTTTGCATGCATTCCCTTGGCAATTTCATCTTCGCCATAGGTTTCACTAGCATCCATTTCTGATGACTGCCATTCTTACCTCTTTCTCTACTCAGTCCCTGAGTTGCAAAGGGAAGATGCTTGATCTGAACGCCTATATGACAGTGTTTCTCCTCATGGTCTGTTTTACAATATGCAAAACTATTAACCTGGTGCTAGTGCTTTATATACATTTGCAGTTTGTTGAACAATGTACTCCATTTAATGTCACTTTGGACATGAAATGTGAAGAGCTACAGATCTTCCCGTAGAGCCCTGTCCATAACATTATTTATCTATTTGCTTATTGACTTATTTGTATTTGACTCATAAAAATGACTCATGAAGCAGTTGTGTAAATAATGCAAGAAACAGCATTTTGCTAAGTGAAAATGCAGAATATGTGGGACATCAGAGTAAGAATTGGATACACTTGAAAATAGAGTCAAAACTGAAAGCAAGAATTTTAATTAGGACTATAATTAGGATAAATGTTCAGTCTTACACATGGGTTTAAAAAATCATTTTAAAATGCCAGAGTTGCTTGAGAACTTATTTAAAAACTAGTTCATGCAGAATGAGAGAGCAGTTTGTCACACTCATGCTCAGTGTGATCAAACAGTGGCATGGTATGGTTACAAAAAGTGAATGGAATTTTAGGCTGAACAAATAGAAAAATACTACAGTTAAGAAAATCGGGTCAGATAACGTTTGTAGCCTTGTCAGCTGTTTTGGGCTTTGTGTCTTAAGGAAAAGATTTATAGTAGCATATACTAATATAGAAGACGGATGAGCAACAATGTCTAGTAGCAATTCCTGTTTGCACACTGGTAAGATAAAAATGGGAAAGTGCTAAAAACAGTAAGGGCAAAAAGAATAGAGGCATTAGATATTTTATAAATCCTTTCTGGGATTCAGGATGTGTGTGTTTTTTCATAAAGTGACTCTTCAAACCACATATAGGAATCTTATTGCTGTGTCTTTTTACTTTTTTCATGGTCAGGATTGATTCTCTTGATAACCTGACATTGCCGATTACATAGATGTTTATATTCGTTCTCATTTTCTCTTTATGTGGATGTTCGAGAATCTCAAAACCAGGTTGTTGTCAGGCAATTTGAAACCTTATGCCTTATTTATAAAATAAAACAAGCATCTAACATATTTCATTATAAGATTTTAACTGGCAGTACACTCTGGATATTGGAGTTAGCCCTCAGAGGATCATGGCTCTGTCACCTACCAGCACTGTGACCTTGGGTAAGATACTTAACCTTGCTAAATCTTTGTTTCCTCCTCTGTAAGTTGTAGATAAAAGCACCCTTCATTCACTGATACGTTTTTAATTAAATATTCATCGACGTCTACTCTAGGCACTGTACATCTACTTAATATTAAGTAAACATTAACTGTTCTTATCAACAGTAAATTCCAACGACTTCATCATCTTAACCTATTTTTTACTCAAGTTCTATTTCCTTCTTTGGTTAAATTAAACTGTATATACCAAATTTTCCCAGCCTCATATTATCTGAAGAACTAAGAGCCACAGTATTTAATACTAAAATAAATTATGAAGATGAATGGAAATAGCTTGTTACTTTTTGAATGCACAAATATTTATATCTTTTTATTCATAGAAACCTATTTACTTCTCAAATGGCCATTAATAATACATTGTTATAAGTTATTTAGAAGTGAATTTTGTGATGCTAGAGCTAATTATCTTTTTATATTTCTCCTTTATCTGGTAGAATTTAGACCCTTAAAAGGCATACTCACACAGGTAGTAGTAATCTTCATCATGTAGATTAGTGGTGACAGAGATAGAAAATAAATTGATACTCTATACAAATTGAAATAGTGTAAGAGTTATGTTCAATGATGTTATAAGGCTATAAAATTAATGTATTTAAAGGTGAAACAAGAAAAAAAGATGTTTTAAGAAAGCAAATAAATCAGATTTATATCTTAAATATGGCTGACTATTCAAGACCCAAAACAATCCTTCAGTTCCCAACTTTTCATGGACAAAAATCAGCTTTTAGATCTAGATAGGCCTTGAAACAAGCATGTTTCTCAAAGCTCAAATCAGAGGTTAAGTTCAGGTCCCACGGACACCAATGGGCAAGAGAAGAAACAGACACTAACCAGATAGCCTTCCTTTGAACGTCAGTGGAGGGTCCTTTAAAATACCTGTCAAACTGGATTCCACATTTACTGGGGAGCGGCAGCTGCCATGTTTCCCATTTGTTTCATTTTTCTGAATAATAAGATCTATTGGATTATTCAGTTGCTGTTCTGTCATTGGATGTGCAATGTGACAGGAGGACTATAACTTGACTTTTTAGTGAAGAGGCCACTGGACAAGGAGGGATCATGTAAAACATGAGGAACATCCCTGCTCTTCTACCATAAGCCACCCGTGTAATCACACTTTTCCTTACCCTTCTGCGGCAACTGTAGCTATCACGTGTTGAAGATGACAGTTTTACAAGATGAAAGGAGCCTAGATCCCTGACTCTCTACTTGGAACAAAGCCACCCAGGAGAGTTGCTCAATCTGTATCATATTATGCCATGAACTAGAAAAAAGCCTCATTTTGTTAAGCACTGAGATTTTTTTGTTGTTGTTGGTTATCGGAGCTGGCAAGCGTTACCTTCAGTAATGTCCTTACTGTAGTAAAATACAAGTTTTTATTTTAAACTTTAGAATAAAAAAGTAGCACCCTCCAGCCACTATCAAAGCACTTTGTATTTAATAACAGACTGTAGTAAAACAATGAAGAAAGAAATTAATGGATAAATAAAAGGAAATAGTTCAAATACTCTGAGGATCAGGCCTTAAAATCTCACTTGAAATATAAAATCAACTGCTTTGTGCATGCACTGGAAATGTAGAGCTGGGTGCTTAAAAGAACAGTTTTATGTTCCTGTGCTATCTGACTTTAGTGACTGTATGGAAAACCTTTGCTGTCAGTTTCAACAGCCCATTAAAAATAACTGGTATCTCACCTGGTTTGATCTCCAACTAATATTGCTTGTTACTGTATGTCAGTGTGAGTGTGTTTGCAGTCAAGTGTAAACAATGAGAACTCTGTTTCTGAGCAGCCTTCCTATTAGCCTTTCTGTAAGTGGAGCACGGAATTTAGTATGCCCTCTTTTAGCCATAGTGGTCTTGTAAGATGCAAGGGTTTCCTTGGCAACTCCATCTAATTTAAGTAACAAGACAAAACAGAGCATGTTTTATGGGACAATTAATGCATATTTTGGTACATTTCAACCTGATGTTATTTTCTGCACAAGGTGTTTATTAATAGTCCTATAAAGCATTTTGCAGCCAACACTGACTGTTCCAATGAAAAATGGAAACATTCATTTTAAAAATTCAATTTCAGCAAGAACTCTGTTTTAATTACTTTTCAAGAGATGTTTCCAGTTTAAGAAATAGAATTGGGCTGGACCCTGAATAGGACAAAGGATAGGTAAATTTTGAGGTACAATGCTGCTTTTAAGAAAACAGTCTGTTAATGTCACAATTTTTGTTACATTCAGGTCTAAAGGAAAAACATCAGCCAAAGGGGTATAAGGCATTTGACTAGCAAGTGAATCAAGCTGCTTATAAGTGAAGAATTATAGTAATAATTACAAACAGAATCACAGATGGTGGGATTTATATCAAAAAATGTTGACAATAATCTTTCAAAGTCAGGATGTCCCAAGGGACCTTTTTACAAATATATCTCATTTCCAAGATAATATACATATCAAGCATAAATTGGACAGAGAAGGAATAATCCAAGAACAGCATGGATTAAGGTTTATATTCTTAGGAAAGTAAAATGTCATCCACATATCCCAAAGCTCTCATTATTTAACAAGATATAATTAACTCATGACGTTGGTCCTCAAAGTAGGCATCACCTGTCACAGTCCACTGTGACCCAAGTCCACCTCTATTTGCTTGAAATTCTTTACCATCACCAACTGACCAAAGTTTATAATCTCTAACTCCTATTTTAATTTCCAGGTAGAAATGAATTTCAAAACCCACTCTGTCCTTCTTTGTTTTCCTAGATGTGCCCTAATCAGGGAAAAGAGATCTGATGTAGAGTGTGCAGGTTTCTAGGCAATGTGAGGACAAGAGCAAGGAGAGTGAATTTTCTTAAGAGAGAGGTTTGGAAATTATTGAGGCAGCTTCCACCAAGGTAGAATTTTTGTTGTTGCTGTTAAAAAAGCAAAAGCAAACAAGCAAGAACAAAAGAAAATACCCATCTTTCTTTGGATATCAAAATATGAGACTAAAGATCAAGTTTCTATCTAGCTCAGTGGCCCCTAATGGTTTATGTGAGTTATATCTAATAATATGCTAAAATATATTGTTTTGATGTAGTAGGTCAACACAAACTTGACTTACAAGGTTGGGAAAGGGAGGAGTATTTGAATAGCCCTTCTGGGTAATTGTAGTTGTTTTTCTTTGCTATTATACCAAAACATGAATAAAGGGTAGTTGCAGTGTAGAATTTGAAACCATATGAGTAAATGGCTTGTACCCTCTTGCACCTAAATCTGTTTGTTTATCTCACATTTTGAATGGATTTTTTTTACTTATGCCTGATTTTGTAACATCATGTAATAATCATTTGAAAAATATTGGTTCACTGAGTGATACTGATTTTCCAAATGCTAACACATTGATTAAACAATATCAAAAGAATCACATTTATTTATATTGCAACCCAGGTTATAGATAAATCTTTATATAGAGAAACTGCAACTACTATTGTACTTCTATATGCCACAGTAATGCCTTATGTCATTTTACCAACAAAATATTAAAGTGACATGTACTCAAGGGTAGAGATTCAATAAAATTCATAATTTATAACATGTCCATCAAGAGCATTTTTAAGTGAAACTGGCTTTCTTTTCTCTTTCCTTTTCTTTGCTTTCCTTAGTACTGCATGGCCACGAAGAATACAATGACTACTAATACAAATTAGTGCCACTGCTTTGTGTTGTGCTCAAGGGCCAGCAGCTTCAGAGTAAAAGAGGCTAGTAGCAACTAAATATTACTATGAAAATAGTTTTGACCTTACAGGGCCTCAGGGGTCTGTGGAATACACATTGACCGTAGCTATGCTATATTAACATTTTGTAGAGAAATGAGCCTAAATTGACTTGACTTTAGTAAATGACTATTGAATTTGCAAATGCAATAGTTATAAAATTTTCAATACTCCTCTAACAGAGGAGGCCATATTTAATACAAGACAGTTATTTATAAGTAGGAACTTCTATGCTCAGCATGTGCAATTATTTTTTCCTTGAAGAAAATAAATTTTTATTACAGAAATATGGAAGGAAGTTTCCTGTGATGTGTGGAGGTGTATGGCTTCAAAATATATATCTTGTATTAGTTGTTGAATTGGTCATATTTTCTTACAATTCTTTGTCAATTTCATTATCCCCATGATATGGTCCTTTAAATTATGTGCCTCTGAGTCTTGCAATTTATATATTTATTACCTTAAATTTAAAACAATAAGGCTATTTTATTCTGGGTGGGTCATTTCTTCCTCAGCATTTTCTAGACAAGATCAAGTTCTCAGTTTTCCTGTTTTCTTTGAGAATGGTCTTGCATTTCACGTTTTAAGCAGACTTGAACAGTGTTTGTGTTCTGAGAACACTGCTGGTATTTTACAATATGGTATCTGAAAACAGTACCACAGGTACTGAGTCAGAATAACAAAATAAAAACATTTCCAGTGTTTGAGATTTTGTTATTGTGAAAACTACTGTCCCGTAAAAACACAAAGGCTACAGACAAGATGATATTAAGAGAAAGTGAGTATATATCTCATTGGAAATAAAGCAAATTAGCAGTAAATTTGCTTGGGAGCTTCAGCAGGTACTGGTGTTGGTAACAATCGATGCTAAAGATGCTGAGGTAGGGTTTTTGATGATGCTGGCTTATGGAGACATGAAGACAGACTCCAGTTCTTTTGACAAATGTGGATGGTGGGTTATAGGAAGAGCCCAGCAGACTCTAATGAGCTGTCTGTTGGCCAGCTAGTCAGCATTCTCAGAATGCCGGAATAAATACAAACGAAGGATTAATAAGTATCTGGAAGGCTTAGCATGGTATCTCTCAAGGTTGCTTTGCTCAATGGAGCAAAAGCAAAATCATTTAGCACCTATTTCTTGCCTCAGAGTTGTGTGAGCTAACTGAAAAGATCTAGTTACTGCTGGGAAGATGTAAAACATTAACATAATGTTTTGCAACACAGATGCTGGCTATTTAGCATGCCTTGCTGGTCTGCATTCTACTTAAACATATCAAGAGAATCTGGAAAATGATGTACTTCATAGAAAAGAGAGATGCATTCAGGCAAAAAAACACACATAAAGGACAGATAAAATCGTAATTTTGTGTGGAGATTCCATTCCCACTTCTTAGCACTGAAGAGAAGAGCTATTGTTTTCTTTCCAAAGAAAAAGGATAGTTCTACATCTTATTTCAGTATAGGTGCATGATAAAAATGTATGTTTAAATAAACAAGTCCACTTCATTTGAATCATAAAGGTAGCTAAGTAGGAAAAGAAGAATTCAGTATCTTTTTACTTGATAAGAAGAAAAGGGAGCTCACAACTAAAAGTGTGATTAAACTGAAAATTAGATCATCGGTGTTTAGTGGAGCTCCCTCTTAAAACTACATTTGCTCTATTTTGTAAATACCTGAAATAATGGTAAGATATGTAATTTGCTCATGCAAATAATCACTGTGTGCAATAATTCACTGAAGACTGGACTCAATAAATAATCATGAACAACTCTGGCAATAACCAAAGTAAAATCCTGCTGTTTTTTGTAGACTAGTTCTCTACCAGTAGCAGATACTAAATTTAAAACTATGCTGATACTACCAGAAATGTTAACCTCTCAAGGTTTACAGTAAAGATCTGGCTTTTCCAAACTTATTGATATAAACTTTTGATATACCATTACAAAAAAAAGCCTTTATCTAGAATGTGTTTATACAGGGTAAAATTTGTATTCCAGTTGCCCTTGTTTTTAAGGATTTTATAATACTATTGATAAGACAGGCAAAAAAAAAAGAATAAAGATCATACATATTTATTGTATTATATGGTGACAAAGATAGTCAAAACATTAAATTCAGTATAAATTCTGATTATATTGCATTTTGAAAATAATCTCTGAGTCATAATATTTTAGTACTGAAAAGAAATTTAGAGAAAAATCTGAGCCAAATTATTTATTCAAATGAAAAAGGTACGGACAAGGTAAAACACTTGACCAAAATTTTAGAACTAGAGATAGACATAGATTACTTACATTCAAATCTCCTAAATCCATGTGTTCTTTTTCTCTCCATCATACTAAGCTGCCCAATCACATGTTATGTGGACTTTCATCAAGCAAGGCTTCATTTTGAGCCATGAAACTAGAAAATTTGAAATGGGTTTCAAAAGCTGTATTGAACCAGTTACTGTGCTAGTAAGAGACAGTTCTAAATGCCACCCTGTCTGGTGCATCCACTGCGATAGACGTTCACACTTCCCCATCTCACCTGTGAGTCTACTTTTACTACCAGCCCTGTAAAAGGTTTTCCGTGAATCTGTGTGTAGTGGAATAACTGCCTAAAGAAGAGGCAGAGAATTAAAGAATTGTAGGGGAACATTGAAGGAGGTCTGTTTTGGGATCACACTAATAAATGAGATTCACTGTTTTGGGTTTTCACAAATACTCCTGTCAAAATTGCTTGCCTATAGAAAAGAAGTCATCGCCTGCCTTTATAGCATAAACCTCTAGTGCACTTGCAATGTAATCTAAGAAAGACATGCTCATTAGTGGCTCATTACTTAGCTGGATAATTGCTGTTCATATCAGCAACACAAATCACAGAAAAACTTATTAAAGTAACCTATTAATTTTTTTCTCTGACGAGCTTCATTATACAGTATCTTCTCCTAATTAATGCAACCAGTACCATGAAAATCCAAGATGAAAGAGAACTATTAGGTCATCCGCATTCAACTACCTGGAAATAGAAAGGCTATTCTGTGCAGTGACTAGTCCATTAATCTCAAACAAGGAATCTCATTGACCATACTATAAATAACTGCTTCCCTTTCAAAAAGCCCTATCTATGACATTCAATCTCTTTCCTCCTGAGAAAATTCCTTGGATTTCTTTGAGAACAGGAGCTAAAGTTCAGAGCAACTGCTCCAAATGCAACTTTTAATGCCTTCTCACTAACTCCAATATGAAGCCCCCAAAGCCTAAAATAGGTAATCTAAGCTACTTTCTTTGCATGGCCTTTGGACATCGTGACCCCAAGCTGTTTTTTCAGTTTTGGCTTTCTAGTACTGTCTGTGCTCTTCATTTGGATCCTAAATTTTAGATAAGCCTTTCAAATTCTTCTCTCTCCAAGAAGTTTTACAGTTTTCTCAGCTTTGCTTTAGTTCATGTCATTCTCTGTTGAGGATGCCAGACTCGTTCCTTTCAACATCACCAATGTCCAAGGAATTTCAGGCTTTGCTGGGAAGTTAGAGTAGATGACCTCACAGTCCTCTTCTAATTCTCAATTATTGTTTTACTTCTTATTTGTCCCTAATGTGCCATCTTTCATTCAGTTACAAATTCAGATAGATCTATGAAGAGCTGCATAGCACAGACATGAAAAAATGTACATGCTACCCTTTTGATTATTGGGCAGTTCCAGCATTATCTGTGGCTTCCTACTGAATATTCAATGATAAGACCAGTACACCAATAACAGAGACATTTTTGAAAGTTCATAAATGGTTCACATTGAAGGCCTATTTGTAGGTGACATGTGTGTGCAAGGACATGTAAAGCAGGAATTATTAAAGCAGGGCCACAACGAGGAAACACAGAGCTGGACTGAGGTTTAAGGGTCCTACAAAAATGCCTAATACCATGAAGGACAATGTGTCAGAGATCCAGGAATGCTTCCCAGGCTGTAAAAATCTAGCAGATGTTCAAAAAGTTATGTACAATCAAATGGTTGAACTTTGTGTATAACTTCAGTAATAATGGGTTCTGAAAAAAATTTTTTTACTAAAATAAATTTAAAAATAGGTAAAATTATCAATATGCAATAGATAACAAATACTCTTAGAAAATTCATGAATAGTCATGCTTTGGTGGAACAACGTAACTAGAATCGAATGATTCATTTGAAACAGGGCAATGTACTAAAATTTTGGATATGTGATCACTGAAAAGTCATGAACTATCAAGAGAACATATACATAGTGATGAGAAAAAATCAATAAAGGTTACAAATATTAATTATCCAAAGAATGCAAGGACAGATTTTATTTCAAGCTAGCATAAGGTAAATAAAGTAAATATGAGTTACTTGTGTATTAGTATTGAGCATTCAACACAAACATGGAAATCCTGGGACTGTAAGTACATGAAGATAACTTACAAAAGAAAAAATACTTAATGACCTAGAAATATACAGAATAGTGTGCTAAGTGTGATAGGCAAGTCTCTTGGTATAGATGCTATATTAGTGCTGTTCACCAACAATTTCTGGCTCTTTATTTTCCAGGACATAATAGGATTATATATCCTTGCCAACTTTGAAGTTAGTTGTGGCCATGTAATTTGCCTTGGCCAATAAGATGTAAGTAGAAGTTTTAAAAACTAGCATACAAGTCTTCATATTCCCATTTTTCTGTCTTGAAAGTCATGGACATCCAGATAAGTTTCTCTTAACTAGGGTCAAGTAGAACTCTCTACCAATCCAAGACTGAAGAGTGTAAACAAGAAATAAAGTTTTGCTGTTTTAAGGCATTGAAATTAAGGACACATTTCTAGCATAAACCATTTCATCCTGAATGATATATTTGGCCTGGAGGAATCTGTTAGAATATATCCATTTCTTTATTATACTTATTATATGATAACATGGCAAAGGGTTTGATTGTGACTGTTTTATGCTTAAGAATTTTACTTTCTCAAAGATAGTATGCTTATCTTCCCTGTTTTGTATCCTTAGGGTCTATCACAATACCTGGCATTTAGCAAGATCTCCAGTGCATTTTTGTGGAAGGAGGGAAAGGGGAAAGGAAATGAAAGAAAGATTGATGCAAGTCTCTTGGGCTCTTCAGGCTGATTGCATATCTGATAGACTGATCTACCCTAGAGAGTAAGAGTGAACAGAGAGATTTTACTAAAGGTTCTTTTTAGATACTCGGTATTTTATTTTGGTGGTTCTTATTTTAATTAGTTGTCTCATTTGCATCACCAACAAACTCCCAGAGGGTGCTATGCCGTTGGTCTGATGACCATGCTTCAAATAACAAGAACCTAGATGTCAGTAAAATATTTTTTGTTTCTCAGACTACAATCTGGCTCTGAAGTAAAAAGGAGAGCTAAATTGAATTTCTTATCCGAACCTGGTCAAGCTGGAATCAGCAGCCCAGACACAAGACTGAGCACAACTCCTGGTTATCTCAGAGAATGGTATTCCTGGACTCAGCTCACAGGGAGAGGAGCTGGAGAGCAAGAAAATGTATTTGAATCACAGCAGAGGTTTTTTTTGTTACTTTAAACAGGCCTGAACTCACTTGGTAGGTACAAGTTCACAATTCAGTTAAAGCTAAATCGACCATTTGATCACGGTGTTCTCAGAGTTGATTTCCTTTGTACTTTTCATTTTTTAAGGGGTTTCACAGAAAGACAACGGGTTAGATTTGCAGAGTTTTGTTGGCATAATAGAAAAAAAAAATCAATTTTGTGACCAGTTTGATCTATAATACTTAATTTCACAATTATTATCCAAAAATGTCTTTGAAGAGTTAATTGGATAATGTTCACATAGGTTTGAAATTACTTACATAAAAAGGTTAACATTTATTAGATGTCATAATTATGAGATGTACTAAAGGAGTTTAAAATAACAGATTAGCATAGCTTTTGAAGGCAATTGAAATATAATGGAAGTAAAACTGGATTGAAATTCAAAGCCTGTCTGCATTGGTTTTTTTGATGAGTGTGACTTATCTTTAAACTGGGACTGAGATGGGGCTTTAGTCCAGAGGAAAGACAAAGTAATCTGAAACCACTGAAATCTGGGCCTGAAATTTTGGTTAGCCAAGTAATAATAGTGGAACCCGAGTCAAGCCAGGATGCCTGAACCTCAATTTCCCTATATAAAATAGTGAGGATATCTACTTTTCAGGACTACTGTGAGAATAATATATATTTAGAAAGTATCTAGTGAAGTGCATGTACAATGCAAGCATTCAATAAGTAGTTATTTGTAATAAATAATCATTATCATGGTTAGTACAGAAATTTTTATATTATTTTTGTGCTAAATTTTCTATTAAATAATGTATAATATGAATAATTTATTTAAATTGAAACATATTTCTACTAGAGTACACATTATTAAAGTAATATATTAGTCATGTTGCTATTTCATGAGATGAGTTTTTATTAAAAACAGTAATCACTATTATTAATGAAACATTTGCTTAGTGTGCTTAATGTTAAGGTAAAATGAGATACTCTACATGAAACCTCTTTTAAAAATATAAAATACGATATAAATATGAGTGGACTTTTCAACCAGAATGAACTAGCTGTGCATTACCAGATACAGACAGTTAAGATACTGATGCCCACAATGGGCAAAACCAGACAGGCTGGTTTCACAAGGGCGTTTCATAATTCTACTTATGTCTGTTTCTACACCATATACCATTGGTACTGTGAAAAACATATTATATAAAATGTTTAACACAAATTATTTTCCTTTTCCCCTGAGAAATTTGAGGACAGGATTCACACATGAAGCAATGAGGCTCTTCAGTGGTAGACTATATGGTGCTAATTCTTTGTACATGTAAATATGCAGGAGATTGTGAACTCTTTGGATAGCACAGTCATGAAATAAGTCTTTGTGGAGTTTTTGGTATCTACATTTTGATCTTGAAGGTTAGGTTGGATTTGGAAAGGTTGCTACAGGCAGCAATAGGTCACGTTCCCTTAGCTGAAGACATCAAACAGCATAGCAAACATGGACAAAGAAACAAACAGCAAAGAACGCTGTAGGCACATCACTGATTATAGCGGAAAGGGATCTTTGGGAGACATGGTCAATATGCTTGATAGGTAGGATGGGGTTGATGATGGAGCATCTAGAATAGAACACAGCAGCATTTGGGAAAAATGTGATAAGCAGAACAGTGAAAATAAAAGCAGTGCATTCAGTCAACGGGCTGGTTCTTTCTAGAAAGAACTGGAATGCAGAAAAATTCAAGTCAGAAAGGACATAGTAGCCATCAAAATGCTCACAAATACTGTCTTTAAAATATTTACCATTTTCATTTCTACTGTAAGAGTTAAATGTGATGAAATTTGTACAGAATTTAGAAGAAGACAGAGCGATAGCATTGCTGTACCAGCTATTAGAGCAGAAAAATCATTTGTTCTATAGAACAAACTATAAAAGACAGAGGTGGTAAGAAACTCAGTTTCTGAGCAAAAGTGAGACATTCCTACACAAAGCAAGTGTTTCTCCTTCTGCACTATATGATGAGATGTTACAGTTGAAGAGAAACTGGTAGCATCCACATCACAGGAGTTACCAAATTTGTATTCACCAAGTAACAGGATTATGCAAAAACAATGTAAATGCTGTGATCCTTTAATTTGTATTCTAACACTTGATACTGAAGCCTCTTAGTTTCATTTCATTAAAATCACCAGAGATTTGGAATACCATGTAAATATGTCAAACATAGGAAATATTACAATTCAGAAACTTTATTTCTAAAGAATATCTTGTTTAATCCTTATTATTTTAGGTGTAATTTTGTTGTTATTCTTTTTAAGTAAACCCCGCTTTCTTTATGATATTGTATTCTCCAGCACAGTGGTCTTTTATTAAGTGTTTTTATATTTAAATAAAGCATGTAGTTATGCATGTCACTGTACTCTACAAATATGAATTAATTTATCATGTTCATGTTATCCCCAGGTCTTAAGAGATGGGGGTTCCTGTTTTACATCACATAGGGAAACAATAACTTTACTAACGTACCACTGACATGCTTAAATTTATTGTCCAATTCCATGTCTTGGCAGTGAAATGGTACCAGAATGTTACTGGAGATTGGACCTCGGTTCAGCAACCTGGGTACTTGAGTTCTGGCTAAGAAAGAATTCAGAGCCAAGACTCAAACTGTAAGAGAAAGTTTACTTAGAAAGTCACAGAGGTAGAAGAGATGAACTGTAGAAGAAATGGGCTCAGAAAACAATTTACAAAAGCAAAAGAAGGGGCCTTGGAGCTTAGGAGAGAGGTAAAGGTAATGTGCCTTAGGGAGGAGACTGGGGAGGGGAAAGGTATGGGCATACTCCCAAGAGGGAGAGCATGCTGGGCTCTACCTCATGAAGGCTTATAAGAGTGGGCATTTTAGGACAGATCCCAGGAGAGGATCTCAATAGAATATTAATCAGCTCTCCAGGTATAACCTTTCAGGGCCATGGTCTCCACTGATTGGTCAGCACCAGGGCTCCTTTTAGCACCTTAGAGGTAGTTAACTGTTTTCCTCTTCTATAGAGGCCGCTCCTGTTATCTTCTGTCCTTGTATGGAAGTTAGATGGGGTTCTCCTCCAGCCCCCTTGTTCTTCTCTAAAAGTGGGAAAGTCTACCCCATGACTAAGCTACATGCCAGGGGAGAAAATGCCAGGGGGAACACCGGACCCACATGACTGGAGACTATCTAAGGAAGGAAAGAGTACCTCAGGGGCTAGGTCCTAATTTCTAATACTTGCTCTCCCAGTACTGCCTGTTGCTAGGTGTCCACTGCTAGATGCCCAGGACTTTCAGCCCTGATGACATTCAGTACCTGGCCTATTGTCCTGCTCTGCTCATGCTTATCTGACTGCCTACCACACATCTACCTGTTCAATTCCTTAAAGTCCACAGAGAATTCAGTAACAACAACAAAAAAGGAGCAACAGGTACAAAAAACAAACATGTATACATACACACCACAACAAATGACTATTTGTGTCATTAATTTTTTGACCAAATTACTTGAACAGCATAGTAAAGTTGGGTGTTTTCTATGTGGTTTCATCATGAGTAGAATATTAAATTGCATATTTTAAAAACATTTTTTTAAATTGATTTTGAAAGAGAGGAACATCGAATGGCTGCCTCCTGCATGCCCCCTATCAGGATCAAGCCCACAACAACCCAGGCTCATGCTCTGACCTGGAATCAAACCAGCATCCTTTCTGTGCACAGGATAATGCCCAACCAACTGAGCCACACCGGCCGCACTATTCAATTAAATTTTTATTTCATCTTAAGGTATTCATCTGTAGTTAAGCTTTGATCAACAAATATTAATTCATTTGTTCACTACCTTTTCAGCACTAGACAGTTTTGTGCCAGTCTTAGCCTACTGATAACCAATGTGTGGTTGTACCAGCCCCACAGTATACCTGGGGCCACACACACACACACACGCACGCACACAGAGAGAGAGCGAGCGCCCAACCTCATGCAAAGGACCTAAGGTTCTTCTTTTATTGATGTTGGGGGGGTGGGGGAGGTTTCACAGGCTCATTCTTTTTTGGTGAAGTTAAAACATAAGAGCAGAAATTTAAAGCATGATGGAAGAAGAAAAACTAGTGGCCCAAACATTCAGTTCTCAAAATCAACCAAGATCTCTAAAACAAAGCACCCGGGGGAGGGGGGCAGTCTGGCTTTATAGCTAGCCCTGTGGCCGGCAATGTGATTAGTGGAGATAGCCCTCTTGAAGTGGATGCCTTGACAATCTAAGCTAAATCACAGACATGCATTACAAAAAAGAAAAAAAAAAAAAATTGCCAGAGATCATACTACACAGACACTAAGCTCAAAGTTAGAGATTTAACGATAAATATCACCAGGACCCTGACCTTGAATAGAAATTGAATATCTAACGTAGGAGACAAAAACAAGAAGGTTGAGCATCATGGTGAATTCTGAGGGTTCTAATGGAAAGGATGTGTGGGGAAGCATAAATTCATTCATTCTTTCTTTCCATTCAAATAAAAGAGGGTAAGTATATAAATTCATTCTGGAGTGAAGGATGCAGGGGTTAGACACTTGTTAGGATGAGATGATACTTTAGCTTCTAGTAGGACACGTAGTTTTCCATGTGGGCACCCGTGAGGTTCCAGGCCGCAGGAACAGGCAGGCCCAGTATGCTTGAAGAATTTAAGGCCGTACAGCATTAGCAAACTGTAAAGTGCAAGTTGAGCAAATGTGGGAGATTACACAGATGTGATTAGTGGGAGCAAAATCACCTTGTCTATATACAAAGAAACTAGAGAGCTCTAGGAAGATTTTTGCAAGAAATAATATAACTGGCGTGTGAGGCGAGAAGATGTGGATTAAAAAGTAATTAAAACTAAAATAAATAGGAGTAAGAGTAGCAAAAGCTATATATATATATATATATGTATATATATATATTTATGTTGTAATGTAGAGAATTCAAAGATCAGAAAATAAATTTATAGCAAAACTGAAATGAAAATATTAAACATAAAATTAAATTGGTTCAAAAACCAATGAAAGGAATTAAAAAGTAACACTAGGAATACAGTATAAAAATAAAGAAGCTTGAGGAAAGCCATATTTAAACAACAAAAAACCCCCCACAAAACCATACCAGAATATGAGGGAGAGATGAAGGAAGAAAAATTAAAATTTTTAGAAGCAACCAAGAAATGAGAATTTGTAAGGGTTTTCAGAGTTACCCAACTTTTCTTCTTGAGAGGGTTCATAACAACCGCCACCATGTGATCCTCACAGGCCGATAACTTCCCAGCTGTGCCCACTCTGCAATCATTTCCTTATAGTGGAAGCAGATAAAGCCACTATCTGGAAACACGAGCTTGTGGCACAGAACTGTTAGGAAAGTCTGAGTTACAAAAGCAACTGCCAGGCTAGGCTAAGAAAGCATCCTAGTCTGTTGTTACCTGAGACATTGTTTTCTATTCACAATAGTTATTTGCAATAGCAGTTTCTACTACTCATAGTAATGGTTCACGTGAGTCACATAAATGGAACCACACCAGTGTGAACCCCTTCAGCTAAGACCTCACGCAGCTGCAGAAAGAGCCTCCGTGAATGGCCCAGAGGAAATTACGTGCTGCCTGTTCACCAGACTCGCTGGAATAACGCAGGAAGACTCAACTTCGGATGCATTAAGTGTATAGGCCCAAATTCTACTGGAACTAAAGACAGAAACTTGCTAATCACTGGAGCTGGAAACAAATCTAAATGAGAGCGGGGGTCCTTCCCATCACGCTGTCCATCTGGTCTTTGTGCCTTGTGGATAAAACACAGGGGGTATGATGGGAATTTGAGGCAAGACAGTGAACAAATCCTTCTTCAGTCATAGATGGGACTATGATAAATGCTCTTTGATGATAATCTGCTGGGTGTTTTCCTTTCCAGGGCCTTTAAATGATTCGAGGTTGATCAAAGTCTTCACTTAAAACCAGAATCATTGGGTCACCAATTGTACTTTCTTTCAGAAAGTAATTGATAGAAATGGATTCTTCCCCTCACAGTATTTTCTAATTTACTCTTCTAAATAAGGGCGCAGAACAAAGATGTAGGAACTGGAAGTGCTTTTCCCTATTGCATAATGAAACTCGAGTGCGCTGACCCCCTGACCATGATGTATAAGTCTAATGATTTTAAAATTACTTTAGCCTGCTGAGTTGTACATTTTAGCCTGGGACTAACTAATTATCATTTTAAACTGAACAGATTATGTAAATGAGTGTGCTCCATAGCTTATTCTTTTCTTTGTGTACACCATGAGAGGCAGGAGAGGTTTCTCAAATAAAATGAATTAAACACCTGTGTTTAGGATCATCTCAGTGTTAAAATACTTGTTTTCTCATAAAGCTGATTTTATGTCTAAACAAGCAAATCCTTCAGAGGAAGATGGGTTTGAAGGACAGAAAATTCCCATTCTCCACAAAACCAGCTCCTGATTTTGGGTTTAAATCCACTGGTATTTGGGACATGTTTGCCTTGAGAGGGGATGTTTTATCAAATCCTTTCCTCTAACAGGAAGATGGGGGTATGCTCCATGAGAGGGTGATGGCCCTGAAAACAGTGCCAAAAGAACAGATAATGTGTGTGACAGAGTGAAGGGACAGGAGAGAGGACTGGAGGCAGGAAGAAGAACACTAAGTTTATATCTTTGACTGTTAGTCTCCCATACCTCTTCTTGCAGGTATGGAACACAGATAAGTAAAACAATCTAAACTTGCAAAGGGATGGCCAAGAAGGGTTGTCTATCATTTCTTCCCCACCCTTGAGCATCAAGTGGAAATTATGGCTGGGAAAATCACCTGAGTGATTAACCCTGCTCCTACTCTCGACTGCCTCTCCCCTTCCCTGCAACAGCAATTAATCTCCCGGCTCCTAGACATTGACTCAGATGATCAGACTTGTTACCCACCTGATTTTCTTCTGATCCTACACACACTCAGAAAACCCCAAGCCATAGTATGTCATGTCTCGTATTTTTACACTTGACTATCTTCTCCTAGGTCATATGCTGACTCATAGGAGAAAGCTGCAGGGCACACTATCTTGAGGAGCAGTTTTATAGACAATGTTAAACATGGGTTGGAAATGAGGAATTAGGAAGGAGGCAGCCTATAGTCCAGTGTGTGCCATTAGATTTGCCCATTAATCATTTCGTGTCTGGCCCAGGTAGGAATGAACCCAACCATCAGGGCTACTCTTGAGCCCAGAGCAGCAGTAAATAGCCTTGTGTTGCAATAAATGTGCGATCAAGCAGTTTCCAAATAATTTAAATGCTAAGTGGAAAGGGTTGATGAAATAAACTCATGGATAAGTCACTTCTCCACCCAACCCACAAAGTGATCAAAGCAGACAGTCCTGCTTTTAGGTAATATTACTCAAGAGCTGATTTTTTAAGCAATTCCCACTATCAGAAATGGTTAAGTGCACTCCTAATAAATACTACTCTAAAGATGGTCATGAATGCAAGTCGTATCTTTTAAATGAGAGGATGAGCTGTCAGCAATAAAGTCACTCTAATTTATCTAGCTTTTTTAGTATATGTACATTTACATGTACTAACACACTGAACTAAGCTAAGAAAAATAAATTGCACCTAAAATCATGCAGCTTGAAAGTCACAGACGGGTTCAAACTGATTCTCCTGAGTCAAAAACTCAAGTCATCTAAATTGAAATTAAACTAGAGAAGTCACCTATTCAATTTATTCTTATTGCTGGATTCAACTCAAATTAGTCAATATTGTTCAACAAATATTTATTGAGGAACAACTGTGCCAACTGTGCCCAACATTTTGGTAAGCACTAAAAAGACCCCCAAACCACCAGAAATATAAGATATTGTACTACTTTCAGGAAAACTGTTCAGGAAGAAAAGGCATGGATCTGAGGAAAGGGGAAGTGGGGAGAAACATTGTGCCATTCTTCCCGCCTACCAGGTATACTGCTGTGGAATTTTAAAGGTGCTATCTATTTTAATGTTTTCAGCAATTACTCAAACACATATTGCTTCTCTTTTACAAGGTGAAAATGCAAAGAGATGTTACATAACTTGCCCCCCCATCCTTCCACCCCCAAAAGCTGCTGTGGACTCCATCAGCCTCATCTTCTCCCCACCATACTTTGCTCTTCCCCAGGGATTATAAATAAATAAAAGACAAAACTCATTTACTATGGAAGTTTACAGGGAGGAGAGAAAATGACTATTTTGTTGAGGACCCTGGTTGGTTTGCATGTGGTATAGATGAGTGTTTTCTAGATTGAAAATCAAAATGTCTTCAGTCTAGATTTGTATCTGCTTCCAACTCATTCTCTAGGTTTGGGCAGTTCATATGAAATATCAGATCCAAGAACTTTAAATTTCCCTCCTATAAGTGATGGGTTGGATTAGACAAAGCCAAAGGTCCATCTTATTTTTAAAATAATGCTTTAACTGAACTTGGCCTGCCTAAATATGACTGGATATTTGCTATAAGGGAGGGAGCAGAATTTTGCTATCACCTGTGCGTGTGTGGTCTCTCTCTCTCTCACACACACACTCTTCTACAATGATGTTGAATAGCTTTCAAAATTTTTTGCAATGAAAACAGGATTATCTACACATAAATTTCTACTAAGTAATAAAGGAAAGGAATGTTAATTACTGATATAAAAGATTTAAAAAATTGAAATATATTTAAATATAGTTATTCAATGGAGAACCATACTATTTTCTCAAAAAAAAAATCACCCTCTAGTAGATATGTTCAATATTTTGTCCACTTAAGTATGTGCCTACAAATTAAGCTAAAAGCAGTTGATGCCACAATGAATTCACTGCATCTTTCAGAATGCTTTTGACATGCTTGACATAAATTAGTCCCATAACAGACATGATTGCTAAACCATCTAAGCACAAAACAAAATTCATTTAATTTTTCTGAATGAGCTGGTCAAACAGGAGTCCTTAAACTGTCCTCACACTACCATTCAACATAGGAGACAGATAATTCTACTTGAGGCTCATAGGTAATTATAACCCATGAAGCTTCCAGTAAAGAGGCCTCATTTTTAACTATTTCTAACTAGAGCAAAATTTTAGGATAGAATATTTCTGGAAATCCATGTTTTGCTTTGGCCGCAATCAATGCACTTATAAAGACAGTTCTCCAAAGCTTACATGAGTCCACTTTATTAAACATTCTCTGGTTTCTTCCAAAGACTCAACAGATATACCAAAGATTCAATAGATATGACACATACAAATATGCAGAGAAACACACACAAAGTTAAAAGGGTACCTTAGAATGATAACTTTTAAAAAAATATTTTCAGTGTGAAGAAATTAATGCCTACAAATGTTGGAATCTACTTTCAATAACATAGAAACCAGATTCTTTCAGAATAACTGTAGATTAATAAAGAGTTATAAAGAAATGTGTACCGTATTGTCCTGGCCAGAATACTCATTGTTTCCTCAAAATAACACTATTTAAATAAAATTGATAATTTTGTGTTACTCCTAATATGAAATTGTTTCATTATCGATGATAATGCACTTGTTTTCAATAAAAGTATCCAAATCCTATCACTTCTTAGGGCTTGCATTTTCCTGTTTTGTAAAATGATGGTGGGGAACTAGCTGATCATTAAGTTCCTTTTCTAGGTGTAATGTCCTTATTTCTTACTTAAGAACTCATTTTTTACATTCTTCCTCTCCTCACTTCAGATTGTGAACAGAAAAGCAATCGGGACAGTAATACTCCATGAAGGCCTATGGCACATCAACTTTAACCAGACCAACAGTAAGTAAGGCTTCATCTCATACTTGATCATCTATTATTTCTCCCAAGAAAGTGTCCATACTTCCTTGACCTTCAGGTCGCAGATGGCATAACGCTTCCCTGGAAGCAGTGGTTTACAAAGCCACTATTTTAGGCTTAGGCTCATCGGTGTCTGAGCTGGGCTAAAGGAAACTACAGGCATACCTCAGAGATGCAGTGGTCTTGGTTCCAGCCCATCATAATAAAGCAAGGGTCACAATAAAGCGAGTCCTAACCTTTTTGCTGGTGGAGGACCCTGCCTTCTATTAAAAACACAACATCTTTGAAGCTCAATGAAGCAAAACCCAGTAAAGCAAGGTAGGCCTGCACAGAGTGGATGGGCGGGGATGGTACAGCTCAAGTGTTCTGTTCAACCTTGGGAGCCCATGCCTGTGGGATAGTCACAGGAATGAAAATGCAGCCTGAGAACCCTGGGCACTGGACACCAGAAAATAAGACAGAAGGAGAAAAATAGGTGATGAGAAGGCAGAGCAGCCAAGCTTTACTTTCTTTAGATTTTTACCTCAAAATAATAACTGAGGAGAGACCTCTTTTGGTAATATCTCAACCTTTTCATGCTGGGTTAACAAACACAAAGAATAGGAAAATTAAGCCCACAGAAATCAAATGAACAATAATAGAGATAAAAATTACCACCAGGCTTTTTAGCTTCTGTTGAGGAATAGTAATTTATTGGTCATGTTCCCTTGACTTTGAGGTCACTAAGTTATTCTCAGATGATATATCAGTCTCTGTCCTTCAAAAGGAAAAGTTATGATTTTAGTACCTCACAGATTTTAACCTGTTTTGTGATTTGCATAAGGATTTAATCAAGCCTTTCCGTGATATCAAGTATCTCAAGAATGCTGCTCTCCATGGTAAGGACTCTGTGGCTGTGTGCACTAGACATGAATTAAGAGAAGAAATTCAGATAGACCTAGTGAATTTGAAAATGCAGTATTCTCAAAACTACCTGTGGGGAAGGACCATTTAGTTTTCTTTTTTCAACTGTCATAGGTGGACACAGTCCTCCTGTGGCTGTCTATGTAGCTCAAGATATATGCAACATTTATCATATAAATTCAATCACAAACTGATCTAAAACCTCTTTAATGAAACAATTCAACTAATTATGCCCTTGAATAATATGGCAATGTTAAATTGCTATAAAGATTTAATTCTTTCAAATTTTGTACTTATACCAATAATGTTCAGTTCATGGACTGACACCTGTTCAAGGGACAATGTTAAAGAGAAATGCTATTCAGAGCTGTTTGGTGATCTGCATAAGAATTTTTTCAAACCCTTCTCCAATGACAAGATTCTCCAGATTAAAAAACCACAAGTACAAGAAAGATGAATAAAGAAAAATACAATTGGGGGCAAATTGTGGTCTTTTTGCAGTTCTTATTTGAGCTATTAAACCATCTTGCCCAGGTTTTATCGTTTATTTTTGTTATTAAATTGTACATTTTTAAAACATTCTTTTAGTTGAAATTAAGGCATTTTGGAAGTGTCATACTCTAAGTTTGTTGTCTACATGGTACCAAGGATATTAAGTAAATGTAGATAAGTAATAGTAAAACATTAAGTAGAAAAATAAATGAAGTATGTTACCAAGTATATTTCAAAGGAGGCAAAATGAGTCACCCTTTGGGGGAAATGTGGAAGAAGGGAGTGCAAATGTCATGGTAATATGGAAACTCAACCAACTCATGGATGATTAATCTCTTCTCTGAAATGCTGAAATTCCTAGGTGGCACCACACGATCTGATTCCTGATTATATATTCCACTCTACTACTAATTGATTTGTATATGATTCTTCCTTTTTTCTTTTTAAAGTATATCTTTATTGATTTCAGAGAGAAGAAGGGAGAGGGAGAGGGGGAAGAAGGAGAGGGAGAGGGGGAAGAAGGGAGAGGGAGAGGGGGAGATAGAAACATCAATGATGAGAGAGTCATTGATCAGCTGCCTCCTGCATGCCCCTGACTGGGGGTTGAGCCGACAACTTGGGGACGTGCCCTGACCAGGAATCGAACCTCGATCTCCTGGGTCATAATAGGTTGATGCTCAACTGCTGAGCCACGCCGGCCAGGCTGTTTCTTCCTTTTCTTGAAGCAGATTAAATGCTTACCAAAGGCTGGGTTCATGCAATAATATCCTTTTCATGTGACTCCATAGAACTTACGTTGATTTCTGTTCTATAGGGGAGAGTAAGATTACAGGGCATAGCCCTTTTCCACTTTTTCAGCCCTTTTGGAAATATTCTCCCAAAAGTTTATTCTACAGTAGCATTTTTGGTTAGAAAACACGGTGGACCAGACCCCTGATTTTTTAAGATGACTTCCAGTAGTCCTTTCCTTCTCCTCCTCCTTAGGTATTGATGCCAACCCTCCACGATGTATGTTTTACATTACTTTCATTTTCCATGGCAATTAAGGGGTGTTATGCTGAAGTCTGAGTTTATGGATGAGAAAACTGAAGCTCAGGGAGGCCAAACAGCATGTCCCTGTTCCCATGGCTACTAAGTGGCAGTGTTATTATGAAATATTAAAATAGCTCTGCCTGGGTCCCAAAGCTCTTCTCTTCATATTGCTTTGTTTTTCCAATAAACCGTGTTACAAACCCCCAACATCTTCTTGGTTGAGGGCCTCATAACTTGAAAACCAAAACATGTGGGTTCACTAAAGATACCCTAAAGCCCATGGGTTCTGATTAAGCACTAAATAGTTCACTGCAGCTGTTGTTTAAAACCAAAAAGAACAAGCAACCAAAACAGAAACATATGTTATAGAGACTGGCATGCACAGCTTCGCCTCAGGAAGGAGGAGCTTGCCAGGGTGGTGCACACCTCACCTTGCAAAGCAACTTCCAGCAACAACTCGCTCAAGCCAGATGGGTCCTGGCACTGTGCAGCACAACACCCAGCCCAGAATGACAAGGGAAACGCTAACATGGCAGAAAACAGCCCCACTAGTTAACATGTTAAAAATACTTTTCTATCCCAAACCAAATCACTATACACTAGAAATGAGAAGAGCAAAATCCCAATAAACCAAATTAACAAAAATCAAGAAAAGGCCAAGTTTCATGTCTGATTTCAGCTGACCCCCATTAGAAGGTCATTCCTTCAGGATCAATATCCTTAATGCATAACTATAGACACCCACCAATCAATGAAAAGTGATAAAGGAAGCAGAATCAATAAACATTAGAAGGGCTAGAGAGAGTGAAGAAAGAAAGAAAGAAAATACAGTGGGAATACTGGACTTTGCTGAAGTGAGAGGTGTGGGAATTGCTTGAGATCCACATGTTTTCTCCCTAATCTAAGCTATTTCCTCCATCCAAAAAAGTTTTTTCTTGGGTTCAGTTGACTTTACGAGCAGATGGTTAATAGCATGGTGTGACTTGAGGACTTGATCGACCTAAAAAGTTCCCTCAAGAAAATCCCATAGTCTGGAATTACATCATATGAGACTGACTTTGCTACATTAAACTGCCATGTTCTCTTAGGTGTTTTTATAAAATGCAAATGCTCCTGGGAGACTAACACACACGTCATTATCACCATAGTATTAGTTATGTAACATAAACCATTTAGCAAGTATTTAATATTTGTGTTGCCAGAACACAATGCAGTATTTGGGGCTGAGAGACAGAATATAGAAATGGACAATGGGTAAGTCATACATAAAAACAAATCTGACACACAACCTTCAGCTCCCTGTCAAAGATAGCAACCCCTTATCTACAATAACCAGCCCAGGAAGTCAGACATGTAGAAAGTCAGACTACTATCTCTAGGGACATTCCAAACAAGTTTCTTAACAATCAGCCCCAAATGGCCAGGATTTGATTAATAACTGGTCAAACTTTCCTATTTTTGTCCCTGCTTACAATGTAGAACCAACCAGAGGAAGCTAAATATGCACCCCTAAGTAATCCATAGCATGCCCATTTCAAGTTAGCACACCTGCAGCTTTCTCTTGCTAACAGCCTCCACCAAAGCATTCCTGAAATATTCCCTTTTTTCTACTGTAAGACTTCCTCACTTCTCTGCTTGCCTTTGAATCGTTGGCAAAATGAAAGGGACAGTGACTGACTCCCTTGCTGTAAATAAGCAGCCTTTGCTTGTTCTCATAAGTTGGTCTTCATTTATTTCCACAGGACATACTTATACTAAACAATTATTATTTCTATGAAATTCAAAACTAACTGAGCACCCATATATATATATATATATTTTTTTTGGCAATTCTGGCAACCCTACTTACTGTATACCAAAACTGCTATGAGTGTTTGACAGATATTGCTTTTAACTCTCACAATATTCTGAAATAGATATTGTCATTCCCTAATGGGGTAACTGTGGCTTAAAGACATTTAACAATATGCTTGATTGCCAGAATGAGGGTTTAAAATCTACACCTGTCAGATGGCAAAGCCCATGTCCTTATAACTAGGCTGCACTTCAAACTTAAACTGGCATTTCCACAATGAAATTTACACATGATTTCTACTGTAAAAGACCTAAATCCTGATCTATGAGTGAGAGGGGGAAAAAAATGGCACATAAGGATCCATGGACAGACAATAGTGCAGGAAGCCTTGGGGAAGGGGCAGGATTGGAGTGGAGGGGGTCAACGAGGGAGGGGAAGGGGACATCTGTAATACTTTCAACAATAATGATAGGATTCTTTTTTTAAAAACAACAACAAAAAACTAAGTAGAGGGATGTGCTAGATTACGGAGAGGAAGGAAGTGAGAGTGAGTTAATGATGTCTATGGTGTGTTTTGATAAATACTCTGATGAAAATCCCATTTAAAATTTTCAAAATAAGAATTATATGATAGGAATATCAGAGAAACTTACACATATTTTCTCTCCCATTCCTTGCTCTCCTTAAGCTTGTTAAAACAAAAATCAGTCTCCAATTGTCATTATAGCAGCTTTTCATCCATAAAGCTTAAACTGAATAAAACATCAGTTTCCTTCAGGAAAATGTGCAGTTTTTAAAGTACAAATGATAAAATCTTACTGTTTTCTAACTTCCCTTATATGAAAAGCTATAGGATGAATTTAGGTAAAATGTGGTTTCTAGAAAAACTGTCTCGCTCCTAATGGTTTGCTTCTTTCATCTAACAGTAAAAATATATAACCCATAATTCTTCATCTTTATATCTAAAATTTGAATCAAAATTAACTTTAATCTAAATTCTAATCTAGCCCGGCCGGGCGTGGCTCAGCGGTTGAGCGTCGACCTAGGATCTAGGTGATCGGGGTTCGATTCCCGGTCAGGGCACATGTCCGGGTTGCGAGCTTGATCCCCAGTCAAGGGTGTGCAGGAGGCAGCCAATCAATGACTCTCTCATCATTGATGTTTCCATCTCTCTCTCTCTCCCTCCCCTTTCCTCCGTCTGAAATCAATAAAGATATATTAAAAATAAATAAATAAATAAATTCTAATCTAAACACTGGGTTTCTGACTGCATACCCTAAACTCCCTTTAAGATCTTGCTTTCTCTTTATATTCCTGTGTCTGTGTCTACCATTCAGTAACTGTATTACACCAACAGAATAAGTATATTAATTTATATTGTGTTATATTTATTCTTCCTTCCCATTTGTGGAATTTAATGTTATCTTGTAATATAGAATATGTATCTGTTCCCATAACTGTACAAGAGAGCAATCTCTTTTTCCTGTTAATTCAGTTCTAAGATCTCTCAAGCTTTGAAGCACTGATTGCACCATTAGGTCACATTGGGTCCCTGTTCTTTCTCAACCTTTCAGAGCTTTGTCATAAAGCTCATGTCACCCAGATCTTGTATAACCTGCATCCTGTATTCATATAACAAATTCTTTTAAGCATAAAGTTAGGATTTCACAATCATCCCTTCTAAATTTCATTTCTGTGGAGTTTCCTGATTGTGTCCGGCAACTTCCAGCCAATTGAGGAGGTAAAAGGAATGTGTTTGCTGGGGGCTGATATAGAAATAATTTGTCTATTAATGACATTTTTTCTCCAGGGGAAAGTATTTCTTCAGACTCTTTGCCAGGTTCACCTTCTGTTGTGTTGCACATCTGATGATTATCATTTGTTAATTTACTTGTATTCATTGGCCCATCAATATATATCACCCACAATTTAACTTAGTTTCCATCTGGTGGAAAGGGCACAGGGATGTTATTAAACAGTCTAGGAAATCCAAGTGCCTTGGGTTTATTATCATCAATGCCTGTCATCTAACAAATGTGTGTAAATTACCTAGCCACAGAGAGGTTGAAATAGAAGGTGCGAATATAAACTATTGATATAAAACATTTGATTTCCCCTCAAACTATAATTTTATTGAATATAACTAAGAAAATTAGTTTATGTACATGAAAATTACAAGAGGTAAGGTGACTAGAAGTCTTGTATGTGTACCTCTCAGGTGCTTATCAAACACACAAGTAAACTTAGACTCATCTTTACCCTCCTTCCTCAAGCTGAGATACAGTTTCAGTTTTCACTTTCAGAAAAAAATGTATTCCGGCTTTGTAAAGAATGTCCTCGGTCCTCATAGCTCCCACTATGGCAAAACAAACTTCCCACCAAGCCATAGCTTAATTAATATAAAAATCAATGCACATGTAGTGTGTGTATGGTAAATTCCTGGCCCTGGCTTTAAGGCTAGGATGGATGCAAGGAAGAATAAACATGTGAAACTATTTTTGATAATATAAACCAATAACAGATGTGTGTCAAATAAGGGACAAGTTGAAAAGTACACATTATAGTACTGGGTAGGATCCATATTCCTTCTAGCCTCACTCAGTCTCCAAAGTACACACATTAGAAGGGCATGATTTCTCTCCAAATGTTAAACTTTCATTTAGTATGCCTATGCTAGGAAGTCTTGATATTTATGACATTCATTCATTGCAGTTGATACATGTGAAGTTCTTTTTTGAATACTCAGCACACTTTCTCCCTTAGGTCAACAACATTGAATTCCCCACATGGTAATTATCTTACTATCTGTGTGTTTTGTATAAGGCTGACTAAACCTCCCAATCCAGATGTGAGCACCTGACCCAGGCCTAAATCAATTAGTGAATTATATCCCTTGTCAAGACAGTCATGATGGGCATAGGACCCCATTATTCAGGTGAAGGGGAATCAGATACAAGACTTCTGTTCAAACTATTAGGGAAGAGATGATCTCTTTCCCGTTTGTGTGGCCCTTGAGATGGACTCTTGGCAGCCACTGTGTAATCATGAGGAATGACTAGTTGAGTATGAAGTTATCCAAAAGAAAATGTAGTCAAGAAATAAAGATGATCAGGTCCTGGGAACTTCAATGGACCATCCTAGAATTACAATCTGATAATTTTGAAAGAAAATTTGTAGATAACCTCTTCTAATCTCATTCTAAGGAATAGAAAACTGAGGCCCAAAGAAGTTAAGTGACTTCATCAGGTTCCCACCAATTTCTAAGTCACTGATATTTGTTATCATGGCTGTTGAAATCAATTAATTCAACATATTTACCTAGCACCTGCTGTGCACTAGATATCATTCTAAGCATTAAGGATATAATGAGGAATAAAGTTAAGTCCCTGTCATCAAATAGCTATAGACTATGGTCAAGGTAAATAGGCAATACACAGAGAGTGATGAGCGCTACAGAAAGGGTAAGCACAGGGCTGCTCCAAGGACAGATTCCATGCTTGAATTGTGGGAGAGAATGACCACATGTTAAATTAAAAGCATCATACATGAAGACTTTTTATATTATGAGTATATGACTAAACCCATGAACTTTCAAATCTGCCATCTCAGCCTTTCAACAATCCCTGGCAACTTTAAAGTTCTCTGCTATGAATTTCTATGTCTCCACTAGTAAGATTCCAAAAGGAAGCAATAAAATGTGAATCTCAGGATAATAATTTAGAAATTACAAAATGCATCTTTATGAAACTCTTTATGCTCTGGCCAAGATCCTTCCAGAGCGTGACCCTATGTCTGGAAACTTGGTGCATAAAACAGTCACAAAGGAAAAAGAATTAAAGGGGGCACATGCGTGTGCACACTCACACACACGTGCACACATAGAGTGCTCCAAATTCAAAGCAGAACTTTATCATTTTATTGACCTCAGTGGCATTGGAATCAAGCAAGCAAGCTCAGAAGTTTCCCGATTTAGAAAGTTAGCATGACCTATTTCTATAGATCTTTGGCAGGTATACAACAGAGACTTGGATATCAAAAGGTGTTGAGGTTTATAGCACTGACTTTAGAGACAGTGGTGAAACAGAGATTGCTCAGACATTATTTGTAAAGAAAACAAAATGAGTTGAAGACAAAATCCCATGAGGCAGTAAAAATTAAAGGCCAAAAAGAAAAGAGACTTCAGAGTCTACAGAGTAGTTAACCTTTTCAAATAGTACCAAGAGGACAAATAAGATACTAAATTAGGAGTGAGCAATTGCAAAAACTTGAAGCAACTATTCTGGTGCTTGAAATTGTCTAATTAAAAAAAATCATTGATTATGTCATTTTTCTAAGATAGGTCTGTAAACATTAGATCACTATATCCAGGCCTTCTATCATTTTGTAATTGTGAAATTAGAGCATGAGAAATCAAAAGGAATAGATCTTGATTTAGTGCCTGAGTTTGCCAGTGCATCTAAACATATTTTAGATTACCCAAATTCAAATTCCAGAACCCCCACTGAAGCACCAACTTACGTTTATGTTGGAGAGTGGGCTTCAGCAAGAGAAACACAAGGAAAAACCCTCTTAAATGCAGAACCCTCTAAACCACACAGTGAGCCACGGGTCGTTTATCCATCGCCATCTCATATAAACCCAAGCAGGATTGTGTCCATCAGTTGTCTTTCTCTAACCCAGCCCAGCAAGATGAGCTGGGAAATCCTAGGGAGGCAGGAAATATGCCAGTTCTCAGCTCCACCAACACCAATCTGTCTCTCCTGGGACAAGCCATTTAACCCTCTGGACCTTGATTTTCTCATCTATATTATTACAACTACATTCAAGTCAAAGTTTCCTTTGAAACGTAATAATCCATAATTCTTATGCTAAATATTCTAAAAATAAGGCCCAAAGTACACTTCCCTCACATTCTTAAAATATCCTAGGAAGCAAATATTTTACTTAAGCACAAACACTGCCACTTGTATCTGTGTGTGTGTGTGTGTGTGTGTGTGTGCGCGCGCGCGCACGCGCATAAACACAAGATGGACAGTGTCAGTGAATCCACTTTGGGGCCACACAGGGACATTTAGTTAAGATAGCTGGCAATGAGAATTCTTTGGGATGCCTCCCCCACCCCACTCCCATGTTTTACCTATTTCTGTTTAATTTGCTAAAAAGAATAATCAGTTAAAATCTCGCCAGGAAATTTAAAATGCCAGCAGTTTTGAATCACTTTACCCCGGGGCATGGCTATGGCTGTTTCGCCATTACCCGCATTATCTCAATTGCTTGAAAATGTTTATGCACAGTTAATGGATTGCACTGTGAAGAGTAAGGTTGGTCTGGACATAAATCTGGTGGCAGGCTGCACTTGATGATGAATGTGTTAATAGCCTTTACACATGAATTCCTTTTACAAGTCAAGCAGAGTCACTGGCAAAGGCATTCCTAGAAGATGGGATGATTTCAAAGGCTGGGGGAAGATTACTGAGAATGGAGAAATGGAAAGACAAATTTTCATAGAAGTAATATGTAAAAGACTCACAATTTTCCTTCTGATTCTCCTTTGGCCTTCATAGAAGAGCCATTCAAGTTGTTTCCTTAGCTGAAAGGGTAAGGTCCCTATCTATTCTTTTGTCCAGGCTTCAAGTCCCACTTTGTCCAGGATGCTTCTTGAACTCCTGGCTCCCAGACTCAATGATCTCGTCCACCTCTGAACTTACCATCTTGACAGCACGTTAGACATTCCCTCTAATGGTCCTGTCACTATTACATGCATTTCCCCAACTACTCTAATTCTCAGATATCAGGAACCAGATGTTATATTCGTCTATACCCTCCACTTCGCCCCGACAGTAGTGTACATATAAGAGGTGCTCATGAGTAAGGGCACAAAGAAAATAAAGAAATTCATGAATTCATGAACTAAGGGATCAGTGCCAGTGACCACACAAAACTACTGAATTTTACTCAACTGACACCACAGCTTCATTCAGATGGTGCTCAAACACAGCCAGATGAGACTATTTCTCAGATGCATGGCCATTTTGAGGTGATCATTCTTTTTCCTACCTCTGAAGCACCACTTGATACATTACACTTGTGACGTGCTTACAACTTATTTTCTAAAGTAGAACCTTGTTTAATATTGACAATAAGCTAGCAGCAAATTTAAATGTCCTAATTTTGCCTGTAGATTATTTGCTTTGAAAACAAATCAGAAAAACAAAAACAAAAGGATTCTTGGCAACTGGGCTCAACAGGGCTTAGCACATCTTATTTCGAGAACCAGTCATACACACTGGTGGAAAAGTTGAAAGCCAGAGATTTATTTATTTTTTTAACCTCTGCGCTCTTAAAAGCCAGATAAGGGTCTCACAGCAGGAAACTGTCTCTAATGGGTAAAGTCTGCCTATGAGGTGGCTGCAGAGATGAGCTGGCCTGCAGGGTACACTCAATTCCATGTATGCCTCCAGAGCCATCCCTAATCTCTGCCTGCGTCCAGACACCTGGGCTGTGCACCCGATTCCAGCAAGAAGTACCACACAAGGACATAACAGCGCTGGTCACCATCTACTATCACTCTAAACTGTCCACCATGAAATTATCACCTCTAAATTAAGTCACTGAGTCCTAAAGACACCCATTCAAATACAAAGTGTACCCTCAGAGAGTAAATTGGTAGCAGATTATGATATAGTTCTCTTGCATGTATAACTTAATACATTTGGATGAATTAGGCTTCTAGCTGTTTAAAATCCATGAACATGGCTCTAAAACTCAGAAAAGTTCAGTTTTGATAGAAATTGAAGGTAGAAAGAAGGGCAATAATTAATGTAGACTATAAAGGATCACAGTTTAACATCCTAGTGAACTAGAGGACGTGATAAAATACTAATAAGGCCCTGAATAGTTGAACTGATGTGGCTAAATATGGGGTATGACATAGGTTGAAGTGATGCGACTTTCACCTCATGGTACTCAGACTTGGGGCTTGTTCCTCACTTGTGCCATTGGTTTCTGGTCAGAGATGTCACTGAGAAACTGGGCACAGTCAAAGCTAAGTAGCAATGGAAGTCCACTTCCAAACGCTCTCGTTTTCTAACATGTGCCCTTTATTTATGATCACATGCCCTCTATAACTGTATCACCTGCCCGTACAGCTTATAATATGCATGTCTATAAAATTAACTGGATTCAATTTAATTCTCCTTTGAGATTTTCTTTTAAGAATTCCAAATGACTTGAGATAAATTTGTGATACCTTTCTTGTATGTAAACTTAGTTAGCTACTTATACCTTCGCTATTGATACAATAATTATTAAAAAATAGATCTATCTGCTAAGCTGTTTGGGGTAATTAATGAGTTGCTGTAGGACTGTCATAATTGAGACTGCATTGCTGTGTGTGACAAACTACTATATTTTCATAAACCTTGATCATGCATGAGTTAGAACCCAAATGAATCGCTGGCATAACTTGGGCTATTTCTAAGCTTAGCAACATAAATGCACCATTTGGAATAAATTGATAAAGTCTCTGTTCTCTGAATTCCAATTCCTTCATCATGAGTATTTATTTCCTAACATTTGCAAGTAAAAAGCATACAACCCAAAGTAAGGAAACAGAGAATCTTTTACTTGAACAGGTTACCAGTATTGCAGGATCTGTTTTCTTACCTATAACTATATTTTGGGCTCTCTTCCAATTTTAAGTTCCTATTATTATTATATTATTATAATTCTACTCTATAATTCTACTCAGAGACCTCTGAGATCTGAGGTCTCTCTCTTATAGATGTGTAGCTCCTATAGAAGCTATTAAAGTCCTGTGTACATGGCTCAATAGTTTTAACTGATTGCATAGGTTTTCAAGCTATTTTTGGCTCTGCAAAAATGCAACTCAAATACTTCTTCCTAAATCTCTGACTTGTGTGCTTAAAAATAGGTTGCAATAAATGCTTAGAGAGAAAATCTGGATCTATACACTGATCAAAGGATTGAATTTATTCTATGCAAAGGAACCTTATTTTCAACTTGGAAGTTCTGCTGAAACTAGACTCAAAGGAAACAACCTATTCCTCTCTCTTTTCACACGACTGTCAGTTTATTACATTGCTTAATCCCTTAATTGCATTAACAAATTTATTCTGTCACTTTTTAAAAATAGGTTATCCTTTAAAAATTTGTTTTATCTCTATAGTTAGGTCATGAGGGCAAGAGCCACATCTTATATACGAGTTCAGCTATCCATATTCTATAGCCCAGAACTTTGCACAAAGTAGTTATAATACATAAACCTTTATTGCTTTCTTAGCTAATAAGGATCCCAATTCTCCAACCAATAAGTCAGAGAATGAGAGGATATAACTTTTGCTTGATTGGCAGGGGCCTATGTATTGTTCATATAATAGCTCTATAGCTCCTTGCCTAGGATCTTTAGTATAGTGAGCATATAAGGGGCAAGTGAAAGATCTGAGAGACAAAATTAAACCCAGCATTCCCAATGAACACAGGGCTAGAGCATTCTTATGTGGGTTGTTTTGAGCCTTCTGTCTTACCCAGGATACTCTGTTGTTAATATTCATTCCTACATTTACTTTAGGGTCTTAATAGTAACTGAATTCAGATTCACCTTGGAACTGAAATAAGCATAATTTCTGATCCCTGCCTTATTGGGATCAGGCATATTTTCATGTCCATGTGATAAACATTATGGGACCAGGCATACAGTTAAAAAATCCTGAGAACAAACAACATAACGTATTTTCTCCAGGAAGTACTTGTTTCTATAAGACTGTGACCCAACTAAAATTAGCTTCATATAAAGGCTTACAGCTTGCTCACCAAACTTTGCCTTAAAACCTGCACCTTGCTGTATCCATCAATCCAAAGCCAGTATATCATAAATTCTAAACAACCTCAACCATTTACCTCTTTGCGACTTATTTTAAAATCACACATCCCGCCCGGCCGGGCATGGCTCAGCAGTTGAGCATCGACCTAGGATCCAGGCAATTGGGGTTTGATTATGGTCAGGGCACATGCCCAGGTTGCGGGCTCGATCCCCAGTTGGGGGTGTGCAGGAGGCGGCCGATCAATGACTTTCTCATCATTGATATTTCTATCTCTCTCTCCCTCTCCTTTCCTCTCTCTGAAATCAATAAAGATATTTAAAAAATAAAAATTAAAAAAAATCACACATCCCATGTGAAAAATCTTATAAATATCCTCCCTTGACCTCCCCATTTCAAGACACTACACTAAGATCTTATGAAGGTGGTATTCTTGTTTACTTCGGTAGGCGTAACACACTTAGATTTACCTGATTTAACAAGTTTTTACGGTGATCTTTTGGGGGAGTCAACAGTCTTCCAGGCCAACAATCTGTCAGCAGAATTATGTATTATAAGGTTCTCATTTCTGAAAACCAGTAAATTGCTTTTCACAGCTAAGACATGTCTATCGCAAATGTTATTTTATGAGATTTGAAATAATTTTTACATTCTTCAGATAACAAGGCCTGCTGGGAACTTGCTTTTGTTTGAGGTTATATTATTGGATAGGAACTTTTCTTCATCAGGGAAATACTCTTAACCCTTCAAACAGTTTCATTTAAGCATTACCATCCTAAAATTTATATAGCGATTAAGAGGTAAATTTTTATTCCAGAAGCACTTGGAAAGGGCAGAGTAGTCACTCAAGATATACAATTATAAGAGGTTAACCATCTTCTGCTCACTGCTATAATTCACCAAATATATCACACAGTAAAATTCTGTGATAATTCAATTTTCCTGACAAAACCTGTAATGAGAACAGAAAATGGAATAAATTCATCTATTCACTTGACCCAACATGTAAGTAGAAAGGGGAAAATGCCACAAGATTCCACCTTCTAAAAGTCACCATTCAGCTGTAATCTCACAGCTTTTCATGGATTACTTAGCAATATATCTTTCATACATCTTGCTTCCCTCTCATCTTAAAAAGTTCATGAAGTCTAGTCAGCACTGTAGATAATAGTTATAGAGTTTAAGCTCGAAGAGCATACTGAATCCTATTCTATTGTCTATAGCATAGTTTTCTAACTTGTTTCAGATATTAGATGGGAGACAGTAGAAAAGACAGGCAAACATTTGATAAATATGGAATTATATAAGGGGTGGGAAAAAGCAGGTTTACAGCTTCAATACAAACAAATAATGCCATAACTAAAAAATAATATTATTCAAAGAAGGGAGGTGCAGTATTCGGGGGCTCAAAAAATAATACAAGAATAAACTGTTTTGCATACTTACAACTATTAATCTACTTTTGCGCACCGTGTGTGTGTGTGTATGTGTATGATCTCTCTCTCCATATATATCATTATTCCAGCTGAATCATGAAATCAGCAGAATTTTAGTGTTTTAAGATCCAGTACGTCTTCACTGTTTTTATTGAGAGTGATGTCAGGAGGAACACTGGACAAAAAGCCACAAGAGTGTAATAACTGGATTTTGCTTTGACTTATATGCCATCAAAAGCAAGTAGCTTGGAAATCATTAGGGTTCATTTTGTCTTCTGGACTTAAAGGGATTACACTAAAAAAAGTGATTCTCAATTATTCTCAATTGGAGGGAAGGAGAAGAATTATTGATTTCTCCCCACAGAGAGAGATTTTTGATCCCCACAACTACAGTGGTGGAGCTATTAACATCTAGTTAGGGAGGAGAGTAAAGAAATGCTGCAAAACAGCCTACAACACACAGGACCACCGCCCACCACCAAGAATTACTCATTCCAAAATGTCAATAGTTTCACAGTTGAGAACCCTGGACTAAAGCCCTCAGAGGACCCTTCAAATTCTGTAATTCTTACTCTCACTTATTTGTCCATGAGATTCTTTTCAGCGTATTTTTATATCAGACTATACAGTTGTGGACAACAGCACTGAGTTATTTGTTGGGAGATACACTTGTGTTATTTTTTACTCTAGTGTGTTTTGTTTTTCTTCTGATTCAGTCTAACAGATCCTTAATACGTGAGGTTATAATTGAATACACAGAAAGATAATAAAATAGAAATAAGTTAGAAAAGGATAGATATTTATAGAACAAGACATTTTAGATGAAAGCGCTCAGACTTGCTGGTTTGGTTGGGCAACTACAGCCCACACGTCATAGCCAGACCCAGGAAAGGGTCTCTATCCCTCACAATGTTGCAATTGTACAATGAAGTGGCATGTCCCAGAATGTTTTTGCATCCATTGATCCTTACTTCTGCAACTGGGGTACCTGAATTGGAGCAAGTTATAGACCAAAGATTTACGGAGGGGACTGCGTGCTATCTGGTAGTACTCAAGCCCTTGGACTTGGAAAGAGCCTGTGGCTAGAAAGAGAAGACCAAGAGCTGATGTAGTTACATTCATTAAAGAGTACAATTCTGGGCTCAAGTAGAATTTCTTTTGGCACCCAGACAATAGAATGTGACATGGATATGGGGAAAGGGCCATTGCTTTGCCCCTGCATGAACACACAAGCCACTCTGGAACCTAACAGTTTTCTGGTGTCCAGGCGTTGCAGCTGGGAGAGAGAGATGGGAATGAGGCAAGTTAAAACACCCCAAGGCTTGTTGCTCTTCTTGAGACTCAGCCGTTTTTATTTTAATACTCATTGATTGTTGAAAGCATACGGTTAATTTTCAGAGTTTCTAAAAGTTGACTCTGACATTTTTTGCCAGTATTCTCATTACTTTTATGGAGAAGCAGATTTTTGGAAGTCCTTACTTCACCATTCCAGATGGGCTTTTCAGTCCCATTATAATTTCAACAAAAATTACGTGGTTTTCTTTGATCTCTAGTTGGGGAGAGGATGGGGAAAATAGAATGAAAATACCCTTTCCAGAAAGTGCTATCTATCCTGAGATATAGAAACGTTTCTGCCATTCTCTATGTAGCCCTCAGTAGGCTATAGAGCGCTTTGTAATAAACCTGCTTTTTCATTTTTCCCCCCCCCGTGGGTAAGCCCTTAGGCAAAGCCTGGAAAAGAAGATATGAACCAAAGAGAAAGATAACCTCACTCTGTACAGCCATGTTCATGTATCCCCAGGATGCCAAAGGTCTGTGCAGGTCACACTTTGTGTAAGGAAATTATTTTTCTTCCTTAATATCTATCTCTGAGAATTAACCTTTATCTTTATGAGGGGTTGTGTGTGTGTGTCATATTTGGGGCAATCTGCTTTAAAGTTTACTAGGACCAGATAAACAAACCATGTAATTAGGTTTACACTGGATAATGTACTTAATATTACATATTCATGTCCTCCACCTTCAGCCACTTTCAAATGGTGCATGAGGAAGGGAAAGGGATTTGAGTAACCCAGTGCCAATCAAGGAAAGGAGATCTCTCACCCCTTTCCTGGTGATAGCCTCTGAGACATATGTGACCTAAGCTCCATCTCTGACGTTCACTGCTAAGAGACTATGATCTGGATAGTAGCCTGTGTCTGTCTCTTCGTAGTCCAGCTGACTCAGCCCTCCCCATTGCCTCTTATGCCTCTAAGTCTCTGCCATGTGTTTAATGATGTATTTATTTCAGACTCTTTAGCCCACGTCTCTGTGATGACCCCACCAAGTGCCCCACCACAGAATGATGAATAGCAGCCATGCCGGCTCTCAATGGATCATTCACATGAGAGACAACAGAGTAAGGCTTCGAAATACAGGAGAAACCATTTCTCTGTCTGACAACGCTATTCCCCCTCCATTAATAGCTTGACACTCATCCTATGTTGGTTTAGGATCGTTTTGTTCAGGGATCCTGTAGAAAAGTGTTCTAGAGTTTTTAAAAGTGTGTCAGTCATCTGTCTTCTAATTCTGTCAATCTATCCAATATACTTCATTAGGCCCATGCTAAACAGGAGCTAAAGGAAATTAGAAAACCCTCTCTCTTTTAATCCTGTTCTGTCACAGCATACTACTACTTTGAATGCCATAAATTCTATCTTTTTCTCTGGATTCCTGCTATCACAATCCTAATCCTACCTTCTACTCTGGAAGTTAGACGCTTAAACCTGATAAGGCAGAAGGTTAGGCATGTTGAAAAGCAAAAGAGAAAAGCATATTAATCTTTTTTCCTCCAAAATATTACCATTACATACATCTGTAATATACTCCAGAGAGAAAGAGATGATGGGATATATAGAACCAAACATATTTCATTGTGTCATTGAATGTAACTGCATTCATCACGAAGCAGGATTCAGCAATTTGACGTCACTGTTTTCAAATTATACCTTGGGAACTGGAGTGCCAATTCCATACTTTGTGAGTTCATCAAAACTTGGCATAATTCTCACACGATCTCGATACATTTTTTGATAATGCCCTTATTGTATGTATGTATCATTGTTCTACAACCCAACATTCAAACTGCCTGAACCCATATCTGTCAACAGCAGTGATGCAGCCTCCTGAGCAAGAATTGCTTTCCATTGTAATATAACTATCATGGGCATGTCTAACCTTCCTAATAAAGCTCTGAAACTTCTGAGAGCCAAGGACAAATCTCTTAATTCTTTATATTTTCAATAGCACCTATGAATAGATTAGGCATAATGCTTGAGAACATAAAATACATACTAAACAATTCATTACTATTTAGAATCTTTAAATACCCTCAAATATACTGATTTTGGATTCACATGCTTCTTGTTCTATTCCATTTTTATCCAATGAAATGAGCAGAAGCCTCAATTCAGGTAACTGTAGGCTAATATTTATAGGTCACGGCCATCCTCTGGGTAGGGATTGTGGAACTTACTGTGTTGATAAGCCAATAAACTAAACTACTATAGGTGAGAATTTTGAAAGACACAGTTTGGCAGAATCTTCCTCTTATTGAATTTTGGGATTTGTGTGTGTGTGTGCATTTTGTAATTCTCATCACTCGAAAGGGCACTTTGAATACTTGTTTTAGTATGGAAATGGCCAGAAAGACTTCTATCCATGTATACTTCTTCACAATCCTCAGAAATAGTTGTTCTCAAATGAAAAGTCTTAGGCCCCACCCCAGATATACTGAATCAGACTGGGAGTAGGAAACCCAGCCTGCTTAAAAACAACAAACAAAAACAAAACAAAAAACAAAACGAACACGGTGCTTTTTGGACTAAAAGTTTTTGAACCACTATAAGCCACATGTGGTCCTTGGAGCATCTATTAGGCAATTGTGGATTCAATGTTGCAAGAGTATATGAAGAATCCGCCCAGTGTTGGCCATAGCATAGGCCGTGTAGTAGGGATTAATGTCTTCCCTCAGTGGAGCTTGACAAAATCAAGGGACCCTTATCCAAATTGTCAGTTTTCTACTAACATTATTCTCCCATTAAATATATCAATACTTAACTATTCCTGATTCTTCATTTGATGTCTTTAGAAATGAGAGAAAAATTGGCCTTTCCTAGTTTCTATAGTTCAGATATAGAAAAATTCTCTAGATAAGAGTAACAAAGAATTTAGTGGGACCTCTTACAAACCAATAAAGCAAATATCTTCCAAGTTAAATTTAAAAGCCAAACATACTCTGATGGAAATTCGAGGAGATGAACTATTTGATTATTTTAAAATAGTAACTCCTAGCATATTGAATGGCACCTTCCCCATTTCTCCAGCTGTGTTTCCACTATTGGTGAGTCCCTCTTCTAGTGCATAACCTTGGAATACATCTGCAAAATAGCTCAATCCTAATCTTATATCACGCTATCTAATTCCTTTCAAATAACCATCAAAAGGTATGCATTTCAAGGATAAATCCAGATAAATTCTAGAAAAGCAGAGGTAAATGACCGATACCTATGAATTGGGAGACTGAAGGCAAACTAATTGAATCAGGTACTGCTTCCATAAAAAAGGAACAAGCAATGATGAAATAATATAAGACATTGATCTGGGGCACTAGCAACTCTTATCCACAAACTGAATAAAAGAGCCGTTTATAAAGAAATGGAGAAATACTATACAGTGGTGACACTGTTCAACAATCAGTCAGCATTTCCAATAACTTCCTGACCCAGAACACACTAAATAACACTTTTTTATCAGTCACTCATGCCTGCTTGCTGGTTATCAGGCCTGTCTGCCTTTTCCTTGAAAATCCTAAACCATCACAGAAGAAGTAGAACCTGGTATCAACACTTAAAATACTCACACCCCTAATGAGATTTTCAATTTGCTTTTCAATTTTATTCCTTTCCACATTATGCCCCTGAGTAATTGAAAAAAAGTATTACAAATCCCATGAAACCTGTGTGCAATAGTCATTTAATTATTCAACCTTTTCTACTGTTGTTATCACTGATAGAGTAATTGGTGTTTTCACTGCACACTCTGTTCTCTGCTACCATTTGTTTTTTCGTAGGAAGTAGCCAGGTGCCTGGGTCCTATTTCAGAATGAGTGAAGCCCAGGGAGGAAATGAGCAGCTTTTTCTTTCGTTAATTTGACACTCTTCAGAGAGACTCACTCATATTGATATTCTCAATTCTGTGCTAGTAAAACCACATCACTCAACCTGCCGTTCCATCTATGCATTGCAAAGAACCACGATTCTTCCTCACTAAGAATAATCCTCCACTTTCCTCATTCCTGTGCAACTGGAAATTCTAGGGACATCAGTCTACAGGGTCACAACCTCCCAGTTCCCCACTAAGCCTTACCAATATTTAATTTTAAAGATTTAATTTTAATCTTCTTAAAGGTTTAATTTTCTTCCTAAAAACCGAGTATTCCACCCTAGGGATGAACTTTCTCATCAATAGAAACAAGTATGTGTTTATTATCATTGTTGTTACCTGAACTACAGAGTTATTAATTAATGAGTTATGGTCTATGTTCTGACTGTCATGGTCTACACCACACAGTGGGCCACTCTTACAATATAACTACCTCATCATGGGAGATAATTACCCAGTTCATGTGTGTAGAGCATGGCTAAAGTCACGTCTTCTAGAACTGTTCCAGCCAATATCACCACCTGAACCCTCTTAATTCTGTTGTAAGTAATAAGTAGTAACACATTTTGGCACTTAATATTCCTCTAATATTTACTTATCTGCTCTGATGTTTCATTTGGGAAACTATTTTCAGACAAAAATTATATGTAGTATATTTCAACAATTACTGATTAAACATTTTATATTTCATGATGCCAAAATAGAACCGGATCAGGACATTATCTGATTTATTCCAAATAAAGTAGTACCTGGACACATAAATCCATACTGAATTTGTTTAAGCTAGGAGCTTTTTATCTCTATAGATAACCTAGTGTCAAGGATGTATATGTTATGAACATATATCCACTGGGAGGAAACTTATAAACAGAGAACTAATAGAGCAAAACAAAATCCCCCAATTCATTGTTTTATAGCTTAGGCGAGTCAGATATAAATTTTCGATTTTCACCATAGCCAAAGGTGCGGTGGCGAAGGAGGAGGAAAGGGGGGCCTGCCTTGGCCACCAGGAAGGATTGCTTGCAAGCTTCATCTGTTTACATGCAAAAACCGTATAGGTCAGCCTGCGAGCTCTTAGGTAACTCAGTTTTTTAAGTAACAGGAACTATTTCAAATGATCTGTGGACCCAGAACTATGGTAATGAGTACATACAAGGGCCCTGGAAGCATCCTTGTGTATCAGGAATCTGGGCATCATCCAATGGCCTTGTCCCACAGACTCCCTTAGTCCAGGGAACTGGATCTCTGCTAGGCGCCCAAATGAGGGAAGGAAATGAGCATCCAGGGCCATCCCAATTTGTCACTTATCACAGTATTATAAAAATTGATCCTTCCATATCTGAAGTTTTGCTATCAAGTTAAAAAGAAAAACCTAGGAACATAGTTTTATTTTACAGTTCTTAAATTTTCTTTTGTTCTTCTTCCAGTTACTCCTTGATTATGATTTCTTTTGAATTTAAAAAATGGTGAGAGGGTATTAAGGAGAAACAAACAACATTTTCTTTCTGCTTAACAGAAAGAGTATTCAAGATGATTAAAGAAGATATTGGAAACTTTTTAAAGCAATTCTGCCTCAAAAGTAAAATTACAAGGAAGGAATCTTGCAGTCCTAAAAGTAATTTCTCTTTTCTAAGAAAAGGAGGAGGTACATTTTCTAAGCTAATAAAAAAAATTAACTTGTCTGTCCTTGGTGATAATTTGGAAGAAGAGGCTACATGGCATAGTGCAAAAACAACTGAATTAAGAATCACAAAACACAATGTGAGTGACCTGTGGGCCCTGGGAGAACACAAAGTCACTTTCTTGCTGGTAATTGTTGAGTTTAACTTGGAGAGCACATCTTTAGACACAGAATTGGAAATGAAGACTGATTAACCATCACAGCATCATTCCATGGAGAGATGGACAGGAGCAAATTATGAATCAGCATAACCCTGCTCTCGTCTCTGAATTATTGAGTACAAACCTAAAACCTTGGAGAGACTTAAACAATCTATCAGCTGCTAAGCTTTCGTTAGAAAATTAGCTCTTGATATGTAATGGTCTTTCTTATACATTTTAATTTCTTTTAACAGTTTAAATAGAATTTGAGTAATAGCTTCTTAATGTTCACCACAGAAGGTAACTGAATCTTTAATGGACTCCTGCTGCCGCCTTCTTAATATTATAATTTAATTGAAGTCTATGTAGTAGAGGGTTTTCTTTTTCCACATTTATACTCACAGATTTGTTGAGAACCATGTTTTAGTCAAACTGTTTTGCATAAACACAACTAATATTTGTGTGTAAATGAAATGGGAATCTTTACAAAAGATGTATCTTTGTTTTCTTTTGCACTGTTGAAACCCTTAGATTTGAAGATATTTTAACAGAAAAAGTAATAATTGGCTAAATGCATAATTTCTATTCACGTACGTGCAGGATCAAGAACGTCTTGTATTTCCCTGGCCTTGACACTGTGAAGCCAGTTTAACTTCCTGATGTACAGTGTACTTTAATAAGATCCTGGTTACAGAATCTTCATCACACTATGTTATGAATTGCAAGAACAATTGGAGAAAGGAATTTTCTAACACTCGAACAGGAGAACAAGTGGCATTTATTTGCATGAAATTAAACCCCTGAGTTTCCAAGGTCCCCTTCTCCCTCCATCTGGCCACAGAAGAAGTGTACCTATGTCCTTAGCAAAGCTGGGATTATAGCCATTGCCCAAAGTTTGTTCCATATTTGCACAGTCCGGTCTAGCATCAGGTTAGCTTAGCTTGTGTTCCCAGCTGCAGTCCTCTAGTCCATTGTGTGTGGGGTCCACATGGCCCTGGGCCACGTGGCTTCTAGCAACGTGGGTGAATGCAAGGAAGCAGGAGCAAACCCAGAGGAACAAAGAGAGCAGTCCTTTGCCTGGGGATTTTACCCTTCTAAGATTTGACAAACTTACAGTGGCCTCACCCCTCTAGCCAGTGCTCTCTGTTCCAGGTTAGACTGACAAGCAGCTTCCTTACCTCACCCTCACTTTACTATGATGTGTCCATCTCCCCCTTTTTTGGACCCCTACACCCAATGATCTACAGGGAATGGACCAGTGGTTCCCTGGGGAGTGTGAAGTTGCAGCTTCCTGGTGAAGCTGTCCAGATGGCAGTGCTTATAATGTCTGGCTTCCCTTTTGCTCTTTTCCTATTAATATTAGCTAACTAATTACAGCAGTAACATAAGCAGGGAGAGAATTTTACAACCAGAATAGTCAACATGTTGCTGTGACCATGAAGAGCCATCGCCAAAAATATATCACTTTTGCTTTCTCTTTGACTTTTCAAACAACTGTTATTTTCCAATCACAGTTCACACTCAACACCATTCTGCATGAGTGTCGGATGCACAGCACAGAGGCCAAAAAAATTATGTATGTTACAGAGCACCCACCCGGCCCCACACATAGCCACCACAACACTATTGACTATATTCCCCATGCTGCAATCACATCCCAGGACCACTCTGCAACCACCAACCTGCACCTCCCAACCTCTTCATCCCCTCCCCCTTCAAACTGCCAGTCTAGTCCTTGCATCCATAACCTGCCTCCCCATTCATTTTGTTCTTTAGATTCCACATATAAGTGGAACCGTATGGTATTTGTCTTCCTCGGTTTGACTTACTTCACTTAGCACAATACCCTCTAGGTCCTTCCTCTCTCTCAGCTCTCCCCACTGTGCTGTCTGCCACCTATTTTCTGCAATTCTTTTCACCCTTGATCTTTCTTGATCTCCCATATTTTCTTTTATTCCCTCTGAAGTTTTAGCATGGTATTCTTATTTTGAGTCGAATGACAATTGATAGTTTTATGCTTCTTTTTGTTTCAAAGTATGGCTCTCCTCCTTGGGCATGTTAGTTTACTCTTCCTAAACCCAAATTGCCTTCTGCTTATAGACAGATATGGATATAGATATAGGTATTGATATATTGATATGTGTGTTTGTGTACTTCACAGAGTTGTTAGTCTTGAATGAAAGATTCAGAAAGGGCATAATATTTTATGTATTATAATATACTAGTAAGGTGTATTATGTAATTATTGGTGTCGGTATTTCTCCATGAAAAACAAATTTTTGAATATGTGAAAACAGAGATGCTTGGCATGCAGGCAAAACCTTTAGTTAATGCCACTTCTGCACTCTTTATTCAACATGTTAATTTCATGTAGTTGCAGTATGATTAGAAACCAGGATAATTTTTATTACCATTACACATAGCTTCAGGAAAAATAAAAGAATAGACCCTATCACTTATGCTACCCATTTTAATCTCCTTTGTCCATTTCCACACAAATATTCTTATATTCTTATCCTGTTCTTTTCCCATCCTTCATGATTAACAGATTGATCTAATCGACTTAATAATAACCGAGTTCTAGGGACTCCACTATTTGCATTTGAAAGAGCACAGAGGGAAAAGGTAGAATGTGTTATACCAAAGATTTAATCTTAGATGGTGTCGTTCTCAGCATCGAACTTGGGAAGGAGATGGCTTGGCAGTAGGTTCTCTTAAGCTATGATAACTCTTAAAGTGTCAACAGATGACTGAATGTCAAATCACACACACAAAGTCGATTCAATTAGCTGCTGAACTATATTAGCCTCAGAAAGTTTAGAGTTGGCAAGGTCTTCACTGACCATTTAATGGTTCAATCCTCTGACTTCTAATATAAAGATTAGGTCTCAGAGAAGTGAGGTGACTAATAGATCTCTTATAACCAAGATCATATAACTCAGATCTTCTGACTCCCAGTTCAGTTATTTCCATCACATATTCAAATACTCATAATTTATTTTGAAATCAAACAGTTGAACCATGTATAAAATCTTTTTTGTGTTTTTTTCCATGAACATGCCCTGATTTGTTGATAAAAATTATTCATACAAGTTATCACTTTTAAAGGAGTAGAGAGAAAGGGAGTACCTAGAAAGAGACAGAAAAGGAATGAAGTCTCAAATTAACTTAGTTTTCAATTTCATGCCTCTTTGCTTTTCTTGCTCTCAATTTGTAAGAAAAGTAATCACAAGGGGAGGAAAAAAGGAAAAACCTTGAATAATATTATTACTGAGTATTGTCAACTTAGTAAATACCACCAGAAAACACATTCCCAAATAATTTTGAGAAATGCATTTTTCATGTTCATTTATTTAGAGGGTCTTATTTTCGTACACGTTCAAATTTTTTTTTTCTAATAAGTAACAGCCAATAGCAGGGGAAGAACATTGTTAAATGATAGCATTATGTTTTTATGGTGTGTTTTTAAGTGGTGCCTTTAATTCTTTGTTATATATTTTGTGAAAATGGACAGCTATCATATGCATTAAAATACAGTATTTGAAGGTCAAATCTTTGGAAATTCAGAGATCTAGATCTTTTTAAAAATACTGCCATTCCTGCCAAGAACAGTAGAAAATTTAAGCCCTTTGAGATCTGCCTTCACAGTTTTAAAATCCACTTTCACTAGCTGGACGATTTCATTCTTTAGTATAGGGATAGCTCCTCTAGTGGGACATTTAAAAAGCTAAGTAAATATAAGAAAAAAGTTTATAAGAAACTGAGTACATGGGCAAGACTTATCGATTGTGGGCTTCACGTTATGATGGATCTGATTAGGATTAGACTGAGTCTTGATCTCAATATATTTATATGTTAGATTCTCATAGGCTGTTTCTTCCTGCCAGATAGACTGACTTCAATCTTCTGATGTGGCTATTGGATTTCTGGGAGCTGAGCAGACGAGAGTGAAGGTTGAAAACATACAGTGGCAAATATATCAGTTTCTTTCTCACCTACTGCTGGCTTAGAATCTGCTTTCCAGCTTTCAAACTTTTGTTTGCATCTTGTTTTCTTTTAAAAGGATAAAACAAAAGGATCAAGAAAACTCCCTTACTATTGGTTTAGTGGGTTTGAGAGGGTTGAAAATAGGTATGTGTATTCAATCTACCATCTGTAGCAGAAACTATTTTGCCCTTCTTGAAATGGACTTATTTTTGCCTTTGCTGCCTGCATAATTGTTCTCTCCTTACTTTATTTATGATCATTTCTATCATTTTCTTTCCTAGGTATTTATCCCTCTTCTTTTCTCTAGATAATGTTTCCATATTTCCCCCCCTTCTCTAGTATTTTTTTAAATTTTATTTTGCAATTACAGTTCGCCTGTAACATTACTTTGTTCTGGTCTCAGGTGTAAAACACAGTGGCCAGATAATCGTACATTTCACAAAGTGCTCCCCTGAAATTCCAGCATTCACCTGGCACCATAGTCATCACAATATTATTGACTATATTTCCTATGCTGTACTTTACATCTAAGTGACTATTTTATGACTACCAAGTTATACTTCTTAATCCCTTTATCTTAAACCCAGTCCCCCAACCTCCCTCCCCTCTGGAAATAACCAGTCTGCTTCCTGTGTCAGAGTCTGTTTCTATTTTGTTTATTTCGTTTAGATTCCTCAAGTAAGTAAAATCATATGCTATTTGTCTTTCTGACTTATTTCACTATGCATAATACACTCTACATCTATCCATGCTGTTTCAAATGGTAAGATTTCATGTGTTTTATGGCCAAGTAATATTTCATTGTATATATGTATCACCTTTTTTTTTTATCCACTCCTCCACTGATGGGTATCTGGGTTGCTTCCATATCTTGGCTATTGCCAATAATGCTGCTTTCCTCCCTCCTTTGAAACTTCATCATACTCCAAATATTTCATACACATTGATGATTTTGCAACCAGAATCCTGAGCCAGGTTTCTACCCTTCTATTTTAGAGCAGTGATTATAACTGCAAGTATGTGTGTCCAATACAGAACTCTTCTTTCCATCGCTTCTCTACCTGCCACAAGCTTACTGCTTCTGATAGTTAGAACAAGTCACTGTGAATGACACAACTTACCCCCTAAATTAACAAAACAAACATACCTGTGAGTTTACTCAACCACCTTCTCTTTTACTCTTCCACATTGTTGGTCAATAGATCTCATTGACTTTGCCATCTCAATAGTGCCCTGTCTGCTTTCCCCTTGCCACTATCTTGTTCGGCTCTAATTCTTGTGCTTCTTTTGTTATAGAACTCAGGTTTTGCCCCTTCAATTTATTTTTCATCCTGCCTCAGTAGTATTTTCTAACATATAAATAAAAATAAGTTACTCTTGTTTAAAACTTCCACTAATATCTCTATCTACTGCTAGCTTGGCTCAGAGGTTGAGCATTGACCTATGATCCAAGAGATCTCGGTTTGATTCCCGGTCAGGGCACATGACCGGCTTTCGGGCTCGATCCCCAGTAAGGAGCATGCAGGAGGCAGCCAATCAATGACAACTCTCTCATCATGATGTTTCTCTCTCTCTCCCTCTCCCTTCCTCTCTCTGAAATCAATAAAAATATATGTAAATATTAAGATATATATGTTAATATATATTTTTATATATTAACATGTATATACATAAATAAAATACATCTAAATTCTTGTGTAAAGGCCCAAGGCTCTCCATGATCTGACTTCTTAGTAACTCTGCAGCTTCCTGGCTATCCTTGCTTCTCTCTACAGGCACACAGTGTTCCCACAAATGACATCTTTTTTTCTGCATATTCTGTTCCTTTTGTGTCTTTCTTTACCTAACTAATGTTGACTTTTAAAGATATCATCTCCTCTAGGAAGCATTCTCAGCATGGTCAGGCTGGTTAGATGACCCTCTCGTGTGATCCCTATTTATAATTTCCTCTTGGCATTTTCAACATCATGGCCTATTACAGCAAGAGCTTGATGTCCCATTAGGCAGTGGGTGAGAACTGCATCTTATCCACGTTCAGTGACTGATTCTTAGATAGTAAGGAATGCTTATTGGACTAATGAATGAAAGCAAGTTTGAATGAGCAAAGCTGACTTTTATTATAAATACCACCTGTTGTGTTTGTTCTGGCATTGAGTATGGAGAGCTGAATACCCACAGGGACACCTTTGGGAAAAGAACTCGGGACTGAGTAAAAGACAAAACTTTAATTATTCATAATTTCTCTCAGATCTATTCCTGCCTACAATCAGCAGCCTGCATGGAACAAAAGAGAAGGCTATTTCTGATTCAGATTATTATGGCATGACCACTCCTGAACTGGACAGAGAACAGCTGATTTACTATTTCCAGTCATGCTTTATAATCAGCAGTGTGGCTGCAGATTGGACCCACCATGCATGAAGGCAAATTTAAAACCAGTCAGCCAAGACCCTCACTGTACCATTGTTTGAGTCCGCACTGTTTCCATCTGCTTTCCTTACTCAATTTACACTTTGAATCATCTAATCTGAATTTTTATAATAGAAGCATACATCTTACATTTTTAATTGTATTCCAGGCACAGGGATAGATCATTCTAGAGCTCACTGCTCATTTAAATTTAAATATTTTTTTACATGATTATAAGGACCTTATTTTATCCTTGCTAAAGAAAATAAGCATTTCATGCTTTTTCCAAATTAGCCTCTAGTTGCCACTTATACGTCCCTATTTCAGAAGAATGAGATCACGTTAGGCCCTTGCCTTCCATTTGATTAGTTTTTAACTATTTTCTGCCATTCAAGTTTATTGCTGAGTAGTAAAAGATAAGTTTAATGAGCCAGTATTCAAGCACAGGAAATCATCCAACTACTGAGGCACTGAAGACATCAAATTAGAGGCAGTGCCGGACCATTCTCTCCCTACCTGACACCCGTCTACCAATGCTTGCAGGCCAGAATGGGAGGAGTAGGGATCTCAGACTACGATATAGCAGTTATTATGAGGCTTACAATTTTACTCCATGTTTTCAATTTTAAAATGTTTTTCTTTTAGCAGTGTTTATTAAATTCAGTGATGACCAATTATTTATATATGGGATGGTGGCTATATACTTTAAATATGTTGACCTATAAGGAAACATCAGTCCAGTTAAACAACCAGTTAATTCACACTGATGCTTTACACACCATGTCCTGGGGCTGGCTGGTGGAACCAAGTAGGTAATTAAGTCAAAGAGGATGTTTTTCATGTCAGCATGAAAAGGCTGAAAATTTACATCAAGATCACCCAGTCTAGTCACTGGCACCATTAGCAGGCTTTGATTTCTGCTTCTGGCAAATAAAGTGGTTGGATGAGAAAAGGTTCTAATGCTGAGGCATACAGCTTTAATTGGATGATACATTCTGGCTCCAAACACCTCTCGAATCTATGGCTTTGCTGCTTGTAATTCTAGAAAAATTATGGAGAACTAAGAAAAATTTTAGATTTATAATATTTACTGCTTGGCTGTAAAAAAGGAAATCTTACCCTTTGCAACAGCATGGATGGACCTGGAGATGATTATGCTCAGTGAAATAGGCCAGTCAGAGAAAGACAAGTACCATATGATTTCACTCGTATGTGGAAGCTAATGAACAAAATTAAATACCAAGCAAAGTAGACACAGACTCATAGGTAGAGAGCAGGCTGACAGCTATCCATGAGAACAAACTCATGGGCAAGGACAATAGTGTGGTGATTGCCAGGAGAAGGGGGAGAGGGGGAGGTAAAGGAGGGTATAGGGAGGATAAATGGTGATGGATGGAGACTTGGGGTGGTGAACACACAATAGAGTGTACAGATGATGTTTTAGAGTTGTGCACCTGAAACCTGTATATAATTTTCTTAATCAGGGTCTATAATATGCCTTCTTCCACACTTAATTTTTGACAGTGAGTTGGAGGTTGGTAGCTAAGGGGGTCATTGTATGCCCAACCACATGATTTGCAAATAGGGACTTCACTGACAGCACCTGCCTGTATCCCTCTTCCAAATTGGCATCTCCCTCTAATATAAGTCATATAGTTTATTAAGCATTTCTTTGTGTGACAAACTCTTCTAGGTGATACTGATAAGGTGATGAACAGTACAAGGTCCTCCATGAGCTCACATTAATTGCATATGTGGGTGTGTATGTATATAAGCACCGGTGTTCTCTACACAAAAATGAAAGAAAACAATCATAACCTTGATAGATTATATGTGTAGAAATTTTCTTGTCATAAAAGAAAATTTTTATTCTGGAATTGTAACTAGAGGGAAGTTGTAAGTTTTGTCTAGAACATTTAAAAACTAAATAGAGATAGCACCCAGGAGGATGGATAAACCTCTGTTTGGAAGCAGCATGATAGCAAGGGAATCTGATAGTATACTATCTTCATAGATCCCTCTATGATTTGAAAAAAATGACACTTAAAGTACAAATATGAAAATTATAGGTGGAATTATATATTTATATTAAAATTTAAAAAATTAAGAAAATGTTTTTACTCTATATCTAAATATCAGTTGTTAGGTCTACAAGTTAAAAACTAAGAATATTTGTGAACTGCAACTAAAGAAATGCACCGGAGTTCGATGTGGGTGTGTGGGTGTGCGGGTGTGTGTGTGTATGCGTGCGCTTCTAAAATGCATTTCAGACCCCCAGGCAGACCTGGTGCAGAATGCTGAATACTACACAAAATGCTAGTAAGGCTTAGTTTTGTTCCTGACAATAAAGCCAGGAACAGAGGCAGCTGGTGATCAAATATTGCTTAATGGACTATTCCACACTTCACAATGTCATTATAATTGCTCTGTAGTTAATTTGAGGTACTCTGTATTTGTTCCATCTATGACTATGTTAATTTCCTTGCCAAACATTATCATACTTCATGTGTAAATCCTGTCCCAGAAATTGGACATTAGAGCCTCAGCAGGAGACAGAATCCAAATAGCACTCTTGCAAATTGGTTACTGTAGGTGAATGCTTGAAGTTTCTCTGATTTCCTTTTGCTTTGTCCAACAGAGAGGAAGAGTAAATCTTTGCTCTCAGTGGGAAGCCCCAGTGCTATTTTCAGAAATAGCTGAATTGTGAATATGTAAATAACCCTTTGAAGTAGCATTTTATAATTTTAGGCATATAGATATAAAGAGAAAAGTTTTATTCAAATCTTGGGTGATTCCAAATACTCAGATGTTTGACTCTCCAGAGATCTTCATATGAAGCTTCAATACAGCTATTACTGTTCCTGATCAGAACCAGAAGTGTTAAATGGTATCCCTAAAATTATGTGACAACTCAGTAGCTGATTAATTAGTGTATTTTCTACTATATTATACATTATAGAAGTTTAGGGGTCATCTGGCCTTCAAAAATCTTAGCAAGTTTGCAAGACAATAAAATTCTATGTAATCATACAAATAATTGCAAGTTATAAATGTCACAGCATTAGGGCTATAATATCCCAAGACTTAACAGTTTAGAAAAATGTTCTTAAAACTCCCGTCAGTTGGAAGACAGACCACAGCAGTGAATCTGAGAGGCTTTTCTAAGACGACTTTGGTAACCCAGGATCTAAGCAGCCTCTCCTGGGAGCTGACAGCTCTTGAACCTCACATGTCTTGAGGCTGCCTGTCCCCGTGGATTGTCCGTTGAATTCTTTCAGCATAAAAGGTACAGACTCTCAAAGGAGATCAACCTCTCTCTTCCCTAATGTCAGCAGCTAAGGTCATAACTATGAGAACTCAAGGCCATACTAGTCACCTGAGAAATGTTCCCTTTGGAAATTTCCATATACAACGATGAAATAAAAGGACCTTAAGGTCTAACTTTTATCACAATTGATAGATTTCTATCACATTTTCTCTTCACTGTGGCCATTGAGAGTTATGTGGACCTCTTAGAATGTGCCATTCCAGGGCTACTGGGTGCCTCATTTGTTTGCAATATCCCTTCTCTAATCTCACCCTCATTATTAGAGACATTCATTTGACCAGCCTAGAAAGTCCTATCCGTGCATTACCATTAGGTTACCTGCAATAGTCATCCAGTAACCTGCTATTACCTAGAGATCACAGAATAGTCTGTCAGATGAGTAAAATGCCTCTTAGCCAGCTCTAGGAAATAGACACAAAGAGAGTAAGACTTTGGTTAAGTGAAATTAGAAAATTTTAATCTTGAATAGTCCTGTTTGTTAAATGCAATGAGTGCAAATGACATGAAAGTATCTCGGATGCCACCTCAACAATTTTTCCTACTTTACAGGCAAGTCTCTTTAAAAGACATCTGTAGCCCTAGCCAGTTCTTCTCAGCGGTTAGAGCGTTGGCGAGCAGACTGAAGGGTCCCGGGTTTGAGTCCAGCCAAGGGCGCGTACCTTGGTTGCAGGCTCGGCCCATCAGGGTGCATCCGGGAGGCAACGAACCTACGTTGTGTCTCTCACATCGATGTTCCCTCTCCCCGCCCCTCTCTCTAAAAAAGCAATGCAAAATATATCCTCGGGTGAAGATTTAAAAAAAGTTATCTGTAATCCTGTCACAGTTTATCACCCCAGTAATGAATTCAATAAATTTTTGAAAGTTCAAACCTCCACGCCCTCAGCTCTAGTTCACTCTTTACCCAATTGCCGGAAGCTTCTACTACAGACCCCCCACCCCCCCCGACACTGTTCCCAAAAAGTTGTCAAAGTGACAGGCTCAGTAGCTGTTAGATCATAACACTGGATTGATTCTCACGGCCGCTGTGATATTGAATTGCTTTTGTTGCTACTTCATATCGTCAGGTAAACAATTAGTTAAGAGAGGCATGGCCAGCAGCAAGATAAAATGAAATCATTGAAACTGAAACGGAAAATAAACACGGACAAATAACTTAAAACCTTTAGGTGCTGCCTTTATAAGTCACATCCTTTTCGGAGGTGACAAATTGAACTCGAGTACACCCCTGATAAAAACACCAACCACTAATGGAAACAAAATGGGAGGGCACTTGGTTGCCAGTTAGAGAATAAATTGGAGTCTGCAATGGGGAGAGAGAGAGGAAATATTATGAATATATTTTTATGAACGTTTATTATTAAAGGAGAAGCCTAGTGGGACAGCAATAACCACCCATTAGATTTCACATCATAGGGCTTTTCCATATGGATATTAAAGATCAGCAATCAAAGTCACTTAAACTGAATGCAAGACCTTTTAGAATGATTTAACACTTATTTGCATATGTAATTTCTGGAATTGTGGTTTTAATAATCAATCCCATAGCCTTATAATACTAATGCTCCCATAGTTTATAAACTTCATAGATCTGCAAGGGACCAGACATGGAAGTAGACTTATAATATTAGTTTTCTGACATGATGATTGAAGGATTTAAGTCCAAAAACAACACTGCCTCCTCCTTAGAAAGTGTTTGATTAATAAGGAAGACCCGGGATCATATTAATTCAATGTGTGTTTTTTCTTCAAAATGAACTTTTAAAAATTTTTACTTTAAGTGGATAACAATATAAAGGCAAAGTGGTAATCTTTGATTTACTGCTACCTATAAATTTTCATGATAGGAGCTGATTAAAGTAAACATTTTAAAGGTATAAATTCTAAAATGTGTCCATTTCTGTCAGTTGAATTATTTGCTTCCCATCAAAAGCATCATCAAAACTGTCAGACAACAGAGGGATCAATACCTTAGACAGATTTTAGTAACCGTATTGTGAACAGAATATAATGAGTTTATTAACAATTAACAGGTTATGAATAGACTCCACTAATAAAAATATGTTAGATATCAAAATAGGAAAAGACCATTAACTGAGATGTGTGAATTTTATGAACTCATGTCCTCGCTATTTTGCCTCTATTATGAAGAGAGAGATTCCAACACCAGTTACCTTACAGTCTTTAATGGTCAAGCAGGTCTGCAGGAACATTTGGGAAATTATGTAAATTATGAATCCTAGAAGAGAGAAGGTAACTGGGCAGTTAAGTTTTATTGCCCTTTCTTGATTTAATGAAATCTATGCAGTATGTGAGTGAATTGGCAGATTATTTTGTAGCACATAATGAATGCTAACATAATTTTTGGTGCAGAGCATTAATACAACAAATGAAATGAACCAACATAGAGAATAATAGGAGGGCAATGTGTAAATTAAACTCCAAATAATGATGCTTGTAAGACTGGCTGTTTTTAATTATGAGATAATATAGGGATGGCTGGCTGCCTCCCAAATTTCCTTAGATTAGAAAAAAATAATAAAGTCTAATATTTTCTCTTTGCATGATATCTCAGTGCCATATTTTTTCCTAAGGGATCATGTAGTTCAAATTCTAGGTCAAGCAGGGTTGTTTCTAGAATGAAAAGAGAAATTGACATGACTGACATGTTATAAAATTGTGATGTAGATAAAAGGATTTTTAGTAACAAAAATATTTTATACATCTATTTAAAAATAATATTTTGTTCCATTTAATTCATTTTAAAATGTGGTTTTAGAGAAAAAGAGAGGTACTGCAATTTTGACCAATTATACTGAATCAAATATAAGGCTAAATAAAGCACCCCAAATATTAAGGTATTGTTGGTAGAGTTACTAAGGAAATAAAATATATAAAATTTAAGTATTAAATTGATAAGCATTGCACAACTCAATATCAAGAGAGAATACAGTGGTCTCTTTAAAGAAAAACATGCCTCCTACTGAGAAAAAAATCTCAACTAGAGTTTTATACCTGATGATGTGCATATGCAATTTCCTGGTGCTCTCTCCTTCAGTATAACAAGTAACATGAAATAGAGCTTCCAGAGTTCAGGTTTAGTTGCTGGCGTAACAACCTGGTCAAGCATAGCCTCCAGAGGTCCAGGAAAGCAGATGGTCAAGATTTTTTTTTTTTAAATCCTCACTCAAGTATATGCTTTCACTGATTTTTTTTTTTTTTTTTTAGAAAGAGAGGAAGGGGAGAAGAGAGAAAAGCATAAATGTGAGATTGAAACATCGATCAGTTGCCTCCCGTCTGATGCCCCAACTGGGGATCAAACCTCCAGCTTAGGTATGTGCCCTGACTGGGAATCGAACCCACCACCTTTTGGTGTATGGGACGATGTTCCAACTAACTGACCAGGGTATGGCACAGATGGCCAAGTTGAGGAAGGTTCAGAAGTGGGTGGCACATAACGGCACAGGGAGTTGGGGGTACCGGCAACATGCTGCAGGGCTGTCGTGGAGTGTCTGATTCAGTTTAGAGAAATTGAATCCACTGCCCCGAGTTGCATATTCAAAAAGATACAGTGACTGGCATCTCCTCTCCAGAGTTCCCAACTATCCTTCAGCACATCCAAACCCCTATCTGTTCTGGGTCGGATAGCCTTTTCCTCAAATCCCTTTCTATCTTAAGGGCTCCCACTTATTGGGGCACCTGGTTGACACACAGTTTAGACAAACTATCCTGCCCCAAGCTACTCACAAACTACCACCCATCCGAGCGGTCTCAGGTGGGTATAGTCTTCCCCAGTCTGGTATTACCACTGACTGTACAAAGCCATAGACATTTAATATCTTAACATCCCTGTCACAGTGGGATACTTGTGATCTTGACTATATTAATTCAAAGGGGTCATTACCAGAAAAAAAGTGCCGGTTTTACAATGCGCCAAGTAGGAAAATCAGTGATTTCTTTTAGAATGGGTTGATGAATGACAAATGTGCCTTAAACCTAAGGAGAAAAGTCATTTTGTGATGGACACCTTATTGACAGAAATCCTTTTAAAAATGTATACTGTTATCAAACATTTATTCATATAATTACAGAAGATAAACACACACACTATCTCATGTAACATAAGCAGGCATGTGTGTTGACAACGAAGTGACAGAGAAATGCAGAGGGAACATTAGGTTATATTGCTAGTTACACTCTATTACCTTGAATCCTCTCAAGTCTCCACTTGAATCACATTCACTTATTCAGATTTGCCCTTGTGCTATGAACTTGTTTTGTTTTCTACAAGGGATATATATCTAAAGAGATGAAACCTCCCATTTTCTCCAAATGATTGGACTCTTCTGAGTGATTTCTTTTAATTATCATTAAACATATTGACCTGCTTAGGCATCACAGTATTATGCATTATGCTATAATGCAGGAAGCTGGGCGATTTGGGCCCCATTTCTGGCCACCACTGAGATGACCTTAGGAAAATAGTTTGACTTTATGTTGAAACCACTCCCAACAAAAGTTTTAGGATAGTTTATCATCATGTTGCTTTCCAACTCGAAGTGTCTATTTCTTTACAGGGGAGTACATACGGTTACTCTTTACTCTTACTATTCCTTATTCTTCCATTCTAAAGGACTCCCAAACAAATTTTAATCAAAATTACCATTAGCAGAAGAGCATAGAAAAATATGCCCAACAATGAGAACTTTGATTTTAGTTTTTATTTTCTTGTAGGCAAATTGTTTTTAATAGTATTTCCTAGACAGTTTGAACCCTATTTGGTAGGAATACTCGGTTTTTGCAGTTCTTTAAATGTAAAGGAAAGGGAAGGAGGGACAAGGAATTTAAGAGCCAATAAAGAGGCCCAGAATTTTGCCCCCTTAGGTGTTTGCTATGTAATGCCAACGTCATTAATATGGAATTTTAGACTCCCTCAGTTTGGTTCTACATTCCCTTAGCTATGTTAACAAATTGGAAAAAATACATAAACATCAAATTTTAAAAATAATAAAGATAAATCATCTCACCTCTACCTTACTCATCTTCCATAAACACAGAGCTATATTAAAGAATAGGTTAGTTGCCTGGAGTACAATTGTAAAATATCACCGGAAATGGACACAATGAAGAAATTTATGTTCATCAGGAATAAGGTTCAGTTTGTAGTTGCAAGGTTTTGATAAGCCTTTTGGGGGAAGGGGAAGAGGAAGGGGAAAATGGAGCTCTCCAACAGAAATACTCAGCTCAAAGTTGAATGATGGTATATGGCTTAAAAAGAAAAATATCTGCATAACTTCAGTGCTTAGATTTGGTGAAACCCAGAGTATGGGGACAAAGCTGAATGACAAAGTGGAGACCCAACATTGGCAGAGCAGTCTTTCTTCCTTGCCTTTCTCTAATGTTGTGCTCAGTCTAAATTCCTAATTGAATACTTAAAATAGACACTTGAATGTACATGAAACCTCCCAGATATTTACAGTCTTTTATTGAGTTGTCATATGGTCCTATATGTCCATGTTAAAAATATAAACAATTATTATGATCTCCAATTACTCAATTCATTAAAATATTCTTTTGCATCTTGTTTACATGGGGAATAAAAACCCCATCCAATGTACACAAAAATCTGTGTGTGGCTGTCCATAGCACCTATACTCAGAGTTGCCAAAACCATGATGCCCTTCAGAGGTTGAATGGATAAGTAAACTGTGACACATCCAGACAAGGGAATATGATTTAGTGCTAAAAAGAAATGAGCTCTAAAGCCATGGAAAGACAGGGAGGAAACTTAGATGCATATTACTAATGAAAGAAGCCAATGTGAAAAGCCTACATACTATATGACTCAAACAATACAGTATCCTGATAAAGGCAAAACTATGGAGACATTAAAATGCTCACTGGTCACCAGAAGTCAAGAAGGAGGAATGAACAGATAGAGCACAGAATTTTTAGAGCAGTGAAACTATTCTCTGATACTGCAGTGATGAGTACATGTCATTTATACATTTGTCAAAACCCACAGAACGTATGACACCAAGAATGAACCTAATGTAAACCGTGGACTTCGGTAATGATGTGTCAGTGTAGGTTCATTGATTGTGACAAACGTACCGCTCTGGTGGGGAATGCTGATGGGGCGAGGCTGTGTCTGTGTGGGGGCAGGAGGTTATATGGGAACTCTGTATTTTATGCTCAGTTTTGCTGGGAACTGAATACTGCTCTAAAAAATTAAATTAAAAACAAGCAGCCTATCCAGTGCCGAGGACCCGGATCAGTGCTAGCTCCTGCCAAAGTTCACGATGTCTCCCCCAATCTACACTCCGAGTTCTCTTCTGAACTCTATAAGCTGTCTCGCCTGGAGTACCAATTTAGACCTTAGTATACAGGAGTCCCCTTATCTGCAATTTTAGTTTCTAGTTTTAGTAACCCAGGTCAGCAGTGGTCACAAAATATTAAATGAAAAATTCCAGAAAGAAAAAATTCGTAAGTTTTAAATGTCACGCTGTTCTGAGTACATGCTAAAATCTCATGTCCTGCTCCGTCCCTTGTAGACATAAATTATTCCTTTTCCAATGTATCCATGCTGTATCTGCTAACTGCCTGTTAGTCACTTTGTAGCCAACTCAGTTACCAGATTGAATGTTTTGGTAAGGCAGTGCTTGTATTCAAGTAACCCTTATTTAACTAGTAATTGCCCCAAAGTTCAAGAGCATTGATGCTGGCTATTTGGATAGGCTACAGAGGAGCCGGTAAAGTAGAAAAACATAGCATATATAAGTTTCAGTACTATCCGCGGTTTCAGGCATCCACTGGGGGTCTTGGAACATATCCCCTGCAGATAATAGGAACTACTGTATATTCTACCTTGCATTGGTAAATCACTCTCATATGTGTAGGTCAAGTGAACACTTGTTCTGTAAAACCTAGGCCAGGACTGGACTTACTATGATTAAGTTAATACATAAATTAATGTATTTTATTACTAGCTTAATTAGAGTCTATTGAATTACACATTCTTATGCTATTTAAAAAAGAAACATCTCTGTTCTCAGAGTATCTTGTGCCTCAGAGGAAATAATCCAACTTAAGAAGCTGAGATCTGCGTTCCTAAATAGTCCTGCCCATATCAAACATAATCTGCCGTTGTGCTGCCTGGACCCGATATGTTCAGAATCTGGAGCTGTGTCAAACCTAAACAAAGCACAGCATTCGAAAATGCAATTGAAGAAAACCAAAGCTATCTGAAAAACAGAGTGACTAGAAATTATAGATATAAAATATGCATTAGTAAGAAAATGTTTATGAGGAAACTAAGCATATCTCTTTTTCCTTAGAGATAAAAATGACCAAATAAAGTTAACTGAAATCCTCTTGTCTTATAAAGAGAGTGTCTAAGTCATTCTACTTTGCCTGGGAGAGTTGCATGCTGAACTCAAAATGTTGTGTCAGGTAGTCTCTGGGTGGTCCATTCTCACAGTGGTCTAATTTGGGTGTGTTGAGGTATGGTAACACTGGTTATCTTTGCTTACTACCTCAATTTCCACTAGGCTTTAAGATAAAAAATTATTACTACAGCACAGTGGACTTTAAATTTTTATCACATATGCCTAAAATCCAAAGCCCAGGGCATTTTGGAGACCTCACATTTTCACCATGACCTTTAAACCTAACTCTGATTGTAGGTTCTTAAAAACATGGAATTGGTCATATTAAGAAAGGAACCATATTAGAAATGGAACAGTATCTTTGAAATAGGTTTTAATGTTATTGCTAGTTGGAAATTTCCAAATATCTGTAACAAAGATGGGAGAAAGAAAGAGTCAAAGACAGAAAGGCCTATTGTCTTCATTGTGCCATGGGATGGTGTACTCTCTTTCACTTGTATTCCTCTTTGATCTTGTTTGCTCTTTCGAAACTCATTCAGCCCGGCTGGGCGTGGCTCTGTGGTTGAGCATCAACCTAGAATCCAGGAGGACCGTGGTTCCAATGCCGGTCAAGGCACAGGCCTGGGTTTCGGGCTCGATCCCCAGTTGGGGGCTGGCAGGGGGCAGCTGATCAATGACAACTCTCTCATCATTGATGTTTCTATCTCTCTCTCTCCCTCTCCCTTCCTCTCTCTGAAATCAATAAAGATATATTTTAAAAAAACAAAAAACCTCATATTCATAAAAGTGTTTTTAGCTCATCAGATTAAGACAAGTGATATTGAAATGTAAATGAACAACAGGTTTAATGTCTTTAAGAGATCTTTGCATCGAACAAATCAAATTTTAGTAACAGTAATTTACTGATTGAGGGATTGGGAGCTGTGTTCAGGACAGCAAGCCTGATAGAGCTCTTTGTCTATATCAAAGGCTGAAGGCGTTTGGTAAAAATAGCACAGCTCTTACAGCTGTACATCACTCCTGTCACATCCCTACTAACCCTGTGGTGTCAATGACATGAAAATAGAGAAAACAAGGGGCGTTGCCATAGTCAAAGCAGTAAGTGCTATGTAAGGTTGCTGGCAAAATAAAAACATTCTCATCAAAAAGGCATTGATGTCTCAGACTGAATTTCATGGAGGCCAAATTTCAACAGAAATTAACAGAAAAATCAATGGGAACCTAATCATCAATGAGACAAATGGAAAAATTTCAATTTCCAATGCAGAAAATCTTAGCTAAGAAGTAAAGAGCACACAACAGTCATGAGAGAACCTCACTACTTCCCGAAGGAGTAAGTTAAGAGCAGTCTGGTTATTAGCAGAGCGACACTTAAAGTAAACATGTAGTAGTTCAATCGGTGCTATGAGCTGGACTGTGATATGATAATGAAACTGGTAATAGACTATGAAATAAACGCTAAAGAGGGAATAAGGCAGCCTTGTAGAGTAAAAATTAAGACAATTTGCAATTATAATCAATTCATATAAAATTACAGTGCTCTATGTGGAAGAAAGGATACTGTGGTATAAGGCTATCATACTTTTTGGAAGGTGAGAGTTTTCCATACATAGAGATACTTTTGAACAGTTTTTAGAAGCCTGTTTATGTGAAAATTCTCAGAGACAAATCATAATTATTCTGTGAAAAGCAGGAGTTTTAGCAAAGGATTAAATGACTTCTGGTTTTACCACTCCAGGCAGCTAGCATGACAAGAAAGTGCAGGTGTTTATTCAGTCTGTCTCCAGTGTATCCTCAGGTTATGAATATCCTACTTGAGAGGAGGGGACTCAAGTGTAAGTAGAGGGGTGGAGAGAGAGCTTCCCTCTTATCCTCAAAAGGAAACCTGCAAATAGTTTTATGAGGAGGCATTAAGCTTTGGCATTTTAATGTCATGCAATCAGGTTTAGGATGTGAGTGGGGAACTTCTCTTGAACCCTTTCACCACACCTCAATCTTTATGGTTTTAGTGACTTTTTTCTGCCATAAATACATTACCTTATTTCAGAATACTTAGGCCTTAGACTTTACATCAAGTTAAAATTTTCCCTATTTTCTGACAGTAAGGACAACAAACAAGTGTTTTAGATTCTTGCTATTGCATCATAATTTCTTGAAAATGAAGCATCTTCCTTTGCATTATAATATTAGGAGTTCTAGTTGAATTCTGTTCAAAAACATTTTTCTCTCTGCTTCATGTTTGTCAGTCTCCAAATTTGAGTTGTTTGGGGAGAGAAGGATACCTGAGCACAGAATTCAACATTAAAGTAACAGTGCTTATAACACCAAAGTGAAAAAGCCACTACAGGACAATGTGATTGGACTCTCCTCATTGAGAGGTGAAGGGCTTTAACTGAAATTTAAGACACCTGGATTCTTGTCCAAGATTTTCACTAAATAGTTTCGAGCTTAGGAGTACTATGCATCTTTAGTAAGTCCCACTGCCCCTTCTATCAGTTGCTAAGTCTGATACCTATTAATTGACATAAAGAGATTTCTCAGTCACAGGTAGACTGGGAGAAGCAATTTGCAGAACAATGTGTACTTAATAAAGCATGAATAGGCAGGCACAAACGTCTAGAAAAGTACACACAGATTGACAACAGTGTTTTTCTCTGGGATGCGAACCAAAATGTTGGGGGATGGGGTGGGTACAGTGTAGATAATCAAAGACAGTTTACATTAGTGGTACTGTTTTAATTTTTAAAAAGAAGTGAATTTTTGTGAATCATTTGTAAAAAGGCATATGTGGTCAATTAATTTGGAAAAAAAACCCAAAAAACAAACAAAAAAACACTCCAAGAAGATACAATGGAAAAAGGACAGGGTCTTTAATAAATGGCACTGGGAAAAACTCAATGCAAGAGAATAAAAATGAGTCTCCAAGTTACATCACATAAAAATTTCAATTCAAAACAGATTAAAGAATTGAATATAGGACCTGAAACCATAAAACTTCTAGAGATAAACAAAGAGGTATACTCCTTGACATTGGCCTTGGCAATTGTTTTTGAATTTGACACCAAAAGTAAAGTCAACAAAAGCAAACTAAACAAATAGGACTACATCAAACTAAGAACGCTTCTTTCTAGCCATAGACAACACCAGTAAAATGAAAAGGCTTACGAACCACATATCCAATAAGGGGTTATATCCAAAATATACAAATCAACAGCAAAAGCAAAAAGCAAACAAGTAACCCAATTTAAAAATAGGCAAAGGACCTGAATAGACGTTTTTCCAAAGAAGCATAGAAATGGCCAACAGGTACATGAAAACGTACTCATGACTCATCATCAGGACAATGCAAATCAAGACCACAATGAGCCATCACAGCACACCTGTTAGGAAGCCCATTCTGAAAGGACAAGAGACAGCAAATGCTGCTAAGGACATGGAAAAAGAGGGCCTGGATACACTTTTGGTGGGAATAGAAACAGCCACTATGGAGAACATGGCGGATCCTCAAGAAATTAAAAATAGAACTATCATATGATCCAAACCCCTCTTTTAGGTAGGTATATATCCAAAGAAAACAAAATCATTATCTCAAAGAGATTCTATGCTCTGAGAAAACACCTAAAGTCATTCAAGTATGAAGTATGTAGCACCATTTAACAACACTGTTTACATTTTTAAAAATCTTAGTAATAGCACATAATCCCTCAGCATTGTATTACACATAATCCCATATACAGAGGTGGGCAAAAATAGGTTTACAGTTGTTCATATGGAAAATACAATAATTAATAAATAATAATACAACAAACTGTTTCGTGTACTCAACTCTAAACCTACTTTTGCCCACCCGTGTTATTAAGTTGAGCAAGTTAAACCAATAAATATAAAACTATATAATTTCAAAACAAAGAATGGAACTGAATTAGTAAAATTAATGAAAATGATCAGGAACTAAGTTAATTAGTAACAAAATCCTAGTAATATTTGATCAAGTATTACTTACAGAGCATACATACATTATATGTCTTATTTTTTTTTTTTTAATCCTCACATGAGGATATTTTTCCCATTGATTTTCAGAGTGGAAGGGAGGAATGGAGGGGTTGAAGGAGAGAAGAGGGGAGGGGAGAGAGCGAGGGAGGGAGAGAGAAAGAAACATAGATGTGAGAAGTCTCACATTGATTGGTTGCCTCCTGCTCGTGCCCCGACCAGGGATGGGGATCCAACCTGCAACCCAGGTAAGTGCCCTGGACTGGAAATCGAACTCGCAACCCTTTGTTGAGTAGGCCGGTGCTCTAACCACTGAGCAAAACCACCTGGGGCTGTCTTAATTAATCTTGATTAAGAAACGGGATAATTTATTTTTAATAAGGAACTTTTCATTCTACACGATTTAGTGCTTTATAATTTGGGGAAAATTTTTGCTTCTCTTAGGTGGAAGATATCATTATAATACCTCAAATGTAATAGACACCATTCAGTCACTAAATGAGTTTTAAAGTTAAAATAATCTCTCTGGCCCAGCCGGCATGGCTCAGTGGTTGAGCATTGACCTATGATCCTGGAGATTGAGGTTCGATTCCCAGTCAGTGCATATGCCCAGGTTTCAGGCTCGATCCCCAGCAGGGGGCATGTAGGAGGCAGCCAATCAATGACTCATCATTGGTGTTTCTCTCCCTTCTCCCTTCCTCTCTGAATTCACTAAAAACATTTTAAAAAATAGTATCATTGGGGTTTTTCACAATACCTATCTTAGAGCCAAGATTTATATGAGTCAAGGCTAGTCCAGGGCATAATAGAGGCAGACACAAGTACCTATCAAAATTAAGCTAATCCCAGATAAAATTAGTTGCAGGATGTGCCAGGTTAGCACTGCAAGGTCCCATCATGCAGTAGCTTTCAGTAAGAAAAAAGCTAAAAAGCACACCTGTGAATACCTTTGAGTGAAAGAGTTTCTCCTGTGGTATTGGCCATATCTAATACCATAGCATCTTCTCTCTGGTTTAAATTTCTACCATAGGCTTCCCTTCAAAGGATAAATATTTTATCAAACAATTCTCTCTCTTTCAAGAATCAATGTTGAGCAGATTTCAATCATAAGATATGTGGGGTAATAGTGACTCAACTCTGTAAGCTGAGGCAGAAGGACTGGAGAGGAAAGAAAATTTGAGGATGTTAGTGGAGTGAAAAAAAAATTATGAAATTACATCACAGAAAAGATAGCAAGGGATAGAATAAGTAAAGAGGGTTTATCTCTAACAGTGATTCTCAAATATGAAACATAGAACTCTAGGCATTCCAAAGACTTTTTCAGCAGATCCCTGAGATCAAACAAAACTACTTTCATACATTGTTAAGATTGTATTTGCCTTTTTCACTATGCTGGCACCTGGACTGCTGTTGCAGTAACAATATTGGGTAAAGCGGCTGATGCTTCAGGATGAATCAAGGCAGTGGCACCAAAGCGGGCGAGTGCTACTGTATTCTTTGCTGCCACAGGCTCACATTATCAAGAATGGCAGTTTAATTTAAGAATAAACTTAATGAAGCAGTAAACATTATTAATTTCATTAAATATTGACCCTTGAGTTCACATATTTTTAATATTTGTGTAATGAAATGAGAAGTACGAACAAAGCACTTCTGCTGCTAGTGTACAATGGTTGTCTTGAGTTAAAGCCCTTACAGAATTGTTTAGGCTATGAGCTGAACTAGTCACATCTTTATGGAATACTATTTTTGCTTGAAAGAATAATTAATAGATAAACCATAGTTATTCAGACTTGAGTATGAGGCATACATTATCTTGACAATTAAGGAAATGAAACTTTCATTTGAAGAACAATGGGAAATATTTGTCGCAAATAAAATTTGAGTTTTCAAGCCAAAATTAGAATTTTGGAAAACTTGTATCTTCTACCTTCAGTTTAACAATTTCCCACTTCTAAAAAAGTTTTCAATGAGATTGATAGTAAAATGAATAAATCTGTTGTTTTCATACGTCTTACCATTTGGAAGATCTGCGTTACTTTAGTGAACTATTATTTTCCAAAAGCTCAGTGCATAATGTTATAAAACCCTGCATGACTTGGCAAAAGGTCTATTAAAAATGCAAGGTAAGCCAATCAATTTCAAGGAAGGAGAGTACTGACATGGCTTTGAAGGCCACATGGCAACTAATTCTTAAGAAAATTCCTTCTTGATTTATCCTGTATTGTCGAAGGAGAATATCCACAACTATCTGGAAGAGCTAGAAAAATACCTTCACGTTTCTGAGCTTAAATTTTATTCATATACTTGAACCAAAACATGTTTACTGCAGACTGAATAAAAGAAGCACATAGGGGAACACAGCTGTCTTCTTCCAGGCCAAACATTCAATTGACTTGCAAACATTATAAAACTGTCACTATCACTAATTGGGGAAGGCTGGAGTATAGGTTGTTTTCATTTAAAAAATTGTTGTCGATATTAATCTGTAATCAGCTTACTATTATTTATACTATTTATAAGTCATTTAAATTAACAATACATTTAAAAGTTCTGTTTTAATTTTTAATATGGTAAAGATCAATAGATCTGACTCAGACAAGCAGAAGCTCCCTGGGGCAGGGGAGTGTCCAGTAATTTTAAGAATGTAAACAGACCCTTGAGAACAATTGCCTTTTATGTTTGTTTACCTATAAAATGTGCACAAATGTGTCAAATGTGTCAATGATGATTAGTACATAGACATGTAGTAAGAGTAAATTAAAGCAAATTACTATGAACATAAATATAAATTCAGAAGAGAACAGCAGTCATGGAGAGGTCCATAGGGAACCTCAATGGTATTAAGAATGTTCTGATTTTTAAGTTGAGTGTAAAGTTTATTGAAGTGCATTTTATTATTATGTACTTATAATAATTTACAGATATCCTGTCATATTAATTATTTCAAAATTTTTAAACATAGAAGTAGGATTCTGAATAACAATGAAATGGAAGATAATGGTGGGAAAAATAGTAGGGCAGTTGAGTATGATAATGCTTTGACAAGAGAATAACACCTAATAATTTTGGCTCTCCTTAGGAAAAAGTAAAAGTGAGTATGTTTGTGAAATATTGGAGAGTAAAATAGAAATGTAAGCTATAACTTCCAAGCAATATGAGGGATAAAAAAAGAATAAAGAATTGTTAAAAAAAAGACAGGAATGTGTTAAAAGAGGAACAAAAACAACATAAATAGGAAACACTAAATCTTAATATATCAGTAATTCTAAAATATGCAAATTAAAATTGTCTTTAAATGAGTCTATAAAATTGGAGTTAAAATTAAAAATATTTTTGTATGCTACTTACAAGAAGACAATTTTAACAGAATGAAAGAAGATAAAGGAATAGAGAAAATAACTTAAAGGCATAGTAAGAATTTGAGGAATAAAGCAAAAAAATTGAAGGACATAAATAGAAAAAGCAGCAATCTGGAAGATTCAACAATCATATACTCGCATGCTCTTAACAACATCATCTTATAGATAATGATTACAAACCAACAAAGGTATAAGAAAAAGAACAAATCTTCAGTCTTAGATTTATAGCACCTACAAATCACCTGTAGCTAAAGTCACAATGGTGAAAGACTGAATGCTTTCCTTCTAAGACTGGATTCAATGCAAGAATGCCTGTTTTTCTTACACTTATAGTACATAGTCCTGGAAGTTCTTGCCACTGCAATAAGGCAAGGAAGGGAAAGAAGGGCATACAGTCTAGAAAGGAAGTAATAAAATTGTCCCTGTTTGCAAATGGCAAGATTATCTACATAGAAAATCCCCAAGAACTCTGTGAAATACGCTGAGAGCTAATAAGTGAGGTTATAGGATACAGTATTAATACACAAAAATCAATTTCATTTCAATATGCTGACAAGTAACACTTGAAACAAATTTTAAAATACCATTTGCAATCACCCCAAATTAAAATACTTAGGTATGAGTCTACCATTTATAGTATATGTCTGGTAAATTATAAAATGCTGATGAAGAGGTCAAAGAATACTTGGAGAGGTATATCATATTCATGTGTTGGAAGACTTGACATAGTAAAGATGCTAATTCATCATAAACTAACCTATAGATTTAATAAATTTCTATAAAAAATCTTGTTTCTTTGTAGCTGTAGAGAAAGTTATAAAATTCATATGCAAAGACACTAAAATAGGTGAAATAAATTTTAAAAAGAAAATAGAATTCTTAATGTTAAAGTTTATTACATAGGTGTAGTAATCAAGTCAGTTTGGTAATGGCAGAGGGATAGGCCATAAATCAATGGAACATAATAGGGAACACAGACATAAATCCACACAAATATGCCCAATTAATTTTAACAAAGGTGCAAAAGCATTTTCAGACAGAAAGGATAGCCTTTTCAATAAATGGTCCTGAAGCAATTAAACATCCATCATTAAAAAATAAAAATAACACTATATACAAAAAAATTCAAAATGCATCATGTACTTAAATGTAAAACATAAAACTTCTGTCAAAGAACATAGAAAAAATCTTTGGGACCTAGAACTAAGTGGTGTTCTTCAACTTGATACCAAAATCATGATCCATAGGAGGAAATTTCAATAAATTGGACCTCACCAAATTAAAAATAATTTGCTCTGCAAAAAATTCTATTAAAGAGATGAAAAGGCAAATTACAGACTGGGAGAAAATATTTACAAAATACATATCTGACAAAGCTTTAAATCTAGACTACATGAACTCTCAAAGCTCACTATTAAAAAACAATTATAAAATTGTCAAAGGACATGCACAGACATTTCACTGAATAGGCTACATAGGTGGGGGAAAAACACATGAAAATGTCTTTAGTCATTGAAGAAATGCAAATTAAAACCATGAGTTACCACTGCACATTTAACAAAGTATCTAAAATGAACAATGTCATTTTTTTTAAAGAAATAGAACGAGAAATCATCAGATTCACAGAATCACAAAAGACACCCAAAAGCCAAAGCAATCCTGAGAATAAACAATGAAGCTGGAGGTATCACACTACCTGACTTCAAATTATACTACAGAGCTACCACAATCAAAACAGCATGATATTGGCAGAGAAACAGAAACACAGATCAGTAGAATAGAAAGCCCAGGTATAAAACTACATGTACATGGGCAGATAATGTTTGACAAAGGAGACAAACACACAATGGAAGAAAGATAGTCACTTCAATAAATGGTGCTGGGAAAACTGGAAAGCCATATGCAAAAGAATGAAACTGGATTACATTTTGTCCCCACGTACAAAAATAGACTCAAAATGGATCAAAGACCTAAATGTGCGACCCAAAACAGTAAGTTACATAGAAGAAAACATAGGTACCAAACTTATGGACTTTGGTTGTAGAAAACATTTTATGAACTTCATCCCAAAGGTAAGGGAAGTAAAGGCAAAAATAAATGAATGGGACTATCAAACTAAAAAGCTTCTGCACAGCAAATGAAACTGACAACAAAGAGGCACCCAACCAGATGGGAGATATTTCCAAACAGTAGCTCCAACAAAGGTTTAATTTCCAAAATATATAGAGAACTCATAAAACAACACCAAGCAAACAACCCAATCAAAAAGTGGGCAGAGGACCTGAACAGACAACTATCCCAAGAAGACATACAAACAGCCAATATATATAAAAAGATGCTCAACCTCACTAGCAATTAGGGAAATGCAAATCAAAACTATGAGATACCACCTCACATTTGTCATGAGTGGCTATTATCAACAAGACAAGCAATAATAAGTATTGGAGAGGGTGTGGAGAAAAGGGAACCCTCAATTCACTGCTGGTGGGAATGTAGACTGGCACAACCACTATGGAAAGCAGTCTGGCGACTCCTCAAAAAATTAATAGAGCTACCATATAACCCAGTAATCCCTCTCCTAGGTATATACCCCAAAACACAAAAACATGTATTTGCAAAGATATATGCACCCCATGTTCATTGCAGCATTATTCACGGTGACCAAGACATGGAGACAACCAAAGTGTCCTGCCATAGAGGACTGGATCAAGATGTGGTGCATGTACACAATGGAATACTATGCGGCTATAAGAATGGGATACTGCCATTTGCAACAACAGGGATGGGCCTTGATAATATTATGCTAATTGAAATAAGTCCGAAAAAGCTAAGAACCATATGATTTCTCTCATATGTGGGTTGTAAAACTGAAACTCGTGGACACAAACAGCAGTGTGGTGGTTGCCAGAGGGAAAGGGGTGGAGGGTGAAAGGGGTCCTAATATATTGTGACAGGAGAAAATATGACGTTGGGTGGTGGGCACACAGTGCAATATACAGATCCTGTAACATAGAAACCCACACCTGAAACCTATATGATCATACTAACCAATGTCGCGCCAATAAATTTAGTTTAAAAAAACTAATCTCTAAAGCCAGCAAGGGTGAGAATATAAAGTAGTGCAGGCACTCTGAAAATTACTTTGGCATTTCTTTTCAAAACTAAAAATGAAATTACCATAAGACCCAGCAATTTCACTCTTGGGCATTTATCCCAGAAGATTAAAGGCTTGTGTTCATGAAGAAACTTGTATTTGAATGTTTAAAGCAGCTTTATTCATAATAACCCCAAACTGTAATCTACCTAAATGTCTTTAAAGGATGAATGAACGAACAAACCATGGTAAGGCCAAACGGAATACTATTCAGTAATGAAAGAAATACATTATCGTATACACAAAAACTTTCTGAATGTGCCTCAGGACAATGCTGGATGAAGAAAGCCAGACTCTAAAGGATGCATATGATGAGTCCATATATGGAACAATCAATCAATAAAATAATTGTAGAGATAGACCATGGACTGGTAGACTAGTGGTCACCAGGAGTTAGGGGCTGGAGTAGGTAGGGAATGACTGTGGCTCTAAAGATAACAGCAGAGAGTCTTTGTAATGGTACAGTTGAGAACCTTGATTGTGGTGATGTAAACTACCCATCTGTGTGACAGAACTGCATAGAATTATGCACATACACACACAAATGAGTATGTATAACTGGTGAAATTTAATAATCTCTATGGATTGAACCAATAGCCAATTTCTTGTTTTTTATATTATCTTTGTGTAAGATATAAACACTGGTAATACTAAGAAAAGAGCACATGGCCTTTTCTACAATATTTGTTTGCAATTTCCCGTGCCTCTATAATGATTTAAAAATAAGATATTTACAGGCAAAATGGATTGTGTAATTTCCTAAACATGTAGTTCGATGAAGTTAAAAATTCCCAATGTGCAAAGGAAAAGTGCTCCTCTTTCAGAGTCCTTGCAATTCAACCCATAGGTATCATTCTCTTGGATTTACAGAATTGCCATGGTCTCTAAGATACCTAGACCCACACATATAACTGCATGCACACACACAGATTTATTACATATACAGCCTGACAGACTTGGAGGTTCTCACAAATGTCAGAGTTAGACCAGGCCAGTATACATAGAAAAGGGCATGGAGAGCTGAAATCTTGGATAGGACAATAATTTAAAACTTCACCCACTTGGTATTTGTTTACTTTAGGGAAGCTCTTTTAAGCAATTGTTTTGAAAAATTATAAGAGATCCATTTAGAGCAAGTTTGTAATCTTGGATTTCATTTCACGGAGCCAATCTATTCCCCACATAGCTTTTCTTTCCTCTTTTCCTTAAAAAAGAAACATGCTTATTTCTGTAAGCTTTCACTGACTTGTCAATTTTATGAATGTGGTCGATGATCCCTGAAGACCAAACAATTCGGTGTAACATCACTTAAATAAGGAAGGGAAACAAACAATTGCGATGTCAGTTCACAACCTCTGTTCCAACGGAAGACCAAATTGTCCAATGGAAGGCCATTTAGTGGTAGGTGCACACTGTCTACAGAGGAATTTAGATTTTTTTGTGACCTATTTTCCTCGAGAACTAGATTTAATCTGTAATATTTTCATCACTGTTTTTATATAAGCATTCATTTATCTCTAAAAATTTTTTAGTTTAAATGTTTTTAGATCTCAAGTACTTAAGCCCTTTAAAATGCTTGTAGGATCTAGGGTTTTCTAACAGAACCTAAAGGGTAAAATGACCCTTCATGTTCTTTCATCTGCATTTTAGCCCAGTGGTTCTCTAAATTTGGCCTGCTTCAGAATCAAAGAATTTGTTCAAATAGATTGCTGTGCCCTACCCCCTGGGTTTTTGATATAGGAGGACGAGATGGGGCCTGAGAATGTGTGTTTCCAATGAAGTTTCCAGGTGAGACTGATTCTTCTGGCTTTGGGGAACACACTTGGAGAACCACAGGTGTCATCTAAGATGAGTTTGACCATACGTGAAAAAAATTAGCATAGCTCTTCTGGAAAGGCCAATCGTCTTTTTATGTGTTTCTCATCTATCTCCACATAGGTAGTTTTATTAAGTTCGTGAACTATGGGAAAAAAGCAATTTGTCCAAAACTCCAATTCAGAGTTCAGTTAACTTGAATTGCTATTCTACATTTTATAGCTGAAAATAAGGAAAATCATTTCAAAATTGATTTTGCAAAATCCATGCACTGAAGCCTGTGACTGTGTTGAATGTGGGGCTGCAATGGGTGGACATTCATGCCCACTCCTCTATGGAAATGGGTTTCCCCGCGGAAGGTAATCACCTAAAGCATGGAGACTTTGTGTAGCTGAGCCTGAAGCATTTGACAGCTGGGAAATGCCTACTGACTGTACCAACTACCTCTGTTCTGGACAGGAAGCGCTTCTTTGAAGGAAAAATTGGGTGTACATCTTATGTCTGTCCCTGATTTGTACAAGGATATAGGAATCATCTCAGTAAAGATTCAAACTTGTGACTGATTCTTTTGACCATATACTTTATTACTTTCTAAAATATTTGCTAAATATATTTCTTAACTATATCTTGAGAAGTCCATCATAGATACCACTGTATTGTGATGAAGATGGAATGAGGACCTCAGGTACCACTGAGTAGTGTAGAGACCCTTCAGGTAGGGACAAAAATCTGCTACATCTCAGTGTGATTTTGTCACCTGTCATCCAGTCACTGTTCTTCAAGAGTGTGAAATCTGATTAGTAAGGGTGCTGCTTTCACCCAAGCTACCCATCGTTCCTCATCCTGTTAACCACGGCTCCTAACTGCTCTCCCTGCTTCCATTATTGCCCTACCCCAAAAGCTAGCCTGCTATAAAAAGGCATTCAGGCCACGACCCTACTCAAATGTTTGAAAAAATTCTCTTCACACATATGTGTGTATGTATATATTACACGTGTATGTATGAATGTATGAATGGGTAATTTTCTTCATAGACCTAGTTTTTGCAGTGTGCAGTTGGTATACGCACCCCCCGCCCCCCCGCAAATTGTTCATTCTGTTTCCTCCGCTATAATTTCAGATTCTTACTGATAGAGATTTTATGTTCTGTTCACTCCTGAACAACCAGATTTCTAAAAAAGTACCTCTTAGCCACTGAACAATTATTAAATATTTGGTAAATATATTGAATAAAAAAATGTTAGCCAGAAAAAAACATCAGAAAGCTGATATGGGTTCAAATTCTAGTTCTGCAACCTACCAGTTTAGATAACTTATGTACATCTCTAAGCTTTGTTTTGCTTTATTTCCCATCTTAGTTAGAATACCTTTGCATCTTAATTAAGTGAAATAGCATATAAAGAAAATGCTATGAAAAGGAAAAAATAGGGCTAAATAATTGGTAAGTTTGAGTATTTATCCCCATAATATTGGGTAAATTACCAAACCTTCCGCTTCCCATAAAAAAAATAAACCCTTGTTATTTGTAATATGTGTTTATATGGATTATTTAAGGTACTGGTGATGAAATATGAATGAAGTGCTACTCTATTTTTTTATTTGAGTGGTATTTGCAATGAATTATTGTATCACAGCATATCCCACACACTCCAGTCATATTTGTTTCCTGCATATGTCTTCAAGGCAGGCCTGTCTATGAAACTATTCTGAGGATGCTTGATATGTGTGTGCTGGGCAGGCTGGCCTCGTCCACTGCCTCCCCCTCCCTGGCCTTCATGGCTTGTGCATACTCCCCGCCCCACAATTCACTTGCTACTCTCTAGATTTACTCTGGTTGGTCCTTCCTAAAAGAACTATCACCATTCACCTGATCCTTCCTACCTGGGCAGGGTGCTTCTCCTTTTGGCATCTTCCTTCCTCAAAAGTGCTGCCCAAATTCTCAGTTCTCATTCTCAACAAAAGTTGCACTTAATGCACGATGCCATATTGTTCAAAATTAGTTTTATTGTTTAATATGGTTTGCTGTCTACTTCATATGTATAGATCCTTTCTGATGAGAATGGGAAGTCCTTGAGGACAAAGACTGGCATAGTCATTCCTTTACCTCGCTCCAAAGCTGCCACCACTCTGCAAAGGTAAGTACATGATTGCTATAACTCTAAATAGATTTTATTTTTCTTAATATAGTGATTCTTGGTCCATACAGATTCCATACGCCCTCTCAGTACAGGGATGGAATATTTTCCTAGATATCTCACTGAAGAACAAAGGGTCTTTCACAATCCTAAGTCAGCATTGGAAGAGTTACTCAGGCTGTGGAACGGAGATTTTCAAGGCTTCGTGGTAAGCAGTAAGCTGCAATTAGATTGTTAGCCCTGAGATTTTGTCATTTATCATCAGGATAAGACAGTTTGTGGTCTTCAGCTGACGTCAAACTTTGGTAATCTAGCTCTCAAATCCCTGGAGCCCCTTCCATTCTTAGCACCATTTTTACTTGCAGTTAGTCAGGGTTTTGCAAAAACAAAAACAGGAATTATCCCAATCCACTTCCCAGTGTGACTGCAGAAGACTGTAAGTAGGGACAAAGCAGCTCAGGGACCTAATGTTGCCTGGGACTTTAGAAAAAAGGTTTTAGAATGGTCTGGATGGACTCTGGACACATTGTTTAGCTGATTAGAAAACAGTGCTTTCCAGTAGTACTGAACCTCATTTCTTTACTCTTACCTTCCCTCGCATTCTTCCCCCTAACTTCTGGCTATTACTGGCTTGTCAAGGTCCTGGAGTTCCCCTCTCCACCACCAGTTACCACTGTGATCCTTTCTGCTTCAACGTGCCAGTAAGATGTCCCATTTTCTGAGAAACATGCTAAGATCCTAAAGCTGATTAAAAAACACACCAAAAAAAACCCACTAATTCATAAAAAATAACAATGGTTTGCAAGCCAACAGTATAACAGAGTGAGATTTTCAAATCAGAATGCCCTGGGTATTGCCTTTCAGCTCTAAGTAGGCTTGTGACCTTGAGCAAGTTACTGGATGTATTAAATAATGAGTCAGTTGTCTCAGGAACCTATTCATGGGCTTATGGTAAGGAATACAATTATGTGTGGTAAGTGCCTGGCACAGAGCCTTCCAAATACTAGCTGTATCATCAATATCATCAGCGTCAACATGAATATTGTTCCAAGATAAAATACTAGACTTTAAACAGAGCCCTTCAATACTTTAACTCAAAATGGAAAACCATAAAAACATCAGGCACTAAAACTCATTTATTTTTCTTGACAGAAAAGACTGAGTATTCATCAAAATGCACTACGAATGTAGCCACTACCTACTCTATACCAAGTAAGCATGGTAAGAAACAGCTTTTCTTTCTACCTCTTTCCATGTAGACCAAGGAGGAAGAACTGCCGAGTGGGGATCCTACTTCTCTGGCTCCCAGGCCTTACACAAAGCCCCAGCATGATTTCCCCCAGGCTCTGTGAGAGTTAAACTTTGTTACTCTAGGAGTCTTCACAAAAGTCCTTTGCACTACAGATAATTCAAGTGTCAGCATCTTTTTGTTTTTAGATGAAAAAACGAGACCTAACCTTTAAATACTGGTATAATAAGTTAGCAATCATAGTCTTAATTTTGTTACAAACAGTAAGTTTCTTAAAGCCAATTTCTATCAGTATAGTTACTTCAGAAATATCACCACCACACATCATATGCTTGTCTTAAAATTACACAGGGCAGTTCTAGGATTAAAATAATGAACAGAAAGCATTATGAATAAAAAAACCACTCTACAATTATAGAAATAATTATTTCCATCACAAACACCACAGCCAGAAACCAAATTTGCATATCAACACTTCATTATTGGAGACCTGGGCACATGGACATTTTTTAAAAGGTTGTAATTTGAGTTTTCATGGTTATTGCACTTTCTGTGACTATGTTTACTTGCTTTTATCTAAAAGGAAAAGTCTATCCAATCTGCAAAATTACTCAGCTTAAAGTCTTTTTTGGTATTTCTTTCAGTGACATTTGTGATGCTGGCAATTCACGTCACAGCTAAAATGCAATTTAACCAGGCTGAGATAGGGGACCTGTTGAACATCCCTTTGGGACATGCGAAGGACCACTACTGAGCGTAGGAAAGCAGGAGCAGGGCCAGGGGAGCGAGGTGAAAGCCAATGTCAGCCAGCATTGGAATCATGGAATACAACCACTCTAGAGAGAACCTGATTCACTTTTGCCTGAAGTTTTCCTTACGTTCTCAAATTCACCGTCTTTCTCAGAGTCACTTAGAGCTCTCTTGACTGGCATCCAATTAAAGGTTTATGTTCTCTATGCACTCTGGGAAATGCAATAAGGGTGGTCACTGATGTACACTTCCATTTCAGGGTGCTCCCCTCATGCCACCCAGAAGTCCCAAAGAAATAGTAAAGCACGCTCACCCTTCAGAAGGGTATCTGAGTTCTCACCACTAGACCTATACCTACCTCTCTGCTTTCTTTCTGTCAAATGCCTAAGAATAGATTCACATTTAGCTATCGAGAAAAACTTGAATTTCTATCCCATAGTAATATAACCATATTACACTAAATATTGCTTTGGAGAAAGAAGCAATAAAGCAGGACAGAAAAACAGGTGCAGAGGAGACAAAAGAGTATGATAGCTCCCAAAAACAGCTACCACTTTAAGACGCTTTGATTTTCAAAGAAAATATACGAAAAAACAATCACAAAAATGCATTGCACAAAATCATAGGAATTAAGCATAAATTCATAAACATTAGCTCCATATGAGAACTTTTCACTTTAAGAAAACTTAAAATGTAAAATGCAAATGTAAAAACACTTAACGTAGGAGAAAACAAATTGCTTTAGAGAGAATTCTTACCTTAGCCAAGGTTCTATTAGCAGGCTACTTTAAGAAATCTAAAAATAAATCATTAACTAGAATAACAAGCTATTGAAACTCAGTTCAAATTTAAGGTCAATGCAAACAAAGATGAAGCATCTCAAATTATAACTAAGTCACTCCATTGAGAGAATTGGATTTACAAAAAGTTGATTTGCAGGCAACTTCAGAATATAACTTTACACAAAATGAATCATGGCAATGAAATTGTGAGATGATTTGGTCCCTGAACTAGGTTTTTCTTTTTTAGTCTCTTCAGGAGTCCTAAGGACAGCTTAAGTATTACTCTGTAGACATCTCAGGGACAAAGCCATCCTAGTTTGCCCATCAGGCCCTGATAGTGTCTCATAAGATGAGAATAAACTATGATGATCCACATGAACGCTGGTAATGGATCACAGTCTAAATTAGACATGGTTTCTGCATTATCAATTTGGTTTGCTTGAAGAAATTGTGAGGCTATCTGAGGATCACAGTGGTACAGCAGGGGCAACTTGAAGCAGATTTATGCTATGAACAAGCCATTTCTTATTCAACCTGAGAAGTAATGGCTTGTTCTGATTCTGGAAGGTGGCAAGGGTCCTGTTTTAATTTTTCATGCAACAATTAATAATCCCAAACATGGTGGTTTGAACAATTCCATGTTATTAGCCCAGGATTCTGTGGGTCAGAAATCCAGACAAGCCTCACCTGGGAGATTTTTCTCTTCCATGTGGATTAGCTAGGGTATCTTATGAGGTTACAGTTAGGTAGTGGTTGGTGCTGGAACATAGCAAACTGGCTTTGCCCACGTGTGTGGTGCCTTGACGGGGACAGCTGTGGGACTGGATGTTGCTTTATACACATGGCCCCCTCCAATGGTTAGCGTGGTCTTCCTTAGACGGTGGCTAGACCCTACTTGTAGATGTTTTAAGTGGCAAAGGTAGAACCTGCTTCACTCTTAAGGATCAACCCTAGAAGTTATACTATACTGCTCAAAATAAATCACAGGACCAGCCCAGATCCAAGAGGATGGGAGAAACAGACTGCCTCCTGATGGGGGAGTGGCAAGGACACTGAAAAGTCACATGTGAGACGGGGCGTATTGTGGTGGCTAACACAAAATACCACAGGACCCCCAAGATTTCTTAGATAAATGATGTGCATCACTTCTTTCTCAGAACTCCCCATATGAACCTTGGAAAGTGGCCATGCTTGGGACACTAAGTGTCCTCCTTGGAAAAGGCAGAGGCTAACAGATAAGATGGGCACTCACCTGGCGGAACTGGTCCAGGTCAATTTTGTTACCCACCAGCACCAGGGGAATTTCATAGGTGTGACGGACCTGAAAAATGAGCTCTTTAAACTTGGCAGCCTCCTGAAATGACTGGCGGTCGGTGACGGAGTAGCACACGATGAATCCCTCCCCGCCTCGCATGTACTGCTCCCTCATGGCCGTGAACTCGGCCTGCAGGCGAAGAGCAAAACCGTGACGCAGGTTAAGACAGTGAAGCCAACATACACCACCAATAAAATAACAGGTCGAAAATCAAGACTAAGTGTTCGGGTAGAAATTGTCTAAACATGTATTTGTGGGCTTTGCATAAAGAAAAGCAGTATAGGGTCTAAATATACCATTATGAAAGCAGAGTTTTAAATTGTTTAATCTTTAATCATAGAAGATTTAAGAAATCTTGGGGGAGATATGTTAGGTAGCAGATTTACTAAAGTAATATTGGGTATTATACAAATAGATTATATACTTTTAATAGTTTTCTATTTAGTGAATTCATTTCGGAAAAGGAATCTAGATTTGTACACTCCAAACGTTAAAACAGAGGAATTCATTTTCTCCTCAAAAATATGAAGACAAATTGGAGTTCAACCTTGATTATCCTTGTGAACAAAGGAAGTTATTAGCATAGCCAATGGCAGATCCTTTTATACATTTGGCTGTTCTTAGGTTTCTCTCACTGAGGTGCACAGAGGGATCATGATGCTGAGTCATGGGTCTATTTTTACATCCTGTTGATTCCTCCATCACCTTCCACAGTGTAACAATGTCTCAACCTGAGGACACTGCTATATGAGTTTCTCATGTTAAATACCCCCTGAACTACAATTTTCTGGCAACTGAAAATTCAAAATTAGGTCTGAATTGCAATCTGAAAAGTTTCAGTCTGAAATATCTGTTTTCACTCACTATTATTCTGAATCTGTTAAAATCACAAGAGCTAGCCTGGCCAGTGTGGCTCAGCGGTTGAGCATCAACCTATGATCCAGTCTTCCGAGGTTTGAATCCAGGGCCGGGCACATGCCTGGGTTGTGGGCTCGATCCCCAGTGGGGGGCGTGCAGGAGGCAGCCGATCAATGACTCTCATTGTTGATGTTTCTCTCTCTCTCCCCGTCCCTCCCCCTTCCTCTCTCTGAAATCAATAAAATACATTTAAAAAAAAATCACAAGAGCTAATTAGGTTCACGCAATAAGAAATAAAAACTTGGACTCTGGTTGTAGAACAAGCCACACTAAATAAAAGACCACCACAAAAATATAATGTAACTTCGACAATTTCTGAGATAAATAAAAGGTTCACATGAACTTGAACTGTATTTGAACCAGGAGGTAAAGATGTGAATTCACCCAGAAAAGTGTTCATAAGTAGTACTAAAATATTCTGCTCAGTGTAATTGTCTCCACAAATGTCTATACATGTTAATTTGATTTAACATGGCTTGGCTTTTGAATGGGAGCATTTACATAGATCTAGAAATGTTAGAAAATGGGGATGTTTACAAATCTAGAGAAAGTAATAATGTTAATAAGGTCCTGAGTTAGTGCATGAATCTCACATTGTTTTCAGTCAAAATGGAATGGATGCAAATAGTTATACTGGGCTCAGCCAATCATTGTGAAGTTGTAAGAACTTGAACCTGGAGAGGAAAGGTGACTTGTCCAAGGATGGACAGCCAGCTAATGTAAAGCTGGTGTGAATAATTCACATTCTCTGACTCTCACTGTATCAGTTTACTTAGTATTAAATTTTACTTTAGTTTAATTCTAAATTTCACTATGTTGAGTCAAATGTACTAACACAAGAGAAACAAACTACTTGGTCTCAATTTTCTTTATCTCTAAAAAAAAAAAAAAAAAAAAAAAAAATGCCCGAGATCCCTTGTTGTTCTGACATTCTTTAATTTTGAAAACGCTATTCCTTAGTTGAAATCTCAAAGCTGATATGGATCGACTAGAAAATTATGGACTGAAATTGCTAAATGATGTTTCCCAAACTTATTGGTTTTCAAATAGAAGTGATAGAATCATCATAGAAATATGATTTTTAAGGAAATATAAATGGACTTTTTACATCAGTTGTATATGATTGAACCATAATAAAATGCTAACTAAAGTAAACTGAAGATGTAATTTAAAACTTACAGTTCACTTTATTTGCCAATTATTTTAAGTGTTAAAATTATGTAATTACCTATTGAGTATTAAAACAACAAATACACATTGCAAGATATTTAAGTAGTACATAGTATATAAAACTAATTTTCTTTCCACTGCAGACTCCCGGTTTTCCTTCCCAAGTGTGTGACAGACTATTTCTGTAAGGATAAAGAAACTAGTAACTATGTGTATGTACATAAGCATTTCACCTTTATAAACCTTTTTTTTTTTAATATATCTTTATTGATTTCAGAGAGAGGAAAGAAGATGGGGGGAGAGAGAGAGAGAGAGAGAGAGAGATGGAAACATCAATGCTGAGAGAGTCATTGATCGGCTGCCTCCTGCACGCCCCTGACTGGGGATGGAGCCCACAACCCAGGCATGTGCCCTGACCAGGAATCGAACCCCGATCTCCTGGATCCCAGGTCGACGCTCAACCGCTGAGCCACGCCCGGCCGGGCTATACACCTTTTTATACTCAAATGGTAACATACACAACTTTTACTTTTAACCTTCATTGAAATTTAATAGTCCAAATGTACCTTAAAGACCATTCCACCTAAGCATATATAAGTATTGGTTATTATTTTACATGAATGCACAATTTCTTTTATGCATGTACAGTAATTTAACTAGCTGCCTATGAAAAGGCATTTAGATGTCCTCCATTTATTTCTATTACAGATAATGCTGCAATACATATTCTTAAACATCCTTGTTGCACAGATTTATGTGTAGCTCAGAGATAGTATCGCAAGATCAAAGAGAATATGCATTTTTGAGAAACAGTGCCAAAATCACCAGACACTGTACCCTAACTCTCCTTCCAACGTTACAGTTACATAAAAGGTGTCCATTTTACGTCATTCTCACAAATGTCACTTATCATTTTTCTACCTTTTATAAATTTTAGAGTAAAAAAAATATTTTCTTTCATCTGTATTTATGAGCCAAACTAAGTATTTCCTATTTGCAAACTCTTCTAGATGTGGATTTTATTTTGCTGTGAGAAATGAAGTAGCTTTTAAATTCTTGAATTTTTAAAAATTTGGACTAGAGTAGGTTTTTTTCCTACATCAGACATAAGGAAACAATAAATTTGACTCCAACAATAACTATGCCACAGAGAAAAGACTAATAAATTTGAGAAACTCCAGCAACCTATTAAGAAAACGGGCAAAGCACATGAAGGTAAAATTCACAGGGAACAGTATTGAATGAATGAGTGCATATCCAACCATGTCGGTTAACTTACTTCAAAGGCACATACGTGTTCTATTAAAAACAGATTTACTGGCCTCACATCTGATCTGAATTGGAGTCTCTAGGTATGAGTTTCCAGCATTAGTATTTTAAAGGGCTCCTCATTTTATTTTGCTTTGCACCTGGATGTCAGGGTACATAACTGTGTGCATGTTCAAAAGTGGTCTTTATGATCTGTGCCTCCCAGATTGTTCTCTCAGAACATGACTTCTAGGTCTGTTACTCAGAGCATGTCCTCTAACCAATTACCTAACTCCTCAGCGCCTCAATTTCCTTTTTTGTCAAAAGGGATTAGAACTCACACTTAACCCATTTTACGGGACTGTAGAAAGGATCAAAGGAGAGAACAGATTGGAAGATGCTTTGATGAATTTTTAAAATATGATACAAATTAATCCTATTATTATCTCCGGTACAAATTCTGAAGAATAGAACCTTTCACTGTGAGAACAGGCATGAAATCCTCTTAGAGCTTCATTAAATATAAATGTGAAAGCATTTCTCAAATATGCTTAATCAGAAATTAAATTTTTTTGTTCAAATAGGAGAATCTTTTTACCAATACGACATAGTTATCTCAGTGAATGAAGGGACACCTCCTCTTAGCTGACCTTATCCATACCAACTCTTTTCATAGCATATATGAGTAAGTCTGTTACTTAAAGATGCACTTTAGGCTGATAGGGCCAGAAAGTTGAGCAGAAACTCTGCAGCTATGTATCAACTTAATTATATGATACTGAATCGTTTAAAAAAAAACAAAAATTGATGTACAACATGTTGCTTCCATTTTTGTTCACCCATGAATTAAAGATCCCTGTACTTCATGTTTTGTGTATCCTGAATGTTAATATCTCCTTCATTTGTTTCCTGCTACAAATGGAACTTGTTGGTTAATTATTCAGGAACATTACAAGATACCATTTTCTGTCCATAAATAGCTAAATATCTATGAAACTGGCCCATTATGTAAAATGCTACAAACATAAGCATTTCTAATATTCTGTAAGCTTTTTTGAGTACAGTGATGCAGCTTGATCAGTTTATTGCTTCTTTGTATTAAAATAGTGAGAGCGCCTGGCCGGAGTGGCTCAGGGGTCGAGCATCGACTTATAATCCAGGAGGTGGAGGTTCGATTCCCGGTCAGGGCACATGCCCGGGTTGCGGGCTCCATCCCCAGTAGGGGGCGTGCAGGAGGCAGCCCATCAATGACTATCATTGATGTTTCTATCTCCCTCTCTCCCTCTCCCTTCTCTCTGAAATCAGTAAGGACATATTCTAAAACAGTGGGAGAATTCTCAATTCTGAAAACAAAGAATTTATTAACTTCATATCCCAGTTTCTTGATTATCAGAGTAAGTTTTTCGAGGAGGTATTCAGAACCCTAGGGACTGAACCAGCTCACCATTGCATTCAGCTAGCGCTGCTGCAACAGACACACGACTCGCTATCTACAAAATGCTCCAGCATTACAGGCAGACCCTCCTTTCAACCGACCCCTAGACCACCACACATACCAGTCTATACCGGCTGCCATATAGCCACGATAACCACATCTCCACACCAAATCCATCGTCCTAGTAAAGACAGTAAATTGAAAAGTAAGTCACTTACTTACCTAACACCATGCCAGGTGGTAAGTTAAGTAAGTAGTAAAGCAAAGTGTGACCCTATCCTGGTTGGAGAAACTCAACTAGACCAGGATAAAACAAATGAAGAACCACTGAGGGCTAGATGAACCATGGTGGTTCAGAGAAGGGCAAGAGTTTTCAGAAGGAAGGCAGAGAGGGCTTGGGGGTGGATGTGTTTTAAATTTACTGATTGTAAAGAGCAACTCCAACTTTAATGCAACTCAGTTTCCAAAGATTATGTATTGTCACCATTAAACAACCGTTTGTTATTCAAATTCGGCCTTTGATGGCAGTTAAACACCACTTGGGACCTGCGTACCAGTCAATAGTTCAATTTTTCCGAGTCTGTCAGAGGAGCAATGTGGTGGTGGTTGTTTTTTTTTGCATGTTGTTAAAGAAAAAAAATATGAAAGTGATGAAAGGGTAGGTTATCATACATTTATTATATTTGATGCAAAGTAAAAAGATTGAAATCAGGAGAAGTGGTGGTTCTTCAGTGTCGATCTGATGTCTGAAGCTGGTTAAGGGTGTTTAAATGAAATGGAAATGAACAAAGGGTTTTTATAAATGCTGATACCATATGGTCAAAAATTAATTCTGAAAGGCAAAATGTAATTCAGAGCTTTGTATTATTTTGTAGTTTAAAGAGGACTTAACTATCTCCACCATTATGCATTTGTCATCCGTCTTTCAATATTTGACACTCATGTCCTTTCGGGAATGCATTAAATCATGGAATACTGCCTAACATATTCATCAAATATTCATTGAGCACTTACTATGTGACAGGCATTTAAAATTGGAGATATAAAACAATACATATAATACAAAAATAATACATATAATACATGTAATAAAACACAATACATGTAACAAAATTGTGGATAAATATGGAAAAGAACAGAGGGATTAGATCAAAACCAAGGTAAAGTGAGAATACAATTTAATCTGCAAAATCTCAGCTTTTAGACAAGCAAAGCTACAATAGAAACAGAATCAATTATACCACTTTTTTTGTGGTCAAAAAACCACACATTAATGGGTCAGGTGATACAAATCTCTCACTAAGCATTCAGAACTGAAAGCAATACGCCTTATGGGGTTTCAGCTAAGGGACAATACCCTCAATATCAAAAGGATCTGCAGTATCAGGTTTCCTGAGTCTAAGTCTCTAATTGTATTTTTCAATGTAAGTCTCACCAAATATTTTGCAGACTTACTCTGTGCTACTACTGTAGCAAGGCTCAAGTAAGATAACAGAAAAGTTGCTTTGTAGAAGATAGGACAATACATTAAAATTGAGGATAATAGTTAAACTATTTTTATTTTAATGCTTGAAAACTCTTAGGGCTCTGATTCTGATGGTCACTGGAGGATTCATGGTGCCTAGAATCTGGCTATAATGAAGATGACTCCTGTAAAGCTCTTGCCTCAATACAACTTAAAATAAATGCTAAGAAAAAATAAAATAAAAAATGCTAAGGTTACAATGCAAGACAGGCTGCATAATTTGCAGGCCCAGTGCAAAACGAAGACATGTGGACCCTGGTTCAAAAATTAAGAATTTCAAGACAGCAACAGCAGGGCCTTAAAATGAACACATGGCCCTTCTGAGCATGGAGCCCTGGGCAGCTGCACAAATCACAGGCCCTTGTGAAGGCAGCCCCATCGACAGGTGTAACAAAAAAGCAGCCAAGAGCACATGTGAGGAGTCCTCCAAAGAGAGGCTCTCTGGGCAGGTCTCTCAGACGGAGGGTCAATGGCAATGCTGCTCAGATGTTAAGTCACTTCTGAGGCTTCCTGACCCCGGAGAGGGACACAAACCCAGGCAAGGATAGATGGGCAAGGTGGTGTGAAGCATGCTTTTGGGGAGAAAGTGAGGGACATGTGGCAGGGGACTGGCATATATACTTCATATGGGAAATTATATTAGAGAGACATGAGTATGGGTCATGTAAAGAGTGGCATGTTCCTATTATCAAGTGAAGTCACGTAACTGAAAGCCCTGACAACTAGCTTTGGATCAGATGTGAGAGGAAACCAAAAACAAGAGATTTTTTTTTTTTTTTAATTTGTGGCTCTATTTAAATAGGATTGGTCTGGCAATACTTGGATGAGTAGAGAGAAGAGAGGTTGAAGGAAGAGAAAAACTCTTGAAGGCATTTGCAGTAATTCTGAAGCGAATTTCCATGGGGGAAGAAATAGAATGGAAAATTCTTGAGTGAGAGGTCACGGTACAGGGAAATGGAAGGAAGAGGAATATTTCTGACATTTCAAGGATGAACTAAAGACAGACTTGATGGATACCAGTTTGGGACTGAGAGAATAAATAGAAAAATGCTATAGATGGTTCAATCAATAATACTGAGCCATTGGTTGGGCTTTTGCTCATGTTCTACCTCCATGGTCTATATTATTAGCTCCCACCTTAGAGAGGAAAAAATTGAAATAGATACTAAACAATACGGCCAAAGTCCTAGAGCTACTAGTCAGGAATTAGAGACAACACACCACACTGCCTCTCCAAGGAAAGAATTTAATGTGGCTCCAGTCTGTGTAGCTCCAGAGCCTGGAAAACAATGTAAGTCAGAATAAAAAGACCTTGAAAAAGTAAATAACTTAAGGGCCATTGCGTCACATAAAGATTTGCATTGGTCTAGAGTTGACACTAAAAACCTAAACGGAACTTTTGATAGGTAACTGGAAATAGGGTTAATGCGAAAAAAGAACATCCAATTGGGGCAGGGTTGAAAGCCACAATTAGGGGACAAGTCTTTTTGATTGATCATGGGGATAGGAATTAGAGTATAAAGTTGACAAGTCTGGATTAGTTTTGGGCAACAGGGATTGTTTTTGTTACATTTTAGGGGGGTGGAGACTTGTCCCATTGAGAGCATATTTTAAAGATTTTATGAAAACAGTTTTTGACAGCTATCTTCTAGTTTTGTTCTCTTGCCAAATATTCTCAGTACTTAACAGTCCAAATTTATGTACTTATAACTCTTCCTCTGTATCCTAATTAATGTGCTTTCCTCTCATCACTAGACTCTAGACTACCTGAGAGAAGGGCTTTCGGGCACTGTATCCTCCAAAGCACTAGGGATGGTGCCTGGATCAGAGCCCAATAGATAATTATGTTATTTAATTACTTACTTTAAGCTAAATGATTTTAAGTAATGCTACCATTCCCTGAATGATATACACTTTAAAAAGTACGGTTTGGAGAATGGGGGATAGATATAAAAATGGAATCAAATAGTTATTTACTCATTTCCATAAAATTAAGGCCAGGTCTAGTCTACCTTTTATGTAAGCATACATCCCACTGAAATATAAATTAATTAGAAAACAATTTAATGTTTCTTATATAATTTTCTACCTTCAATCATTTGTCTCACTCTAATAAGATGAATCTGTCTCTGGATGCATCAAATTTCTTTGCCATAGAAGTCTGTTTTGTCTTCTCCCAGTCTGTTTGACTTGTACTTTCTCAAAGACTTCAAGTTTCATGACTGCCTCTCGTGGTACAAATCCACTAAAAGATATTTTTATCACAGCTGGTTTCCTGTTTATCCTGAGGTCACTCATACTGTGAGCTGCCTTCCTGCTAATAAAACCTACAGCAGTGCACCTCGGGAGAAGGCAGCGTAGCTGTTACAGAAGGATTTCATCCACTACATTTTCGTCATTCCCAATATGATACTCAAAGGATGATCCCCCAAAAGTACGGTGAATGAGAAAATTCACATGACAAAATTGCATTTGCTAATTGATTTAGAGCACATGATAGGCTACCACAATTTAAAAAATGATGTGTGAGATGTGTATGTATATAGAGTGGGGCGAAAGTAGATTTACAGTTTTGAGTACACAAAACAAAGTTCAGTCTTGTAGGATGTATTAATTATTGTATTATTTCCCATACAAACTGTAAACCTACTTTTGCCCTATCCTGTGTGTGTATATGTATGTATATATTTGTACACACACACGAAATGCTCTAAAAAGCCTATCACACAAAGTAATTCATATTCCTATTGGCTGAATAGAAAAAGATAAATTACTATTTGGTTCTCCAGGTAAAAATCCTAATCATCTTGTTTTGTGATACTTAGAATGCTTTGTTACCAGATAATCCTAAAATTTTAGAGGTCTATTGAGCAGCTTCTATGTCATCACACAAATGAGGGAAAGCTACCCAAAATGCTTGCCCTCCATGCTATCTGAAGTACAGCTGCCGAAGATGCCTTCCTCGACCAAATTCCACTTAGGCTCCCCGAGCCTTTCAACTAGGTCTTGATGTTTGGATGTTTCTTCCTGCACTGTCCAATCTTAGCAACAATCCTGCTAAGTAGACGCAGTCAGGATCTCCCATGGTCCTTGCTTGCCATCCTGGGTGTTCAACCAGGGTCCTCAACCTCCACCCGCCCTCCAGATGATGTCCGACAGCCACCCTGGTCTGCCTGCAGTAAGAATCCCACCAGGTCACCTGAGCCCAAGGCCTCCCTTATCTCCCATGTTTCCTCTTTGCAATTTCCCATCCACCCATCCCCACTCTGCTCCTTGGCGATAAATTCCTGCTGGTCCATGCTGTATTTGGAATTAACCCTGGTTTTATACTGCGGTCTCCTTTTCTTATTGTAATGGTCCTGTATAAATCTTTACCACTTTAACTACTTGTCCAGCTCCAATTTTTCTTTAACAACCAGACACAGATTAAGGGTTCCTAGACCTTAGGAGGTGCTGGATATATCTCACCCTCCAGCTTAGTCAGTCTCCTGGGTGGCTTCCCTAACCCCAGGCTCCCTCTTCTCCAATCAGCCCATCATGCCTTTGTTTCCCTGTCCAACTAACCCTTAAACACTACATTCATTATGCCGCTCTTCTGCCTCCAAAGGTCCAGTGGTTACCCATTTGCTTTCACATCAAATCTACACTCACCTGCTTGATTTTACGACTCTATATATTCTGACATCATGTTGCATATCCAGCTTTATATCCAATTAATCCTGACCATGTTAATACTCTCTAACAAGGTCACTTCATGCTTACTCATTAGTTGTCTCCTCTCACCACTGTGCCTTCACACACATTGTTTCCCGCGATGGAACTTTTTCTGGCTAATAGAGTATTTAGTGATTATCGGTTGCAAGTCTCATTCTGCAGATGAGAAAATCAGGGCCCAGAAAAGCAGTGATGACATCACTTTCTCATAGCTAATTAAAACACAGCTAGGTCAGCCCTGGCTGGGTGGCTCAGTTGGTTGGAGCATCTTCCCCGGACACCAGTAGGTTGCGGGTTTGGTTCCCGTCAGAACATAACTAGGTCGCTGGTTGGATCCCTGGTTGGCACATATAGGAGACAACCAATAGACCTCTCAAATCAATAAAAACATATCCTCAGGTGAAGACTAAGAAACAAAAATAAACACATAAAGAAATGACAGCCAGGTCAGAAAACTCAGGCTTTCAATTCTTTACATTGTTGGGAAGCCGCCCTTTGTCTTCCGCGACCCGTGTTGCACACACTCTTCAATTACATTTCTTCTTTCATGAACCGATGGCTAACAGACCCAGCCATTACTGACCACCTGTTGTGTATATTTTTCTCACTTAGCATCAAAAATTAGCAACTAATTACATCCCTGTTATATAATTAACAATTGATTATACCTTTATTATTTGAGTTAGGTTTGCATCATCAAGCAGATTTTCAATATTCTGGGGTCCACATCAAGGCTTGAACTATGTTTTTATTTCCCAGATTTTGGATATATGACAATTTTGATTAAACTGATGCTGTTTAAGTGGACAAATGCCATTTCTAATAAATAGTTGTTTGCTCTACAGAGAATGTGTATGTTCTAGAACAGAGATAATTAGAAAGCTTCTAACACCACAGGAGTTTGTGAAGACATACATTTTCATTGAGTGATCTTTTTATCTCACGAAAACCAATGAAACAAATCCTAATTCTAGTATTTTATTACTGAATAATTTGGTCACCAATTTTCTTTTTAAAATCCCCTTTAAGCATGTCTGCTTTGATGTGTCACACTTATGTGGAGAATACTCTATCAGAATGATTCTGAAGTTTTTTGCTACTTAAACCTCAGAGGTGTATCAGAGAATCAGACAAAGGGGATGGTAAGAGCTTGGCTCTCCTGGCGACATGGTGGCAAGTTGGCTGGTGTGTGTGGATTCGGAGTTAAGTAGAAGAGAAAAAATAAAAAGGTAAGTAGGAGATGTGTTCTGGAGAACATCAAATCCGTCTGCAAAGCTGATTTAGTTATCAACTAACCACAAAGTTTCCCGTACTACGTATCTCAGGGTTGGATCCAATTTGCCCGAATATAGATTGAACAGGAAAGAGTGTAAGACATGGATGGAGTATTTCAGGGAGTTCCATAAATCTGTAAACACGTGATAAAAATGTATTGGGGAAAAATAAAAGCTAACCCAATTTTAGCAGATGAAAGAGCCCTGGAAATAGTGATTGTGACTATTAGAGGTAATAGATGAAGGAAACCCTTCGGGAGGCCAGGGATTGGCCTTAGCTATCTGGGGGGCAAATGCAGGAAGGGGCAATGCCTCAGGAGTTCTCTACTTCTGACAGAGGCTGCAGAAGGTTGTTCTGTGTTAAAGCCTCAGCTCCTGACACAGTGTAGATAAGTGCAAGGGTGTTCAAATGTGAGTCTCCAAGACGTTTCAAAAGTTTGGTATTTAATACAGAGGTAATGATTGATGTGAGTAGAAAAGGGGGGGGACCCACAGCTGTACTCTTGACACAATGTTTGAAACTCAAAAAATGGGAAAATGCAGAAAATAAAGACAAGGGACTTTTAAGCAACACATACAGAAAACGTAATGGTAGAAATGACAGTTCCAGAGATTATTTGCAATGAGACTGAATGTATGTGAAATCATGCAGTTTCTGTCCTAATTAGGACAGAGCAAAATGACAGTATAAAATAAGTCTCTCACCTAATTTTCAGGATTCAGTACAGATTAACTCACTTGGTAGGTATTCCCCAGGTCTGCAAGTCATTTCCTCCTCTTAAAAGTACCATCTTTCCAAAGCTGCTGAATAAAGACCTATCAAAGTGGTCGTTTCCAATTGGAAACTCACTTTAAGAGATGATTTTGCTTCCACCAAGAGAAACTGTCTACTCGTATTAGAATTTAGCACTATTAGCTGAAGGATGATCCAAATATGGAAAATATTCTATTTTATATTTAGGCAAAAAGAAAAGAAATATTAACCAACTCTGATAAAAGATTATTAGTAACACCCATAATAGATTATTTCTGATTTGCTTGAAAGAGATTAAATAAGAAACTGATAACAAACTTTGTAATGGAGTCAAGTCATTCAGGACATAAGTAGAAAATGTCAAGAAATTACAACTAGCAAGAGCCAGAGAGGGGGGATTGAGCTGGAGCCCAAGCTCCTGGGTTTGAATTCTGATTCTGCCACTTGATAGCTCCATGGGACTCACTTTTTTACCTGTTCAGTGGGGTTAATAAGACTGCCTACCTCATAAAGTTGATGTGAGGACCAAGTAAATTAATACAGCTAAAGGTCGGAAGATTTCTTTTTGTGAAGCATATCCAAGAGCTCCTGGGACACAAAGACCCAGTACACCTTGGCTCTTCTTAGTATTGTTTGTCTTTAAGTCTGTTGCCTCTTTTAACCACCTACTTAAGGTGAACAGAGTTACAAATGAATCTAAAGCCACAGACAATTTCTTACAAAAGCAACTTTTTAATTATCCCCTAAAGTGATTTGCTAAGTTTAATCCATTACCACTGAAAGGAAACACCTGTTTTAAACTTTTGCTTTATTTCATATTGACTTCCAATGCTTGTTCTTTATTTCAGGTAAAAGTACCTTTATATTTTTTTAAAGAATAGTTTATATTTTTTAGAGAAAGGAAAGAGAAACATCCATGTGAGAGGGGAACATCAATCCGCTGCATCCTGCATGCCCCCTACCAGGGATGGAGTCCAAAACCCAGGTACATGCCCTTGACTGGGGATTGAACTGGCCACCTCCTGGTGCATGGGACGATGCCCAACCCACTGAGCCACACTGGCCAAAGCATATATTTTTAATCTACTGAAGCAGCTATTAATTTCCAAAAACTGAACTACAATTCCGATTACAAACAATTCTCTAGAAAAATAGTGTGACTTTTGATAGCTCTTAACACATCAAATAGTATAGAAAATAAGTGCAATAGTTTGAATATAATTAGAACCAGAAGAATTTGCTCCAGAGGATTTCATGCAAGTCCACGGCAATTTGCATTAATCTGAGCATTCTCCTATTGTTTGTCTACCTGAATGAAGGTTTTTAAGTATAAATCCTATAGATTAACACTCTGAGAAAAAGCCAACACTGGTGTTTTAATGTGTTGTGCAAGCTAATCTAACAAAAGCTGAATAACAATGGCCTAGGAAAGATAGATTTTAATGCCCTCTGTATTTGCCCGTTTCATTCCTCAAAGTTCAGTTTCAACGTTGCAGGTCACATCTTCTCAAACTTCTTTTCAAAGTAGAAATGAATGCTCTTAGATCTTTGAAGTCTCACATGTTTATATATACATGCACATATATATACACACATACATATACACATATGTACACACGCATACGTATGTATACATGTATATAGTCTTACTATATATTACTATACATATATTGTCTTATACATACACAAGTATTTTGTTTTACATTCTCTATTGCATGATGGGCTGCCTGTTTAAGGTGCCTGAACATTGCATTTAGTAGGTCCTCCAAAAATATCGTTTAGGGAATAAAGAATTACACTTCATACCAATTCCTTTATAGTTTATATGGCTCTTTCATAAGCTTGACTTAATACAATATTGAAAAGTATCAAGAATTCCACCTTATATGTTAGGAAAATGAAGCCCAGGAATATTCAATATATTGATTGAAGTCACAGTGAGGAGGACGCGAATTTTAATTTAAGTCCACCTGATGCTAATTCGTGCACTCCACGCAATACCCAGCTGACTCTTGGAGCAACAATGCCATTTACTGTATGGTACGAAACCCCACTAATCTAAGACTTTAAATGCAGCCCTTTTATAGTGCAAACCATGGTTCCATTTATTCCTAGTTTATGTCTTGGAAAACTGTGCTTATTCCATCAGGTTTGACATGCAAGTTTCTAACACATATATTTGGCTAATGGACAGCCAGAAGGGGAATTTTAAGCCACATTTGAGGGGAGGAATAGCTTAGCCCTGAATGTGGGAAAGGGATATCCAGACAGACTATACAGAAGCAAGAGCGAAATGAGCAAGGAGCACACATCATTTTAAGCAGATGTGCATGACCGCAGCCGAGAGCTGCTGTCAGGGAAGAAAACAGGCCGGCTGTGCACAGAATCGCATGGGAAACTGTCAAGATGGTGTGATTTGAGGGACACCAAAAGCTGTTCCCTTGCCAAAAATATTTCCCCTACTGACCTCCCTCCCTCACCCCGCTATTACTTGCTTTTCTGAGTTAAAGCATCAAAAGTTGCTGTTTACAGGCAAGCAGGTTCTCCAGGAAGGTGAAACTTTGCTGCTCAGATGTACTGGGAAGTAGTTCATTAGCAAAGGGTAAGAGATTCCTCAGAAGAGTGCAAGTAAGTCCAAAATAAGGCACATAAACAAAGGCTTCTAAAAAGCAGCTGCCCTGAAGCCACTGTTCTGTTCACTCACCTCCCCATTTACAGTGTTGGCACAGCAGTCGCAGAGGGTTAGAACCTGCAGAGCCTCAGACGCCACAGTCTCACGCGGCAACATTCCCAGGGAAAGAGGGGCGCCTCGAGAACGGAAACTGCCACGAACCCATCGTATGATCTCTGTTGGTTCGCAACCCCAGCAGTTCCCAGGCTGCCACAAGAAACTGGCCCCCATACTCGGAAGGCAAGGATAAAGAAGACACAAGCCATCCCAGACTGGGAGGTGGCAGTTTAGTAAACAAGGGAGCTTTATGTGAGAGACTTGCCTCCCCAGCGCCAAGACCAGGTCTCAACACCCACCCACCACCCATCTAAGAGTTTATATAGTGGCCTTAAGTGGGTCCCGACACATGAACCATCCAGATGGTCTCAATAGCACACTGCTCTCTCCTTAAATGGGCTCCAGCTGGGGGCAAGGTGGCTGGAAGGTAGAGTCAAAAGACAGGAGGGCTGAGGAGCCTCGGATTGCCTGGGGCCAGCTCTCGGGTCAACCCAGGGTCACGGCCTCTTGATGACCTCCGCCAACAATCCTGAGCAAGCAATAGTCCTCACGTGTCCAGTTTCTTCACTTTTAGAAAAGGTGAGGATGATTCCCATCCTTTCTAAAAAACAATTGTTGTGAAGGAATCACATCAATCTCCTATGGGAAAAACGTGCTAGAAAATTTTAATATATTATTATTTGCTTTAAAACGCTAATATCTAACACATTAAAGTAGAATTCTGAACATTTATTTCATAATTGTGTCAGTCATGTGTTATTATATATTATATAAATAATTTAAAAATATATATTAGATATGGTAATATATTTATAATTTCAGTTAATTTTAAGAACAACCCTATGAAAGAGGGAAACTAAGGAACAGAGATTAAGTAACTTGTCTAAAGTCACCCAGCTAGTGGTAGGACTGGAATTAGTACCAAAGATACTTCACTTTTCTCATTTCCATTGTATGAGTATGTAAAAGAGTAGGCTATTTTTTCCTGGTATTCAAATTCTCAAGGTATCATTCAGGGGTAGGGAACGTCCAGCCTGAGGGCCCTATGTTGCCTGCAAAATCGTTGGGTCTGGCCCTGCTAAGCCAACCGCAGGCGGGACTCTAAATTCAATAAATTGATAATTTTGTATGGCCTGTGAATAATATTATAAATATCCAAATGGTCCTTGGCAGAAAAAAGGTTCCCCACCCCTGATTTAAGTGTGACTAGTGAGATCTGTCATTTTAGAGTTGCTATCTAAATTGTTTAAGTGAACAAAATAGTGATTATGCCAATTACTTACATTCTATTTGACTTTTCAAAGTAGAAACAACCCCTTAGGACCTATAAATAACAATTGATCAGACAAAAACTCAATATGACTTGGAATATGGACTGTTTTCCTCTGTGCAAAGACTGGATACTAATGTGAGGTCTCAACTCCTATAATTAGAAGATAAGCATGTCCTGCCACCCTTCAGAGAGTAGAGGAGTGGCCTCTCACCATCTGAACCCTCTGTCTGTTCCTAGTATATTTACTGTTCAGTAAAATTTTACTGCTATGTGCCCTATTCCTCCTAGTTAATGGTCACTCTGACTTCGTTGCTTTGGTCCTAAATAATGGAGTCACCCTTTACTTTTCTCTTATTTTCTGCACCTCATATTAAATGTACCACAAACTTTGTCAATTCTACCTTCAAGATATATACAGAATTCAACTACTTTTAGCACTGACACCACCTGGGTGCAAGTCACCAATACCTGTCACTTGATTGCAATAACCTCCCAGCTACTCTTTGGGCTCCTACTTGTCCCTCCCAGGTCTGTTATCAACACTACTCAGAGTGAGCTTCTCAAATGTAAATCAGATCAAGTCTCATCCCCGCTCAGAACTAATGGCTCCCTGGGCCGTTCAGTGGAAACAACAGTCCTGAAAAGTGGACCACCCACTAACCTCTCTGACAGTCCCCTTGCTCATTCCACTAGAGCCACCTGGCCTCTTCTCTGTGCCCCTAAATATAGTAGTCAAACTCCTGCCTCAAGGGTCCTTCTGCCAGCAGATGTGCACATGGCACACTCCTTCACCTCTCTCAGGACTTTACTCAAATGTTACCTTCCAGAAAGACCTTCTCTGATCTCCTTTTTCAAACCACATCACCCTTATGTCCTGCTCTTATTCCAACCAAGAGACCATTGAGTTTTGTTGTTTACATAGTATGTTGTTTATGACTGTCTTACCCACTACAATGTAAGCTTCATAAACTCGAAGATTTTCATCCCTTTCATTTGCAGCTATACCCCCTAGTCCCTTGGCTATGCCTGGCATAGGGCAGGTGATCACTGAGTCTGAGGAAGGGGTGGTTGGCCAGGTGGGTATTGTGATATGGAGAAGAGGTACATGTCTCAATGAAACATGCTCTACTTAGCTCCAATGTCCAGTTTTCATATGGTAAAGGGGCCAGAAATCTGGATTTGTGTGAGGTAGCTCCTGATTTTGAGATCAAGAAGAGATTCAAGAAAGTTTTTAGTTGTATGATTTAACTCTTCAAAGCACACAAACCCTATATAGACAGGGACAGGTATGCCCACAAGTCACCACTTTTGGGGTTCTGCTTGGAGCCTCTGAGTTGCTAAAAATCTTTTAGATCTAACACTCAAATATTCCACCTAGGGCCCATTTACTGGATCAAACTTATTTCCATAAAAATGTATAATTTATAAGTGCCAATATTTTCAACCGTCCTAGGAGAGAGATTGTATCACTTCTGAAAGGCCTCTCTCCAGTAAGCCTTCTAGGAGAAGCAAGAAAGCAGTTACACTGATTACAGGCATTCTGAGAGTGATTGTCTTAATTAATAAAACTCAAGCATTAGTGTTTGGGTTTATGTTCTATTTTATTTAGAAAATAGTGTTTCTCAACAGTGTCCTTAATAATTAATTACATTATTGAATGTAGATTTCTATCTCACCTTAGCTTTTCTCTAATGTAATTTCTTTCTATTCGATAACTAGCACTTGTACTTTATTAGATATTTTATAGGTGCATTTATATCGCTGACCATTTAACATTAACTTAATTAAACTGCTTATTGGTATCTATTCCATAAGAGATTTTTCTGCAAAGGATAATCACATTCTACACACATGCATAGCCAAGGGGTGTATCTAGCTTCTTTAGAAAACTTTTCTTGTCCCATGGGGGAGAAAATGTTAGGATCCTAGTTTAACACTCATTTAGGCGTATATTTCTTCTTTGAAGAGGCAAAACACATTGGCAAAGATTCCTTCTGTTAGAACAACGCACCTCTGAGAATTTGGGCACCAACACTGCGTTAACTGAGTGTTTTTGACACGGAAAAGCTACAAGGGCAAACACTGATTTTCTTGAGTGTTTCCCCATGACAGAATAAACATAAGCTTATTTCAATCAGGCAGTGATGAGGTTACATTTGACACAGTGGTTCATGTAATTATTTGGTAGTGTGATCTTTCATTAATTTCTGTTTTTTATTTTTTATTTTTTAAAGCATATCTTTTCATTCTCAGACTTGTACAGTGACTCATTTTCCGTCTGTTAAGGATTGTGTTGACAAGATGAGTGAGCTACATAGAGCAAATCATATCGGTTTGTCAACAAGTAAGAGGCAAAATGTTAGTCAAAACAGAATTCAATGGATTTTAAGCTGGTTATGCCATTTGAAATATTTGCATGAGAAATCAGAAAGGATGAATATCAGATAAATAGCATTGTTGTGCACACAGAAGCACTGATTTGGAAATGTGTTTATTTAATTTTTAGTTATTTTTAAAAATCATACAAAAGCAAATTTTAAATTCTGTGAACACATTGGATGCACATTTTATGTAATTGTACATTAGCCTGTAAAACAAAACTAAAGTTCTGAAAAATTAAAATTAAATAAACTGACCATGATATGTGAACTCGATGAAAGAATATAGTTTAGTCTGAAGGGGTACAAACTTGCAAGCAGATATGGCATTGTTATAAAAGAAGTCCAGCTTTTAGCAAACTCTTAATGTAGACCAGAGTGGCTTGGAAACTTTAGCATGTGTGAGCATCACCTGGAGGAGGGCTTCTTAACACAGATTGCTGGGCCTAGAATTTTCATTTCCAACAGGTTCCCAGGTGATACTGATACTGCTGATCTAGAACCCACACTTGGAAAATCACTGATGCAGCTCATGTGTTTTTATCCCTCCTTTTGGGTAAGTCTAATACAGCTCTATTAAACACAACACAAAACAGAAGTCTTGTGTTCAGGAAGAAGTCCACTCTCTTTTAAAGCCCAATGAGTCTAATGTTTCCTATCAGCTATTAAAGTAATTTACAGGATAAATTCTTTAAATGCTCTATTTAATCATGTATACAGCTCTATAATTCAGAGGGATTACAATCAATCAAAGACTATTTTCCTACTTGTTAATGGGGATATTATTTTAGGGATCAAACAGAGTATTCTTGCTAAACAGTATAAAAAGCTCTACAATCTGAATCTTAACAACTTTGTTCTGGTTAAGGGAATTGTCAAACAACCGGGAATTAGGAATGACCAAGGATAATATATTGTCTTAAAATCTCAAAAATATCATTCCTGCTACAGAAGGTTTAGAGATAAAGTACTCCGTCAGTTCAGAAGACATGTAAATGAAAGTGGAATCAGTTAATCAGTTAGGATCCAAGATAGTAAAAAAATATATATTCAGGATCAAAATTAGCCCTGAATATCCCTTAATAGTCTTGAATTTCCTGAACTATGTTTTCAGAAGCTCGAAAGAAGATGGACTTTTTTTTAAAAAAGTTTTTTTCATCTTGGTTCTAGACTTTCTTTGCCGGGCAAAAGGTACTTTGGACCAGAAGAAATATGGGTCAAAGAGAGAAGGGATCTCTCTCTGTCTCTCTCTCATATATCTCAATATGAAAAGTTTAACTGAATGTGGGGAGAAAGTATAGAATTTCCAGCTGAGTAGAATGGAGTGTGATTCATGGAAGAGCTAGATCTGTGTTAGTTCTTGACCCAAGGATATAATTTAGCTCTTATCCTAGAAGGTAGGTGCTGTTACTTATTAGCATATTTTTTTGTTCTATACCTAAATATCTGAACTAAATGACTCTTCTGGGAATAATTTGTCCATATGTGTATCAGTGTCTGTATCTATATGAATTAGATTGGATTGTACCTAATTTAAAAAGTTAGCAGGACTACTTATAGAATGCAGTTTTCAACACTCATTTCTATCTCTGTGTGATACATCATGCCTCCTACCACTCTAAATGTGGTACACATAATACAATTTTAATTAGAATGAATTAAATTTAATTTTATGCAGAGAATAGAGGCATTTGTAGTATCTTTAAGCATAATGAGAGATGGAAAACAAGGATTGGGAATAATTTTCTTATACCATAATGGCCTGACATGTTTTTCAAACATTCAAAGGCATTAGCAGGCTTAGTTGGAGGAGAGGGGAGAGGTTTGGCTGTCACAGATTTACACCCAGGGCCTGATCTTTGATATCTGATCTTCCTCAGTGACAGTCTGCAGTCTGCAGTTACAGTGGAGGGTTTGCCATTTAGAATGAAGTAAGATGTGCCAGGTTCTAGGGCCATCATAAACAAGACTCTTACTATTGAGTGACCAGTCTAAGAGCCATATAAGATGGGCGCATGAGAATGGAGGTAAGGACACAAATACAAGTTCAGGACGTGCCCGTGTGTTCTAGCTAATGGACTTGGGCAGAACACAAATTAGGGAACGTCCCAGTTTGCCCAAAGAGTCCTGGGTCATGCTGACTTGTCTTGGTTATTTATTAATACATCCCTTATATCCTGAAAAGTGTCCTGTTAGATGATTCCCATGGTCACTTTAATCAGAGAAAAATTTGTCAGCTAGAACAAATCTAATGCAAGCAACACATTTTGATATCAGGACTCTTCTCTCTAGTCACCTCCAGCCACCTACTTTCCTCTCCAGTATAATTCCAGACACAGTTGCCCCCCAAAGTATAGGAAAAGAAATGAGAAAGTCAGAGAATCCTGCCCACCCTGGGAGCTTAGAACTCTCATAGCGACTCTCTTGTTAAGGCTTCATTGGGTTTTCAACTCACTTTTCAGTTCTTCTGATTTCCCACAGCTCTACTTCCCATCTGTGTTTCAGCCAGGCACACAGCTGGGGAGAAATTAAAATAGAGATTGCCACAGCCATACTTACAACCTGGAGTTCTGATTAGATGCCCTGTGACATAGACTAGGCCTCAAAGCCAAAAACCCAGACCACACATCTTTCTGCTCCAAAACGTGGGGAGTTTGGGGGAGAGGTGTACACCAGATGAAGCGGCAATTTGTTTCCTTTGACTTGGGGGTGGCAGGAGACTCTGAATGAGGATCTGCAGAGGGACAGAAAGACATGGGGCTTTGGATTTAATAGCCTGAAACCCATCTCCCGGATGGAAAGAGCATTTGAAGAATCAATCTAGTTGACTAGGAAAGGAAAAATAACCCTGAATCTCCATCCCAATTGATCTGCATTCCAATTTGTTCCCCAAAGGCACTTTCTTAGAGGTTGGATGATATATACACAAGAAGGAAAGAGTCGATATCTGCTTTTCACATTCACATGATAGAAAACCATTTCTTAGGAGTTCTAAGTTGTTTTAAATTACAACAATTCATGTACATGATGTAAAAAATTAAATCATATTTCAAGGCCTATATCAGAAAGCATCAGTTCCCTCTCCTACTCCTCCCAGTGCTATACCTCCACTTCTCATATTTTCCAGGAATCTACAGAATCAATCTCATTATTTTTCATTGTAATCTTTCTCTGCAGACACCTAGGTTATAGTTCCCTCCAGTCTACAAAATCAGCCCTGTTCATCTGTTCACTGTGTTTCTTCCTCAAATGTGTTGCAATTTCTCATCTGCTGTCCTCACTCTTTGTCTTTGTGAGAATAGTTTTAGTCTTTTAATACCAACTGTTAGACTTTTGATATCATTTAACATGTTTTGAAAGAGAAAATAGACACATTTGACAGTCTGTCATGTTTATCTGTAAGTCATGGTACATCATTTAAATATAAATTTAAATCTCTCCTCAACAAAACCTTATCCTTTATTATGGTACTGACTTATGACAAAGGGAGTCCAAGTATCAACAATTAAAAGGGAAGAGCCCGGACAGGCATGGCTCAGCTGTTGAGCATCAATCTAGGATCCAGTAGATGGAAGTTTGATTCCTGGGTCGGGCGGGGCACATGCCTGGGCTGTGGGCTCAGTCCCCAGTCGGGGGCCTGCAAGAGTCAGCCAATCAATGACTCTTCCATCACTGATGTTTCTCTCTCTCTCTCTCTCTCTCTCTCTCTCTCTCTCTCTCTCTCCCTCTCTCTCTCTCCCCTCCTCTCTCTGAAATTAATAAAGATATATTTAAAAACAAAACAAAACAATTAAAGGGGAAGATATTTTATTTATTCATTTTTATTGTTGACAGTATTACAAGTGTCCCCTATTTCCCCCTCTCTTTGCCCGCCTCCATATAACCCCCTCCCCACCCCAGGCTTCCACCACTGTATTGTCTGTGTCTCTGAGCTATGCATATATGCCAATCAGTCCTTTGGTTAATCTCATCCCATACCCCCCACGCCCCTCCCCTCTGAAATCTGTCAGTCTGTTGCACGCTTCCATGCCTCTGGACCTATTTTGTTTGTCAGTTTATGTTGTTCATTAGATTCCACATATAAGTGAGATCACATGATATTTGTTTTCCTCTCTCGCTGGCTTATTTCACTTAGAGTGATAAAGGGGAAGATATTTCATGGAAGAGTGAGCCATCTCAGTGTTACCTACAGTTTAGTGATATGCACTTTTGAAATGTGGCTGGGCAGAAAGGGCATTATCAATGTGTGGGGGGCATTTGCAGAGGCACCAATGCTAGTCTGACTCCATGTCGCTCTGATTCGAGCCTATCGGGGCAAGAAAGCTGGAAAGGCATGGGTCGCCCAACATTTGGTTAAAACAATTTGCTTCTTACAGTCACCCAGACCTGTGCTTTGGAAGTGGCTTGTTATCCTTGTAAAAAAACAATCTTAAAGAGCTACTCTCCACAGGGTCTCTTTCCTATAACACACCAAGTTCTTCCAAATTCAGTTGTGATCCCCGGTGCTATCCTTTAAAGAAGTTTCAATTATTATCTCTAAAATACTGGTTTAAAAGAAATATCAGAAAGAATGGGATTTAAAAAAGAAAGTGCGGAAGAATTACACTAGAGACCAGATGTTATCTAGAGTCCTTGCAGCTACAAGTTGCAGGCTGAGCACAGACATGTACTTTCCTTATCTTCCCCCCAAAATTCTATTTATCATCTGAGACTTGTAAAGAAAGGCTTATAGTTTGATGAACAGGATTCCCTTGCAAACTACAGGGTATATGTTCCTGAATTCACAAGAAAAACCTCTCATAGAGAAGAGCAAGGGTAAAATTCAATAAAGCGACATTATACATTTTTTTAAAATATAGTAAATGTAGCAAACAGTATTTCTCGTGGGTATCAACTTCCAAAAGAAACCAGATAGGTAAATGATAAAAATTTAGTCTAGTACACAATCCTTCTTATTAAGCATATTCTTCCTGATTCAAGATACAGACTCCCCCATGAAATCCATGTTACAGAGACTTGATCAGGTTTTTAGTTTTTAAGTAACGTCTTACTTACTAGTTTGAAATTGAATATATTTAAAATTTTCATTTTTCTTTAAAAATTGTTTTAGTCTTAATGAGATATGTATGTAGCCACATAGCATTTAAACTGATTTTCCAAATGCATTTTTAGGTCCCACACATTGAGTCAGGGCTTTCTCCATGTTCTACCAAAAAGGCCTTTCTAGAATAGACCTGGCTCATGGGAGGCCAGAGAAATGATTGTTGTCAACCTCTTTGGTTTAAAACAACTGATGTTAAATTCTGTACATTTTTTTTTTTCATACTGATACTGAGTTTTCAATTGTTGTGAACAAACATAAAAATCATATTATCTTAAATCCATTGTTGACAAAACCATTGCTGAGGAGTCGTACTAATTACTGGCAACACTGCTAACTGAAATGTTGCAAAGGACTGTGCAAACAATTGTCAGTTTACAGGAATCCACTCCTTCCTGCTCTGCTCTCAGAATCATGCAGAAACGTTTGAGAGCGTATGTTGAATAGACAGAAATGGCCAAAAGCAAAAGTGCATTAGTAAGTTTATAACAATAATGTAAATACAGGTGGTATTCTGAATAAGTATAGTCATGAACTAGATACATCATATATGTAAACTGTTCTAGAAATACATTTTTCATTAGTTTGCACCCTGTAGTGTAAAACTGTACTATACATTCTTTTGAGAGACAAACTTTGCCTCTGCTGAGTATCAAAAGGGTTCCATCCTTCCCCATTTCTATTATCTTCATTAATTTAAAGACATCAATCATCTTTCTCCTTAGCCTTATCCTTTAAAAAATATAAATCATTTTACATTCATCACCTCTCTTACCCTCTTCAATATATTATTTTTCCTTCTTTGTATAGCAGATTTAGGTTACAATAAGTAAGAAAGCAACAGATTGTGTTTTTCTTAACAATACTTGGGTTATTGAGCATATCAAAGTATTTTATGTCAGGCAACCAATTTATTATATGAGGAGCTCTGGGAGGCCAGACAGGCATACTGTTGTCTCCATGTCATACATGAAGGGGCTAAGGTAGGTCACATGAGGTCATATTTTAACCTATTTCTGAGGAGGTCAGATAAGCAGCGATTAAATGATCAAAAAAAGAAAAAAAAAAAACCCACAAGAAACAGTTAAGTATCATATGCTTCAAAATAGAGACCACAAGAATTATATCCACAAGTTGAAATTGTTCAGTAGTACTATTATTAATTCAGCCAAGAATTATTGCTGCTGGAACTCAAACTGCATGCAGAACGATAGAGGCTGGAGTATCCAAGGATTATGATAAAACTCTTGACAGGTAGATCAGTAAGAAAACAAATACACAAAAATACAGGTTGATGTGATGTCAGGAGGCCAGCCAACCATGATGGCATTGACCATGATTGCTCATAAACAATAGTGGCTTGATTATGAGCTAACTGTTCTTTGGTGTTTACATTGTCCCCAAATGTTCTCCAGTTGTTTTAAAGAGGCTACTGTCAGGTTAATGTTGAGGGGCACCAAGTCCTTCCACTTCTCACCTTTTGTGATTTTGTGGCTTCCCATGTGAAACAGAAAGTCAATGTCGGAGCAGAGGCTAGGATCCCCTCTTCCCTGCTTACATGCCCCAGATGTTCCAATATAATCCATCTGTTGTAGCCTGATCCTTGTGATATTGTTAAATTTGAACTGTTTTTTTTTTTATTAATTGAATTTTAATTCATATACTATAAAAGTCACCATTTTCAAGTATATAATTCAGTGTTTTTTAGTATATTTGGAAAGTTGTCCAACCATCACCACTAAGTCCAGAATATTTTTATCACCCTAAATGTCATGTGTGATTATTTCCCTTTCCCCCAGACCTTGGCAACAACTGATCTACTTTCTGTCTCTATGGATTTGTTGATTCTGGGCATTTCATACAAGACTGAGTCACTGGGGAATCAGAAGGTCTAGATTTACTTAGGGTTTGAGGCAATCCTTGACATGTGAGAGAAATCTACCACCCTTAGCACTGTAAGAGCAATGCTAGTTTCTACCCATATCCCATATCCTTGTGGAGGACACTAATAATTATAAGAAATGGGTCAAATCCCCAGTGATCCAGCCAACCCTGGCTCAGTGTCTCAGGAATAAGAGCAGATCACTAAAAATGTCCTTTTCATGCCTCTATGTGCCCCCTTTTACTGTCAGGCTGCTGAATCTCTGCTCACTTAGGTGTCAAGATAGTGCATCTATAACCTCCAAAGACCAATCAGGGGCTTTGTGGCATGAGATGAAGGTTAGAGAGAAATGAAACACGTACTGAAATTTGATTTCCTCTCTGCTCCATTTCACTGGATTGAGATACGGTGAATCTAATCACAGATTGATCTTATTAAGGCTAATGACCTGATGATTAACAAGAGAAAGGCATCTGTGGTCAAATTGCCTGTTTTAATTATTCTAAGGAGCTGCACCATCAGTGGGCAGCTGGCAGCGGTCTCTTGGATGAGGGTTTGCTTGCCTGCATCTGGTGCTATACTGATTATTACTCTCTTGGTACCTAGCAGAGGAAAGATACCCAAAAAGCTCAGATGTACTCAATTTCTCACTACTTACAATAGACAGTGTGAGGCAGAGGTAAAAGGTTTGATCCTGATATGTGTCACAAATTGCAGTGGAATCCTGGTGTTACAGAAGGCAGCTAAGAGGAGATGAAAGCAGGCTGGATAGGAGGGGGTTTTTTTTTTGGCAGGAGGTAAAGTAGAAACTGTTGTAAATCAGGGAAGCCAGATTGTAGCCCAGGAAAGTAAAGATGTAGAGGCCAGAATGTTTACTGATGATTCAGGCAAAGGATATTTGATGTCTGGGCTGTCCTATGGCTAGGGACAATTAGGGACAATAAAAGACCTGATCTGACCTCATGCTGGTTAATCGACAACAGTTTAAAAGGGGAATAGTTTTAAATGATATATACTTTAAACATTTATGTTCATTTAAAACATACAATTGTATATTCATTTTCCCATCTTTGATGGTGAGCCAACATGCCCCCTTTTAAAAATAAGTCTGCCAAATGGAGTTGTATTTTTGCACAAAACATCCATAATGCATCGTTCATGCTTTGAAGTTTCGATACCTTTAAAGTGGAACAAGAATTTAAGGCATTTGAATCCATCAAAGTTCAGAATCATAGATTTTTAATGACAAATTTTTAAACCATCTTGCCCACCCCTATTTCAAACATAATTTGAGAGGTGGCTGGAGCTGAGACTCATCAATAACATACTATTTTGAAACACACTCAATTTAGTTTAAAAGTTGACTCTCGGCCCTGGCTGGGCAGCTCACTTGGTTACAGCATCCTCCTGAAATGCCAAGGTTGCTGGTTCAATCTTAGGCCAGGGCACATACAAGAAGTAACCAATGAATGAATAAGTGGCACAGCGAACTGATGTTTCTCTCACTCATGTTCTCTCTCCCTCTCCCTCCTCTCTCTCTCTCAAAGCAATAAAAAAAATATTGACTCTCTTCTTACAATATTTTATCAGTTCATGTAACTTATTTAAATAATACAGCTACAAAATTATGTACTACGGGGATAATCTGGTTGAAGAGTCAACATCACCAACTCTTGGAAAGCATATGAGGAAAGCTGGTTGCAGATGGAATAGAGAGTAATTTGGCTGCCAGGGTGAATCAGGATTTAGAGAAGAAGTAGGGGCCACTGGTTAACCTGGCAGTGAGTTAAAGAGAAGGCTGGTTAAAAGAGTTCCTACTGTAAGAAGTAGAAGAACAGAGTGAAGTATTCTCTCACAGGCCTGGTGAAGACATTACAGCTTATGGAAAATAATGAGTCATTTATCTTATGCCTACATACATTTCTGAGAAATTTCTAAGCTGATAACTAGGGAGATCATCATTCATGAAGAGCCTTGAGAAAGCAATCAGCTGGTATCTCTTCACTAAAGTAAATTTTGCAAAGGTAAATTTCCAAGAAAATATGAATGAGACTATACACACTCCCAGACAGGTAATGAGATCAAAAGTAAATGATATCAATAACAAATAATCAGAAGATTTATTTCCACAGATTAGTTGGAGCCTGGCCAGAGTGGCTCAGTTGGTCGAGCATCGTCCTGGGCACTGAAAGGTTGCCAGTTCAATTCCTGGTCAGCACACACACCCAGGTTGTAGGTTCAATCCCCAGCTGGGGCACATATTGAAGGCAGCCTATTAATGTTTCTTTCTCACATCTATGTTTCTCTTTCTCTTTCTCTCTGAATGTCCTTGGGTGAGAATTTTTTTTTTAATTTAAAAATTAGATTAATTGGAATGTTTCAAGCCCTTTACAAGTTTTGCTCTTCTGTGGTAGATGTCTCAGGACACATGAAGTTTCATGAAGATTCACTGTTCTGAGGGTCACCTCAGAAGGAATTTTAAGGACTGTCACAGAAATCTATATTATCTAACATCATGAACAAACTTACATGGGCAAAAATCTTAGAAGGCATGTAAAATTCAGATTTGGGGCAAATTCTTTGAGTTATTGCCAACACATGTAGTAGTACTCATAAAAAATCATGAGTCCAACCTGAAGGTAAACATCAGGTCTGTAACATTAATAAACTGTGAAGATATTTTCCCAACTATATTTTCTTAACAGATCCTATATCAGCGGTATCAGCTAGCACAAAATTAATCAAGATTACATATACTTCGTTATTACTAGAAAAATATGTTGACTAGTATATTATTATAATTATTATTTAGGGAATCTATGTATTGCTCTTCATTCTCCCAGGATAGGAAAAAAAATCTTTGTGTTATTAAACATGCTTCTCAAAATATCATATATTTGCATATTTTAATCAATCACCTTTCTTCTAAAGTTTTTATATCCTATAAAAATGACCATTTTCAAGTATATAATTCAGTGCTTTTTAGTACATTTGCAAAGTTGTGCAACCATCACCACTAAGTCATGGGACGAATTGGTAAGATAGCTTTGGGGATTATTTTAAAATTCATTGTAGTTTATAAGGTTTATACATAAAAGAATAAGAAAATAAAAAGACATAACTTTTATAGTCACTATATACCCAACTAGCATTTACTCCAATTCTCTAGTCTAAAAGCAATTCAAGAATTTCAGTCTTTCCTAAAGTGACTCAGATTCTCAGTCTTTTTTCTCTCAAAGACGAATAAATGTCTAGTTAAAAACACTATTAAAGTTGTTACCAGTTACTCCAGAAGTGGGGTTTTGGAAATTACTGAACAGTAAGGCTGGTCAGTTTATTGCTGGACATATAAACTTAGGTTCAACACAGGAGTGCTGAATCCCTAATATGATTACAAGCATACTGAGATCCTCATCAAGATCTAGCTAAAAAAGTTCAAGACTCAAGCAAACTTATTCTAATACTACCCCTCAGCTAAGTGACTGAATTATAACTACACATTTCTCATATTACAACTGCAGTATAAGATCAAGATAGGAACAAACATGGCACCACGTTGATCTTTTGTGAAGACATATGACCCCACCAGTGACTTGACCCCTCAGAGTTAAATTTTTATAAGAACATCCCTGGAGCCACCAGGGGTATGATTTCTTAGCTACATGTCAAATGGTTTCACCAGAGCTGCAAAACGAAAGAACCAATAATTCTTTAACTAACATAACTACTGAAATGAAGTCATATGATATTGATACCATTTAGTAGAAGAGTCTTCCCAAGTGGAACTTATAGTGGTTAATTTTATGTGTCAATTTGCCTGGGCTAAGGGATCCCCAGATAGCTGGTAACACATCATTTCTGGGTGTATCTTTCAGGTTGTTTCTGGGAGAGATTAGCATTTGAATCCAAGAACTGAGTAAAGCAGATGGCCCTCCCCAAAGTGGGTGGACATCATCCCATTTATTGAGGATCCACACAGAGCCAAAAGATGGAGGAAGGTGAATTAGCTCTTCCTCTGCGTGAACTGAGATA